>NC_020496.1:27045418-27074226 GCF_000184155.1 Fragaria vesca subsp. vesca | reverse complement strand
ACATATATAGAAGAGAAGTCAAAAAGCATAAAGAGTTCAAGAGAACAAATATGCGTTGATGGCTCCTTCATAGATGTTGTCAAATCTGCACAGAGTTGAATAAATGATGTTAAAAATTATGTTTTGCATAGAAGACTTTTGGTAATGAAGCCATGAAACATCTCTTAATTAAAGCTATATTGCAAAGGCATCTAATGCATGAACTCTTGTACAGTTCTATAGTTCTACAACAACAAATAAAACATGTAAATGAAGTTGAGATATAAAAACATGTATAAAAATATACATATCACCTCAAAACACCGTTCATGTCACCGATAAGATTCTTCTTCCATAAAAATGTGAACCAACGTTGCATCTCTCATGGAAAATGAACCTCAATGAGCCCTTCTTTCTCAAGAGCATTTCTTTTTGGCGCAATCGATGTTGGTTCACATGTTTGATTAAGTTGATGATAAAGTGAAGCAACCCAATACATGTGTTAGGGTAAGGAGGACACCGCTGCTGGTTAGGAGGGGCAGGGCGCTACTGGTGAGAAGGATCATGCCCCAACTGGTGAGAAGGACCAAACTCCTGCTGGTGAGAAGGAACATACAACTGTTGTTGAGAAAGAACATGCAACTGCTGCTGCGAGAAAAAAGGCTGACCAAGCCGCTGTAAATGCTGACTAGGCTGCTACAGGGAAAAAGATTGATGGTGTTATGTTTATGTCTGACAAGCAAAACGGATTATTAGACGCAGTAGCTGATATAGTATCAGAGGCTGAACATAGGCATTGTGCGCGTCATCTGCACAATAACTTCAAAAAGAAGAACCCTGGTCCAGTTTTTAAAAATCTACTATGGGTGGCAGCAAGAGATTCTACTATAATTTGGTTCAACAGACATATGAAAGACATGACTGATATTTCTAATAAGGGAATTGACTAGTTGAATCATCATGATACTCCTGGTTACTGGAGTATGGCACATTTTGGGATTGAATACAAGTGTGATATGATGCTCAATAACCTTTGCGAGTCCTACAATGCTGCAATTGTTCCATGCAGGGATAAGTCTATGTTAGTGATGCTTGAGCAGTTGAGACAAGATCTAATGATAAGAATAACAAATAGAAGGGTTGCTAGGATGAAATGGAAAGTCAATGTAGGACCAAGGATCCAAAAACTAATTGCAAAGAATGCAAAGAGGGCTAGAGAATACTATGGATATAGATCTACAAACCATATCTTTGAAGTTGTTGCTAGAATTGGTAGTGCTCTTTCTTCAAAGCATTCCGTTGATTTGGCTAAGAGGACTTGCACATGTAGAAGGTGGATGATGTCTGGAATTCTTTGTCCTCATGCCATTTGTTGCATATTTCGTAGAGGACATGAACCCATTTACTATGTGGATGAATGTTACAGCAAGAAAACATACCTTAATTCATATGCACATCCTATCAATCATGTTTCTGGAATTGAACTATGACCCGAGATTCATGCTCCTGTTCAGCCTCCCCTATTTAGGAGGCAACCTGGATGACCAAAAATGGCTAGGAGGAGGGAGAAAGATGAGGAACCACCAGCTCCAAATGTTGGGGCTACTATGGCTGACACAACTAAGATGCTTAAGAGTTCCTACGTGACATCCTCATGCAACACATGTTGTTCAGAGCACCATAACATAAGAACTTGCCCCATTGAGCTTGCTAAGAAGTCTATGAATGCATCTGAGGTTCAATTTAAATCATTCTTCATTCATTCTTCGTTTCCATTATCTATTATCTAGTGTTTCAGTTTGAAATTTATGTGGTTTTGCTGGGATGAATTGAATGAGCTTGGTACTTTGTTTTATGATCAAATTTCAGTGTATGCATGTTTGCTTTGTGATATTTTGGAGGGAATCTCATAAGTGTGATATTTCTTGTGTAATATTCAAGACATATATTGACGATATTAGTATTTCCAGGTCTAGAGACCTCCAAATCCAAGGAGCCTATCAATATCCACTACTGGTGCTTCATCTAACCCTAGTTATTCATCTTCACAACCAACACTACCAATTTCAAGAACTTTGGTTGTCCCAACATCATCTTCACAACCCACTTTCAAAATATAAAGGGACCAAGCACTGGAAACAAGTCACAAAAGCCAATTACCAGGCCATTATGGAAGTGATTCATATCACATGTATTTCATTAGCACAAATGCACAATGTTGTTACTTATTTGTTTTTATGGTCATTGGTTGAACACAAGCTATGAATGAACTAGATTTTGTTGTTTATTGAATTGGTCTAACTTATGGCTAATAGAGAGCTATTTTTCATTATTGCTAAAGACATGATATATACGGAGTTGCGTTTGAGTTTCAATAGACTATCCGATCAAGTCATGAAATTTCGATGAAGTCATGAAATTCCGATCAAAGAAAAAGTCGTGAAACTGATTCCCGTGAGATAATATATTTATGAGCAGTTTGAGTTCATCAGGAACGTAGAAATGAAGTTAACACTAAAGGGCCATGTCCTAACACTAATAGACAAATACAAAAACAAAAAGGTATTGTCAGCGTAATACCATCACATTTCTTGGCTTCAAAGAATAATAATTCTACAACAGCAGGTTAATTTCTATTATGGAGTTTTGCTGCAATGAAACAAAACCCTCGGGGCATAATCCTGATCTAGAAAACATAAGTGCTCTATCTGCAAAGAGGGTTGTGTATTTCTATTCAACTTTTTAACTCACAGCAGCACCAGCCACTAGGTAACATGCTTGCCAGTCCCCCGTTTCCCATTGCTTCTTGAGTTCGCCTCATTTCTTTGGGATCTATTGCATAAAAGGAGAGTTGATTGCATAAGTATATGAACATATAGCATCCAACAATTGTGAGCTAAAATGGAGAGTGCACGAGCATTATGAAGCAAGATAATATGATGCATAGACAAGCCTTGGGAGGATTAAAGTGCATGATTTAAGACAAAAACTGCAGACCGACCCCAGAGAAGTGAAATGTGGCAGTCAAAACCATCTAAGGAGTGGAGGAAGCCACATGTTCCCTTCACAATTTAAACAAGAAATGCTCATATCATTTTTGAAAAGATTTTAAGTATGAAATAATCATAAGATTTTCATGATTATATTAGTGAACAGAAAGAAAAAATAAGGTAATAATTATCAAACTATGTGTCTCGGGAATATCTCATATAAAACGAGATATTGTGCAATACTAGTTTTCCCATTTTTGACAGTTCAAAATCAAAAAACTTGAGATTGAGCCCTGCAAACTATGAAGAGAGAATCAGCATGCCGGTCCCCGTGGAGTCATTTTGACACGATGAAATCTAAGTCTGAAGCCCATAACATAATTTAGAAACATGTAGGAGCATAGAATACTTACCCATATGTTTCCATTAGTTTGGGCATCAAAAACACAACAACCACCATAAATCTAACCATCAAACCCATTGGGCTCTTTACAATAGACATAATGTTGAAGGGTTCCCTTATTTGTGATCATAAAAATTCATGAGAATAAGAAATAGTGAACTTATTATGTTGAATGAGATTTACCAACCTCATAATATTGTTCCTCTTTGAGTGGCTCTAAAACAAATTCAAGTAGACCCCTCCTATTCTCAGTCAGTGCTGCCTGAACCTTGCCAGGGTTTCTGGCACTAACATCAACTCGGACCTAAACATTTTAGTGACAAGTCCCATCAGAGGTCATTTCATTTTGACAAGTACAAAAGGAAAGGTATTCAATAGAAAATGAGTCTTACCGGAGAAAAGAAGTAATCTATTGCAGACACTTCAATTAAATGAGTCCCCAGGGGTACATTATGGCTTGAATTAGCATTTTATACTAAATATCTATGAAATTTTAATACACTAGAAACACACACTCATGTGAAATTTTGTATTAAAATCAACATATCAAAGAAGATTTAGGATACAATGAGAACACTTTGGCCACCATTTAGTATGACTTTGATATTTGATATTTTTCCATGAAGACCGAACCCTTTCACCCCCAAACCTGCATAGAAAATTCAATAACTGACATGAGCTATGAGTTTATAATATACAAAGTATACAGTAAGGGGATCTATAATGAGACGCAACCATAGAAGAACCTTTTACTTGGATCAAAAAGAAAGGAAAACATTAATAGTCAATATTGATGATCAAAGTGTGTAGAGTAATCCTACAAACCTGTGTTAGGTTTGATAACTTGACCGAGGACTTGAAAATAATGTGGTCTTATTGCGGGCAGGTGCTAGATATCTCTTGTCAATGAACAATGACGGGAAAATTCCACCAGACGTATTCTTGGCACTACTTTCTTCCCCAAATTCACTACATCAATACCCTCTCCTCACCACTCAATGCCAGTCGGCTTTAGCGTTTACTCTCAACGAAACAAATGGAGTTTCTATCCACACTCATTACCCTTCTTCAAAAACCACAACTTAAGCATATCTTCCTTCACCATAGCGTATGAGCATGCCAAACAACAACATGAAGTAATTTACATCATCTTATGAAATTTCAAAGCTTATAAGCTTTACTAAGTCCAAATCATGGTAAAATTCCTTAACCTCACAGCACTAATCCGATCAATTTAACCACAAAACCAGCCCTAATCACGTTTAACATGGACCCAACCACTCAAAGCTAACATCTAGCTAAATTCAATTCATGTTTCAAGTCATTGATTGATTAATTCACCATAACAGAATCCAAGATCACAAATTTCGAACAGTTATACAGAAACTACAAACACTCGAAATTAAAAAACATATTTGGGATCTTCACTCGACTAGAAATAAGGTAACTATCAGCAGACCTGCAATTCGATTCGCAAATATTAAAAAACTAAGCACAGCTGTAGGAGAAAGACCGGCTTGGATCGGCAGCTCCATGCCATAATTATAGCAACGATGATAGAGCGTTTTGTGCGACGGAGAGTTTCAAAGTGAAAGAAAGAGTGTTATGTGTGATGATACGCACTTACTATTATATATACTCAGGCCCGCTCACCTGCGGGATAGTTTTTACGGGACAGAAAGGGACACTCCACCACTGACCGTTGGATCAAAATGAAGCTGATCTGAGGGCTGAAAGAAGCTTCACCCCAATCTGTGACTTCACACCAAATAACTTCCCATCTTCAATCCTTTTCTCCTCTCTCCTTTCTTCTCTCTCTCTCTCGTTGAGAATCCCAATCACCGATATACGCACTCTTCTGAAATTCAGTGATTTGAATCTCAATGTTCCACGGAAGACATAGTGAGTCTGTGTTGGTCAACTTTCTCTATTACAGCAGTCATTAAATGCCCTTTTAGTTTTTGACAACTATAAATAATGCAAGTTTGCTCACATCAGTCACTTGAATTATAATAAAAATTAGAATACATGTCACATCCCGATCCTTATATTTTTACCTTATTTACTAGTTTGATTATAATAAGAATTTTACCGTCTCCGTCATTGAGGTAATAGTTTAATTGGTCCCTAGAGGTGTTTTGAGGGACGATTAATTTCGGGGAATTATTCGTGGGAGAAAATATGATGACGGTAAAAATGGTGAATTTTAGCTAGTAAAAGGTAATTTTTATTCGGGTATTATTTTTTCGGGGTGTTTTATTTTTGGAATTTAGTTGTTATAAGCTTGGATCAGTTTGGGGTATGAGGCCCAAACCCATTTTCTCTCTTCTCTCTTTTCTTCCCGGTTCTCTCTCTCTCTCTCTCTCCCGAATTCTTCCTCCCACTGCCCGGTTTTCCGGCCGTCCTCCTGCCGCCGTCCGGCCACCATCTGCCGCCGCTCCGGTCCCAAACTGACTGCCCCCGACCCAGCTTCCATTCTAGGCCGGTAGCAGCTCCCCCTAGCGCCACCGTGAGCCCGGAGCCGCTAGCTACCGTGGTGGTTCTCTCGCCGGAGCTCCCTCCTCCGGCCACCAAAATCGGCGATCCTTGGCTTGTTTTGTAACCCTCCTCCCGTGCAGCAACCCCTCCAAACAGCTCACTCCCTCTTGAGCTAGGTAAAGAGGAATTTGAGGTGGAAGTTTTATGGCGTTTTTGATGTTTTTAGTCGATTACCCTAGTTAGGCTTGGAATTGGTGTTTGTGCTAGTTAGGAAAGTTGTAGAGCATGATGAGAGGATTATTTTGTCAAAATTTCATAGAAATCGGAGGTCGCCGGAATCGGCCTCCGGCCGCCGCCGCGGTTTGGGAGTGTTCCGATTTAAGAATATCGAAGTTAGGCAATGATGAGCGTATTTATGGCTCTCGGGTAATTTTGCCTATTTTGATTAAATATTGGATTGTTAGTTGGGAAATTAATATTATATTTGGAACAGGACGTGAGGAGGCTCAAGCAGACGAGGCCCCAGATCGACATCAGGCTTAGGCCTAATTTGTGAGTGGACTTTTGTTTTAAATAAAATGCATGCTAGAGTACATGGTTGAACAATAATTGTTGCGGAATATTTTGACGTCATTTTAATTTGACGAATTTTAATTCTCTTGGAGAGTTACCGAAAATAGGATATTCGGTGGATATAAATATGTATTTATGAGAGAGTATGTATATAAAATGCTAGCTAGCCATATGTGTCTGTCCACCTTAATGGTGTAGCATATAGCCTCATTATGGTGTAACGTGAGCGTTGGACGTGAGCGTAGTAGCCTTATATGAGTGTTTAATTCACATATGGGGTATGGACACATATTTATACACCCGTCTGTCCACCTTAATGGCGTAGTGTAGCACCGCATTAAGGCGTGACGTGAGCGTTGGACGCGAGCGTAGTAGCCCTATATAGACCCATGAATTTATATAGGGAGTATGGACGTGTGTAAATACATACATATATTATAGAGTCTGAGAGGCTCAATATTTTATGAGATAAAAGTTTTATCGCTTGCGGCATGCATTCGATTTTTTCTTAGAAATGGATTTGGGGAAACAGAAATATTTTTCTTATTAATTTATTATTGTCCACTCACTCTAACGTTATTAAATGTTTTTCCCCTGGGCCCTTCGTTTTAAAATGCCCAGTCTGCAGAGTTCGGGTTGGATCTAGTAGGAGGCGAGGCATAGTCACCCGCATTTCTGCCAGTTTTCATCAGTACGTTACCTGTTCAACCTACTTGTGTTTTCATGCTTCCGCTAGAGTTTAGTAGCTCTGGATACTTTGGGATTGTTGTATATTATTTCGGTAGTGTGCTCGGCCTGTTGGTTTGATGTTTAGAATCTCTGAAGGATAATATTAGCTTTTATTAGCTGGATATTTATGTGAAGTTTGGACGTGTTGTAGTAAGAGTGTAAATTGGAAATTTTCGAGTTAGGGTTGTCCATGTTCAAGGGAGGTTTTACCAATCATTTTCGGTAAAATTTTCCTTAGAGATGGTCTCCGCACGACTTACTCCGGGTTTCAGGGTGAAATTTGGGGCGGGTCGTGTCAATACACATAAGGTAACAACTAACAAGGTCGATTCTTTCAAATTCACGATCCTTCACTATGACGAAGAAGCCTGGATGCCGGTCTACCAAATCTATGTCAGAGATGATGAAAGTATAAATTGGACCTCTTTTCTTATTTATCCCAAGTCTTAAACAATAGAAATTGAAAGAACAACATAACACATTTGTTAACTACAGTACATATAAAATTTCCTCAAGGAAACTTCACTGCGAGACTTTATAGTAGTCCACACTTGAATTAATGCACTAAGAACAAATAGAATTACAGTCTTTATCAAGCAGTGATGTTCAACACAATCACATTTATTAGTATACAAACTAACTTGATCGTTACAACTAAAAAACCTATTCTATTCTTTTGTGAACCAATCACTGGTATGAAGGAACTGAACACGCCTTCTTGAGTCACACACCACTTATCTCGATCACTATAGAATGACAGATGCAATGATACAAAGATGACAGAATGGCAATGAGTTTTTCAAGCAATTTCTACAAACTATGTAGCAGAGAAGTATCAATCAATAATAAAAATAAAAACTCAATAGTTTCAAGGTGTATTTCAATATATGTGTATATAGAGGGAGATAAGATCTCCCCCTCAATCAAATCCCCACTGATTCTTTTATTGAGATACACAAGGAAACTTATTCTAAACCAAATCAGTTAGCAACAGATATGATTTGGGAACCCATTTTCCTAAGAGATATATATGAAACTTCCTAAAACATCTCAAAGATATTTTAACGAATCTAATCTCAATGAAACTCAATCTTTTTCACAATCAGTTATAGAGAAATTTTTCAACGTTACGGGAGGACCACATGGTAGTATGACATGGTCCTACATTCCAATCAAATATTGACACTTGGATTTTGCTAAGGAAAAATTACATCACCTATTTTGTCAAAGACAATTTTGGGTTTGTTGTTGCTTTTTAAACCTTAAACTATAAACTTTAGACCCTAGACCCAAAACCCTAACCCCTAAACCCAAACCCTGAACCCTGAACCCTAAACCCTAGTCCAAACTCAACAAAGACTCATGAAGGTCTTTTCATAAAAATAGAAAATCTTAGTTTATATTTTAGTTGTAATAAATCCACGTGTCAATATTTGATTGGAATATAGGACCATGTCATACTGCCACGTGGTCCTCCTGTCAGGATCACGTGGCAGTATGACGTGGTCCTACATTCCAATCAAATATTGACACTTGGATTTTACTAAGGAAAAATTACATCACATATTTTTGTCAAAGACAATTTTGGGTTTGTTGTTGCTTTTTAAACTCTAAACCCTAGACCCTAGACCCAAAACCCTAACCCCTAAACCCTAAACCCTAAACCCTAGTCCAAACTCAACAAAGACCCATGAAGATCTTTTCACAAAAAATAAAAAACCTTAGTTTATATTTTATTGTAATAAATCCACGTGTCAATATTTGATTGGAATGTAGGACCATGTCATACTGTCATGTGGTCATCCTGTAGCATCTAAAAATTTCTCATTAATTATAAAACCATGATATGCATGAGATGCATTTTACCTTTGGTGATCGAGATCAAGGTTATTGCAAGTTTACTGCAGTAACACCGGCTTAGACTTTGCCTCTCCTAGTTGGACCAGGAAACGTCTCTTCTTCTTGATCTGGATAGAATCCTCTTTAATTTCCAAGTTGAATATGATTGTCATATACTTACAAATGAGACCCGCTGTGGCTGGAGCACGGTCTACGAGGTTGTTGCTTATGCTTGGCGGGATAAGATATACATCGTATCTACACATGATCATTATGTGATACCATAATAATCATGGAAGGGGTCCATACTCTACACATATAGTGGAGGGAGGTCCATGTATCTATGGCAAATTGATGTTCGCTCTTGCTCACTATGATGGAAGGATGAACACCAATCTGGTTCCGATCAAAACTATCCCGGTCTGGGTTGAAATTTTTAGTCTCCCACCGGACCTTATGACGAAGGAAGCTTTGTACATGGTTGGTGCTACTCTCGGCCAGATCCTCAATCACGATCATCCAAACCTTGTCTAGGTTGCACGAGCTAGGGTTCGATTGGAGCACAAACCTCGACTCTCTTGTCAAACAAGTGCGATTTGATTTTAGAGAAGGTAAGGATATGACTTATGTGTCATTAACTTTCAAAGATGAAAGAGTTTGCAGATTTTGTAGGACTTGTTGCTAAAGCATAAATCTGGTTGTCGATCAAGGGCCCTCAGACGTGTCTGCGGGGGTGATTTTGAGTGGAGGGGTGCAGGGAAACCTTAACCCTAATCTCACACTTTTGCTCTCTCATGGGCAACCAATACTGGGAACCCCTCTGCTTCTGGTTCTCGCTCTCAGGCTTTGGTCCGAGCGCCTAGCCTTGTGGTGTTTGCTCAGCTGGCCTCGGCTCCGCCGGTGCTGCGAAAGATGACGGTAAATGTTCTTGTTCTTTCCGGGAAGAAGCACGATGCAATTGTGTTAATGGGATTAGACTTGGGAAAGAGACCTAGAGGCTCGGTTGATCTTATGGAGGCCCAATCGACCGAACTAGACCCAATCCTGGAGCTGTCATTGCCTAATTTTGTCGGATCTCTTGTCATCTCACTGCCAAAGAAGCGCAAAGTTGAGTGGCCGATTGGTTCCAAGAATAAGCCGAAGAAGGAGGACATTCACACCCTTGGAAGCTGCAAATTAGTGCTAATGTATGAAGCAGAGGAAAAAGGTCCAGGTTTCGGTCAAACATGCCTTGGTCATTGATGGTTTGCATGAACTGTCTCCGGAGCCGGCGGCTAGTTCGATGGCGGTGGAAGAACCCAGGGATACCTCCTATGTGTAGGATGGTACCGGGTTGGATAACTAGAGAAGGTTAGGGGCCTTGGGGCATGTCCCAACATTCTAGTTTTGTTGATTTATTTTTTTATGGGAAGTGAATCCACACACCTCAAATTGTAGTGATTTAAATTTTGTCTTCATATGAGAATGATTACTAAATATAGAAAGTGGGTGTGTGGATTATAATTTGGGGTGTGTGGATTTCACATTTGAACTCCTTGATAGTTTCTTTTAAGTTGCTCTAAGGCTATCTAGCATGACTTCGTTCTCTTAGCCCTTATGAGCTGGTCATGTTGTAATCACCATTTTCCAGTTTGGTAGTAAAGGCTTCGAATTCATGTCCATGTTTCAAAAGAAAAGTTCCTTTCTTTAGTTCAAACTTATTATCCCTAAAGAAAAAACCTCTAAAACAATGTTCAAATGGGCTGCTAGCCCGTTGACGACCTCTATAAAAAGGCCGGAAACCTAATCCTCAAAGCTCAAGCGGTGACATCAGCAAGGATTATCGACGACCAGAACTCTCTGAACCAGTCTGGTGTAGGTTTGCGTTTCTGGGTTCGATCGTTGCTTTTGGTTGGTTTTATATTCTAATTTTGCTTCATTATTATAATTAAACAATCCGATTATTCTGAAATTGGTGAAGATGGAGGAGAATCAGATGATTCATGGCGGTGTAGGATTGAAAGAAGAATTTCTTGATAAGTCTCTGTACCTCGGTAGCGTTGAATCTATAACCTTCGGAGACACGCTAAAGCTTGCCTATGTTATTCGGTCCATCAATCTTCGCGAATTGCTGATGCCACCATCGTCGATGGTGGAAAAAATAGCACGGCAAGTGGCGTGTATGACCGGGGAAGATCTCCCAATCTGTGGGGGTTGCGGTGTTTTGGGCTCCAAGATTTTTTTTGCCGGCGGTTTTGCACCTAACAGGATGCTCAGCTTGCAACAGTGTTTATGTCTTTGATATCCATGACCCCAATCAAGAAATATTCATGATGCCCCAGACTTTAAAGGGAGGGAAAGAAAGACTGCTGATGGTTGAGTTTGCTGGCAAACTCTACGTTCTGAGCTGTACGCCTAGACGTTATAATTTCGAGGTATTTGACCCCGATCGGGCTACTTGGTTGGCTCTGCCGCCATACCCTAAACCTTTTCGTGGCAGCCCCTCCTCTTATGCACTTGCAGGCAGCAAGTTGTTTGTGTCCAACCTAGACAACTGTTCATGGTCCAGAAATAAGGAACGGCCGCCTCAAAATGTTTGGTGCTTTGACCTTGCAGCCCAAGACCCTCAGAAACAAAAATGGAAGAGAGTCCTCACTCCATTTCCATTATTTCGCAATGGTCTAGTGCTGGACCTCGAACAAAACCCTCACAGAAAGTTACTGTTTACTCTCAAGCGGGTGCCCCCCTCCGTGACTAATCTACTAGTTTATCTTATGTCCTTGGATGAAGACCAAGAAGATATCACTGAAATTTTGGAGATGAATCTGCCAGCTGAGTTCCCTTACCCAGACGAGTATCATTTCTTCCATCTAGGGGGAAACAATGTCTGCCTTGTCAACTCCTCTCCCAGAGACATAGATGATGACTACTTTGAAACATCTGAAGATGGGTCTCTTATCTTGCGTAGTGCTGCCATACTTTTTCAGTTTGAATTTGACATCTGCAAGGTGAACGAGGACATGAACAATTGTATCACTGTTGAATTCCAGCCTCCTTGCGGTTTCGAATACCATGGCGACCCAGGCCCTCACTCACCGCCTAGCATACTTGGTTGCTTTGTGCTCTAATGACTTCAACTTGAATGTTTCTGTTATGCTTATCTTCTGTACGTTCTATTCTGTGTGCGACTTAATTTTGTAATCCAACCATCTATCTATATTTCGTTCTTCATTTGTGTTTTATTCAGTGTGTTTTATCTGTACAATGTGTTTTGAATTGTTCATTATCAAGTACCGGCAATACTAATTGGCAATTTGTTGTCAACAAATAAAAGCAAATCCAATCAACAACTGCTCAACCAACAATGAACCAGTACACAAAACAAAGCAGAAAATACAGTGAAGAAGAGATATAGAAAACATACACGTACAATCCAAGTTGTAGGCAAAAGACTAATGAATTTGTGCTTGATTTGCTGTTGATATGATACTTCTGATATCTGAGAACCATCCCAGGAGTCAACTGAGAAAGTCCATATCCTTGCCACTATCTCCAATCAAAACTGAAACAAAACTCTGGAGATCACCCCAGAGTTACTGCAGAAGAAGATGAAATTTTTTTAGTCAATATAATATATTTTAGGATTGACTAGTTCAAACTTAAAAACCAATAATGGAACCAAGATGGCCCTCGTTTACTAGTAGCTAGGGAGCTTATTAAACTATTCCAGGAAGGCATCTTTCCTTTCGTTTTTGGTTTCCAATGGTTAAAGAAGCATTTCTGACCCAACATACTTTCCTCCTCCTCTTACAACTTAAGCTAGTAGATCCAACTCAAAAACATAATATTCATTGACAAGTTGATTTTGTTGCATATGAATATATGATTTGATTCAATTTTAGCAATTGTTGATTCCTCAACTGCTGGCTGAAACTAATAACACATATGAACGTTTCAACAAACACCTTCTATTCAAGATCATCCATTTTATGTGGAATAGTAAAAACCCTAATCGCAGAGAAGGCCAATATCATTATTATCATATAAAGCAATAGAGGAAATGAAATGATCGAACAAGAAAGGGATATGAAATCCACACTCCTCAAATTGTAATCTACATTCACATTTTTTATTTCAATCATCATTTGCATAAAAAGATAAAAGTTAAGTCAATAAGGACAAAATTTAAGTTACTAAAAAAAACTGAACACAAAAACCTGTGGAGAATACTAATTAAACCAACAGACTGATAGACTTCCCATCATTCTTTTCTCTACTGATAGACTGCAATGTCAACGGAGTCTAGGCAGCCATCCAAGCTCAGCAGCCGGTGTCTTCCCTCCAACATGACACACACACAAAAAAGACTGCAACTATTTTCATTTTTTGCAAGTCAAGGGGTTTTTATGCCCTTTGTGTAAGGTACCCCTATTAGTCTGTGGGTAGCGGTTTTCGAGCAAGGCGCCAACTATTGGTGAAGGGAAGTTTATGTCACTGGCATTCATAAGTTAAGATCGCTCAGCTAGCTACAATGTTTTTCTGCATGATGATTTGGAAGTTGTATGTATATTCGTAGAGTATAATGGAAGCTGCAAAGAAGTAAATTCATTTTTCACTCTTAAAGCACTGCAAATTGTAGTCACTGCCAAATGTTCATATAACCTTTTTTTTGAGGAACAAATGCTCATTTCAGTACAACAGGATTACAGGAGTAAAGGGAAGTTGTGGCTTCTGCCAGGCGACTTACCTTAGGTAAGTTTTCCAAACCACAAATGAAACATTATAGGAAAACGGATACTTAGCTTTTCCTCAAGTGAGGGTACAAAAGCAAATTTAAACTGAGCCTCAGCTTTCTCCAAACCAGCCTGGTATTAGTCAATCTCCATCAGTTAGTGGCATGAACTAAGGTGTTTTTATACAGAGATTTGAAAAACGTATGAGAATGAAATAAGGCTGGATGCTCCTATAAATTTGCAGACCCTTGTTAGGTATGTATACTATGAACAACTATTCAATAATCACCAATAATACCGAAAGCTGATGCGTACAAAGTATAGATTGAACAAATTCCAGAGACAGTAATTTGTAAAAGCAGAAATGGGCCTCTCTCTATACAAAGAATTAATATACAGGCGTAAATACATCTATATATAGCTATGACCTATGTATGTACTGATTTGAATAGAGCAGAATGTACTGTGTGCAGAACTAATATTCGAAGAACAAACAATCTGATCATAGTAGCCCTGACAGCTCATAGTCAAATATGCTGACCTCTTGATCAATCTGACCATAACCGTTAATGTTGAAAGGCTCAAATGGTTCAGTCCCCAAAAGCCAGGACTCAAGATCTTGAAGTGGCAACATATCTACCATTTGGTCTGCTGTCGAAGGTGATGAACCTTCTAAAATATTTGTTGTATTAGCATCTGAGTACATCTGGTAACACAGTTGGTTCAATTCTTGGTCGTTCATAAAGATTTCTTGGTTCCACAGCCCGGAAGAATCAAATGATGCATCAGTTGAGACATCCACACTGCTAGTACTCCTCTCAGGCTCTACTTGATACTCCTCAACATCTACAACTGGTACTTTGTGTTGTTGCTGAGGGTGTGATGAGGAGGTAGCAGTAACTGAGATATTAGAGCTTCCATTGCCGGTGAGGTCTTGCACTAGGGTCTTGAAGCTTGAGCAGTCAGTGATGTAGACTTTAGGCCTCAAGAGTCTAATCAAACTGTTAAACTCCTTCTTCTCCTTAGATATTTTCACCGATGTTTGGCTTACTTTCTTCCCCATAGTTTCTAACAATTCTACTTAGTTGTCTTAGCTGCCTGCCTAGGATTCAACTCCAGATATTATGCTAAAGCGGATGCTTCAAGAGCTATAAATATTAAGGCTAACAATGGAGATTGTTTTGAAGGTGGTGGTAACAGAATAAGACACAAAAATTACAGATGCTGAAAATGATGTTGGTTCTTAAAAATTAGAAAAGAAAGTTTCATAACAGGAATAATCTATATTGACCAAACTAAAATCATACTCTATCTCATTTTCAGAGAATGACCCATCACACCTCAATTCAAATGCCAGGGTTTGGATTTACATGGAAGCAGATGTAGACATTGGTCAATTTAAGAGGGTAGTTTTTGGTGTATAAAGCTAACTGTAGAATAATATGATACTGTATGTGATGCCATATAGGGTAGAAGAGCATTCAGGGCACGTCGCCAACTATTTAGAATCAATTATATATGCTGCATAATTGTTTGTTCTTCTTCAAGTAATCATGAATAGTAAACAAAGAAGGATACGAAATAATTAAATGGGAATTTAGCACTTGTTTACTTGTTTTATGAAGCAGAAATTGGAAATAAGATGTGTCATTAGAACAGTGATGTGTGAATGCCTCAATGTCCACATCTCAGGTGTCACATAAGAAATCTGGGATTTTGGCTTTGGCTGTCTTATACTATTTGCCTACTTCAAATACCAGTGTGCCACATTGCAGCAATGAAGATAGACGAACTGTTTAGCAAAGGAAGTCATTTTCTTATGATCACTTAATAAAGAAATGAAAAGGTCATCTTCTTAGGTGATTATAGAACTAGCTGGTCTCCCAGGAATACTGCAGCCTCGTGATCCTGACAGCTCCTATATTCATGATGCAGGTCACCCTTTTGTTTGCTTAGTTAGGATTATATGGATGAACCTTTAGCATTCTCCAAAAGTTATGTATCATACTTTCAAGTTTTTAGAGAAATAGCAAATTTGTTCTAAACTTTCCTCCTTTCATCAAAGTTCAATCTAAAAGGGAACCAAGATAAGCTTTCCCCCAGAAAAATATTTCCAAAATTATATTACCAGGATTAGAGTTTCATTGTAATATTTACCAGAAACCAAGTGTCACTGTAACCATGAGTAGAAGCAATTCCACAAGTTTGAACAGGAAACAATATGCCTTTGTTTGAATTAGCTGTAATGAATAGAAAATTATATAAGGTGTAGGACATGTATTGGCAATTTGGCATAGTAAAATTGTATGATCAACGTGGATGATAAGTCATCACCATGACACTGGGAGACTGTATGCTAGTGTTTGTATGTATCAGGTTCCCAGCGAAGCAATGTCAACAATAGCAGACAAAACAGACGCTTCAATTCAGTTCGCTTTTGTGACAAAGAGTCGAACCTAGCTTAATAACTAAACTTGACTTATGGTCATGAATGGGGTTTTGGTCTCGACTCTTAAGAAGATATAAACATCAGATGATACAATACTAGACATAATAGCTCAAGATAAGCGACCCTTTGAAGAAGCGAATCCCAAATAGGGTACCAAAAGGTTGAAATCCCACGGAGAATATCCTCACAAATAACCTGTCCAAGTCTTAGTGATGGGTTCCTGAATGGAGGTTGAATTGGAGCATTTTATTTATCCGATTCAGGTGATACATGGTTGAACTAGGACATGGTACCATCAAGTCTATCTCTAGCTCTGAAACATTCTTTTCAGATTCAAAGGTCCTATATAGATGTAATGTGAAGATTTCATTCAACAATATGCCAAGAGGATGCCATTTTTCACATCAAATAAGTTGCAGGAAACATAAGATAGCAGAGTAGTTTCAAAAATGTAGGCAACATATATAGCATTATACCAATTCAAAAGATTAGCCATATAAGCAACTTTCCCGACCAACCCTGTACCATATCCTTCTTGTTTTCACTAATCTTGTTATCAAACCATTCATTACCTACACAAATCTTTGTACTGTATAATTTCTTTCCAGTAAATCAGCCAATTTGAAATTCATCTACCCATATTACTATTATTAAAAGAAGAATTAAATTCAGTTTACCCCCTTGTGGTTTGAGGGTGACTTCATGTTAGTCCCTACACTTTTATTTTCATCAATTTACCCCTTGAACTCTTTAATTTCTGTCTGCCGTGCCTAAATTCTCATATTCCGTTTGAATTGACTTTTAATTATCAACAGTTAAGATTCGATTTGGACATATAAGGTCTGATTTGCCTAAATTCTAGATAATGGCCTCACAGTTAAGGTTAAAATTATCAGCAGTTAACGTCCGATTTGGACAGAATATAGGACATTTGGTCACGCTTGAGGAAAATTCAAAAGTTTAAAGGGTAAACTGATGAAATTGAAAGTATAGGGATTAACATAAAGTTACTCCCAAACCTCATGGGGGTAAACTGAATTTAATTCTTAAAAGAATCTCATTGTTTTTCTAAGAATTAGGATTCAAAAAAATGGAACAGGCCTTGGTACCACCCACCAACTAATGACCATAGAACTAACATCTTTGTACGCAGTAATTTAAGTGATAACAGCAAATTCGTGACCGGGTTTCTTTTATTCTCCTAATCTTCTGTCGTTTCTCCGGAGTACCAGAGAAGGACTCTTTCAAACAATACCCAACCTCAAACTTGAAACAGCAGATAATCAGAATGGAATGTTTGCTTACAGTAAAATCTAGTGGCTACAAAAGTTTGTGGAGTAATATAATGAAGAAATAAGAAGTCATAGAATCTGAGCACCAAATGCAACATTACATTCGACTATATGCAAATCAAATTTACATGATATGGAGGATAAATCACCACAAAAAGGGTGAGGAAGAGAAAGAATAGATACAAAAAGGAAAGTTACAATGAATTTTTAATTAACTGGAGTCTGCATGCTGTCAAGCAGAATTCAATAGCTATTAAGCCCTCACAATTTACCTATCAGTATAGACCTAAAACCTGAAGAACAACAAAATGATCGGCTGAAAGATGATGCAGCGCAAGTAGTAAAGAGAACTTGTGTACCTCACAGTTGCCTGATGGAAGTGGTATAATTCTTTATGATGTATCTGCAATTATCCCATCTTTGACATCTTCCTCAAAAACCAACTTGACTAATACCTGCTTCTCAAGTGAGTACCTTACAGGAAGAGCACAAACATCAAGGCTTTTGGGTTTCAGGAGCATTTTCTGTCAACAATGACCCCAATCGAAGCATTAGAGGATACACAGGGCTAAACTCTTTGTCTCCTCTGGCCCTTACATGTGTAGCATAGTCATCTAGTGTTGCCTTAATACCCTTCCAAACCTGGTCCTCTCCTTGAGAATCTAGCCACAAGGAGTACTGCAGAGGTGTTAGTTTGTTCCTTTGCAGTGGTGATTGCAATTCATCGGGACCTCGGGAGTATAGATGGTGAAGTATGACACTTGGTGGTAGATCTTGAAGAAGTGGAGAAGCTCCTAGTTGGGATGTGTCCAAGAAAATGAGAGGCCGAAATGCTCGAAGAGCTCTATATGGTGCACCAAGTTGCTCTACTGGAAACAAATTCTGGCCTACAGCTAATTCCAGCTCAGCCATGTCCCTAGCCATCCTTAGCTTCCCTGATTCTGAAAGGGGTCTGACAAGAGAAGCGTGCCTGATAAAAAATATTAAAACACGTGCAGCCATGCTCCTAACAAGTCTAGTGCATATGGTCTCTACTCCCACTGTTGCAGTTTTTGAAGGCAACAGCCTGGATAGGAACTCACTCCGGAAGTGAAGAATGCACTTCTGCAACTCCTCCATGTAAGGTGATGCATTGTTATCCATAGCAGCATCCATGCCTAGCACACCAAACTTCTGTTCATGAATTTGCAAGATGCAAGATTCAAGACGATCAAGCATGGCTTGGAACAAGGTTGTCACTGAATCACAAGCAACCCCATATATTGCACCTAATGCCGGAGACAGCACATCTGAGGCAATAGTGGGCAGTCCACTAATCATTGACGATATGCGTGTATGAATTTCTTGGAGATGCTGACATAGCACGAAGTTCTTGAGTTGGGCAGGAGTTGCAGGACCATTGACTTGCCGTGATTCGGGACCAGCTGATATCTGTCATTCAAATTATTTATAAATGAGCAAAATCCCAATTGCCTGAAGATCACTTGTCACACTAACAGGATCACAACATAACTGTCTAAAGTATACACCCAGTCTACCAATCTTTTGTTGGGGATTGATTAATACGCCAAAAATCTCCCAGAATAAGCTTATGAAAACCTAGTACATCATACATCTCATGTTTCTGTGCTTTTTTTGAACTTAATCAATGAGAAAAGTAAGGGACCACTAGTATAAACAGGCCTATAGAGTATACTTCAGACATGAAATGTGAACTAAGGGAATAGAGCAACTACAATGGATTCCATATACAATGAGCTCCTTCCATCTAACTCTGGACATCTTACTCTAATCAGAAGAAGACGCAGACAAATGTCAGATTTTAGGCAAGATAACTATAAGAATTACCTGGAATTCAGCTCGTTCAGCAAGTAGTAGAAGAACCTTGCCAATCTCACGCAATACAAGAAGAGTCAGGCGCGCATCCAACTGAACAGACTCTATTTCTTCCTGAATCCGTGAAATGATTCTTGATATATGGTCTTTAGAGGGAACACTCCCACGGCTGGATACAGGAAATACATTATTCACAAGATCTGACAGACGACTATGGCAGAGAGCCAAGAATGAAGTCTGGAAAATTTCAATAGCTGCAACCAGTTGTTCTTTTCCCTCTGAAGTAATAGCTGGTAGAACCCCTTTCACATCTGTGTCACGTGAAATTCTTTCAAGAAGGTTATCTATCATGGCAAAAAGCTTTGGATACCCCATGGTGAATATCTCTTTCACAAAAGTTGATGCAGAAAAGGCTGACTTCATTTGGTTGGCAAAAGCCTTCACAAGGGCCTCCCACACTCTATCTGTTATCATAGGCTCCCCTTCCTGAGACGTACAATACGATGTAAGCAAATTAACGATCTTAGATGGGATAAAAAGTAAAATCATCAGCAAGAACATCAATCATTACAAATGATCTACTAACAGACAAGCTTCATATAGCACTGTATGAAAATGACACACTGTACACAAAGAAAACAAATGAGTGAAATGACCTCTTTGTAAACCAAAATGCAAAGTATATTGAAACAGTCTGTACAGTCCCTGGCACATGGTTATATAGACTGTTCAAGTTGGCGGAAATTAGTGCAGATGAGCGGAAAAAGGATGAGAAACCAAATTAAAACATAAGACGGTGTATAGGTCAGACATCAGCAACGCCAACCTAAGATATATCATCTTCCTAGGAGCTGCATAATGTATGATGTAATGTGAACCATGTCCAGTTGATATCCAACTACACGCCCAACTGTTACATTAGCAAATATGGCTAGTAGCTGATCTAAGCAAGTAGAAGCAAAAACACAAAATTAAAAGTAATGTTCATGCTCCTTACCAATCTACCCTCGGTATAATATCACCTAGTTTATCCTTCTTTTGACATTGAAGATTTAACCCCATTTCACGGAACCTCTCTTCATCAAATAAACTATCCCGCAGTCCTTGATATTTTACGCTCCCTACTACACCTACAGTTTCTAATATTTTACACACCCCACTACACCTACATTTCTTCACCTCCACTCTCATTTCATATAACAAAACAAACTATTACTCGGCATATTGAAAACAATTACAGTTAAGAGTAAATACAAAGCTATCCAAGAACTAAAAAGCAACACATTGAATCATTTGCTCTCACCTTAATAACTTCATCAAGCAGCAACACATGCGTAAAAGGATCCCGTTTCTTAGACAACACCTTCTGCAAATGCCACACAGCCACCATGATGGAATGCAACTGATCCATACACGTCCCCATTCTCTGCCAAAGTCCATCCCTGGCCTTAGCTCCGCCGCCAATCTGTGGCGTCCCACTCCCTCTAATACCTCCAGGGCCAAACCCGCTGCCCACCGACCCCGAAATGGCCTTCATATCCAATGCCACACTGATACTCTTCACTCCCAAACCTTTATACTTGCCAATCAACTGCTCCATAGCTTGCTTCAGCTCTCCTAGATTGTAAAACACCTGCAACCCGATCGCCACCTCCCCTTGGTTCAATCCCTCCATCCCTAGCTCCAAGGCCTTCATGGCCTCGCCGCGCAAGGTGTCGCCGGTCTCCCTGACCCAGGCGAGCTCCTCCTCGACGACATCGATGCCGGCGAGGTCGTACTCGTCGTAGATCGCCAAGATCTCGCAATGCAGCTGCGCGGCCTTGGCGAGATCGATCTTCTCCGGGTCGGCGGCGAGGTCGCGGAGCTTTTTGGAGAGGCGGAGGGTGCGGAGGGTGTGGTGGAGGAGCTCGGAGGTGGCGTGGAGGTTGGAGAGCTGGAGAGTGAGGGCGGTGATGGAGCGGAGGGGGTCGGAGAGCTCGGATCGGGTGTGGCGGAGGGAGGACTGGAGGGAGTGGACGGAGGATCGGACGGTGGAGAGGGCGTGGTCGGCGTGCTGGAGGGAGGAGAGCTGGGAGAGGAGGTCGGAGTGGCGGGAGAGGACCTCGGAGCGGAGCTGGGACTCGAGGAGGCGGATGGCGTGCTGGAGCTTCTCGGCGGTGGAGGCGGGGGAGCCGGAGGAGAGTGCGGCGGAGGAGAAGGAGGTGGAGGAGAAGGAGGGGGAGAGGAAGGCCGAGAAAATGGGATCGGCGGCGAAGGTTTCGAGTGGGGACGCGGCGGAGGGGGTGGTGGTTGTGGCTTTGAAGGTGGAGAGGCGTTGGAGTGGAGAGGCGGTGGAGGCTGGAGAATGAGCCATGTTTTCTCTGACCCGGTTTGGAGAGACACTCCTCTTCTAGTTAAGTTGCTTTTTGCTTTACTTTTCTTATGAATCTGGACCTGTGGAATGAGCTACTTGGCCCAAATGTAGACCAAGCCCAAGGGAATCCGGCCCAGTGGTCCAAACAGTTTTTTTTTTTTCAATAAAGAAAAACAACAAAATTACAAAGAAGAACTCATAATACAACCTAAATCACAAAATCATAGAAATCGGAATTGAAAGTTGTGGTGGAAGAGAGACGGAAGCCTATTCTGCCAGACAACAACTAAGGTAGAGTTACTGATATCTGCGTTTGAATCAGCAAGCTAGAAAATTTGTTTCATGCCATATCTGAGTAAAATAAAGTGATTGGGGTAAACTATTTGGTTTGAGGTCATGACTTTTAATAACTTTCATTTGAAAGAGACTTTTATGATTTATCTCCACTCAAAAATGAGAAGTCATACCATATTAGTGTTTTGATGATAGCGAGTGATCTTGATATGCTCAATGCACCTACTTTTATAATGTGATGATCTTGGTGTGACACATTCGTACTTCATTTTAAAGAACAACATACACACATTGAGATCAACAAAATGAGAGTTTGAGTTCAGGTTGTTCTAGGAATGGCTCTTTAACCTTGTTTCATTTCTAGTATCGGAAAACATATGGTTGGTTACGTCGTAAAAAGATTATGAATATATCAAACAACGACTGTGTGGTAGAAAGTAAAAACTTTCTAATTTTGTCATTTATATACAGTTTGGTTTTGGTCATGATTATTTAGTTTTGCTCTATTACTATGTTTAGTTCATTTTCTTTGTTCGATTGTTTTGGACGAAAAGATCTTCTAGTAAGAAACTTGTACGCATGTATCAGCTGTTTACTGACAACAACTTTGGTTTCCAGTTTGATACTGATCGATTTGGTGGGTAGTTGGGTCAGGGTCTAATTTTTTGAGCAAAAGAAAGCATTGACGACTTATCGTCATGATATTAACCTTCTCTAAACTTGAAATTTTGAATTGAGAGACTGATGAAAGAACAGATTAATCAGATGATTCAGATCATAAATTAATAATTGCAGATTGAGAGAGCTCATCTTATTTTCAGAATGAATGAGTTTTTACATGACATGCTTGCTATGCCCAATTTTGGCAACAAAAGCAATAACACCATAAAATAAACCCAGAATAATACCAGAAGGCTAGGCCTAGATATAATCGATCAGCAGCGGAACAAGTAATTAACTAATTAAGACGAAGTAAGATTTAAGAAACTATAAGAATGAAATGAAATGAACTATAGCTGGCATCGATATCAGATGTGGCAACCGCAGCAGAGGAAGAAGAAGCATAAAGTAGAGACAAGAACGACAGCCTCCACGACGGAGAGTATCTTGAAGACGACGTCGTCGATGATGCTCAGACGCAAGTCGACGCGCTTCCACCGGAACACGGACGAGAATTTCCTAGGCCACAGCTCCTTGCTGATCACCTTCTTTAACGACCACGTCTTCCTCGACGTCGACGAAGACTTGGAGCTGCTCGAGCTGCAGCTCTTCTCCAGTCTGTCAAAAACCTCTCGTAGTTCTCTGACTTCTCTGTTTTCCATGACGACGTTGTTGATCAATCTCTGTAGCTCGATCGATATCTGTGTTTGTTGCTGTTTTTAGGGTAAGGAATATATCATATATGTGTGTTTCGATGAGGTTAAGAAGGTGAGACTGAGATGGTGGTGGTATATATACAAATGGAGGAATTTAAGAGGTTGGTGTGTGCTTGGCTTTGGTTTCTTCATAAAGAAGGTGATGCAGCTGAGCTGAGCTGGTAATGGGAATGCTGGCCGAAGTAGCTAGAGAGGAGGGTATTTCTGGGATTTGGCAAAGCTTAGGGGAAGAATAATCTAGCTTATAAGGGGCATTTTGATTATTTTACAGCAAGAAAGTCTTGATTGTTTGATTCTAATTGTGGAGTAGGAAATTGGCAAATAGCTTAGTTGTTCGCTTTTGAATTAGTAGGGCAATTTCTGAACAATGAGCAATGAAGAAAGAAGAAGAAGCCCATGCATATAAAAAATAAAAAATTATAATAAAAAATAAAATAAAAAACTTGCTACTCACCAAACAGAATTAGATGCCTAGCTTCTTTAACTACTTGACAGCCTAGCTCAACTGGTTAGAGATAAAAGATAAGACAAGTACAATATTTCATAGAAAAAAATTACAAAACATCTAACTTATGAGTATCATCATATATACGTAATTTTGTTCATCTTTTATTTAATTTTTATGAACAGAAAACCTAACGTTTTGACTTAACGTGAAAGTAAAGTCGTTTATACTTTATAGAACGATTAGGATCTATACAAATACTCTTACACTAGATAAATCATCACAATACAATACGAATATTAAATAAATTACATATAAAAATCATCAAATTAAATACGCATGTAATCAAATAAAACAATAAATTTCGCATATATTTAAGATTATGAACCCGCCATAGATCCGGTAAAAACATTCGTAGCTCTACCTACACCATATACATGACTTCCTCGACATGAATAATCCAATAAAAGCTATGTTTGAACTTTTTGCCAATAAACAAAACCCTAACAATTTCTTTTTCAGAGGAGAATTCTCATGATACATATATATAGTTACAGTTACAATATTGACCCTAATCAATCAACGTACAGTGGTTTCTTGTTTTTTTTTTTGTAAAGGAACGTACAGTGGTTTCTTGTTGAACACACATGATTAAAGAAACAAAATGCTTGGGCAGAACTTGGCATCTTGCTAACCAAGTCTAGCTTCTTCTTCGTCGTCATCGATCGCGTCTCTTTTCGCAACGGCACTCAATTAAAAAAGAGGGCCAAATCGACATATGCTGCTCTCTCTCAAACGGTTTTGGTATAATAGCTTTGTTTCAGCCCCTTCGAGCTGTTCTCAAATCAATCATGGTGTCTCCGATCCAGTTGGTCAATGTTTGCTTAACGGCTAGTTTAGTTTCTTAATAGCTAGTTGGAATCTTTCAAAGAAAGAATAACAAGATCTCATGCATTTTCCAGTTCACTATAAAGAAAAGCTGCTTTGAACTTTTCAGCTAGCTGATGCCAGCTGATGCGTATATTTGCTTGGAAAGATGACATCGAATTTCTTTGACAGGTTCTTTCATGCATGTAGGCCTTCCTTGTTGGAAGCCATTCATTACTATATTTTCACGACCATTATTAGTTTAGGGAACAACTATGTACAATACGTTAACTCAATCTATATTCTACATATTATTTCGTTCAGCACTTCTTGAATTGTTAATAAACACTTGGAGTCGAGTATATAAGTATATTCGAATTAATTAATTTATGCAATGATGCAAATCAAGTTATCATTTCATAGATTTGGTAAAAAATTGTTCTCTCCTCTCTCTCTTTCGAGAGGGCTAGGGTTTGCTCAGTAATGGCTATTTCCTGCTAGCGGCAGCTTTGATTGATAGTTCGATTGAGAAGGAGCTCTTCGCTCATCTCTCTCTCGTCTCAACTATGGGGGAGTCGATGGACTGGCTCGGCGACCTCTTCTCAATGCGAGGTTCTCCTCCTGTTCTTAGACTGAAAAAGAACCAACCTGCGCTAATCCTCGCCTCTTGAATGAAGAATCGACCCACCGATCCCGTCTGGCCGTACCCCGTGTACGCCGGCTAGGCCGGAGGCCGTCAATGGCGACGAGGTGCAGCCAGACAAGCGAAAAAGCTCTGTGTATTCTCTCTCGCTCTCTAGGGTTGAGTGGCGGTTGTTAGAGAGAAGTTTTTGGTTTTATTTATTTGTTTATACGAAATAGAAAACTTAGAAGAAGTAAATACATCAGGAAAAATACAAATCTCTATATATTAAGCGAGGCGGGTGCATGAGTTACTGTTCACATGAACAATACCCGCACCCACCCGTCCACAATTTTTTATAAATTATACTAGCCTTTCGCGCGTGCTTTTAATTTTTTTAACGTTTTTAACATTAGTTAACATTTCTTTTATCAATGCATGCAATGTTCGTCTTTTTATATTTTGCTTCATATAATTCACACTACATTATTGTATCATTTGACATGTAATAGTCTTTTTTATTAACATTCATTTATAGTGAAAAAAGGCATTGAAATTGTCTATTAAAATAAATTATGAAATTTGTTGAAGATGAAAGGGGTGCATTTTTTAAAAATGTAGCAAATTACAGAACGCCGAAAATTTTGATGGCTGTCTACTTATTAAAGTTTATTTTAATAATGACAGTTATAAAACTGTTTTTGAAAATGAATTTTAAAGAAAGACTAATCAAGTCCACATGCTCCGATCAACTCCATCTCAGCCATTCATTTGTCAACCATCGTTGGTTAAACTATAAATTCAGAGTAGGAAAAAAATCAATAAGACAGTGAATCTCAAAGTTTTCACTTTAAACAGTAAGATATTGGTACACTGAGCAACTTACCATGAATTTAGATAATTCACTTGTTGCAATACCCCTGCTCCAATTATCAGAAGAGGTCTGTGGTAAAATGAAAGCGTTAAATTAATTCAACTAAGTATATAGATCATATGAAACAACTCATTATGTATATTATCACCTCAATATTACGCTTCAACTTCTCAAGACGCTGGTTGTCAAACTGTAAAGAAAAACTTGTAAATATGGAGAGGGAGATGTCATAATGCATGCTTATGTATCAAGGTTTAATGTTAAGTATTCTAAGTGAAATTACAATACCTTAACTAAAAAGGAGTATTGCTCATTGTGTTTTTGCTTCCTGTAAACATATGTATCCAGTTGGTGAGCATGAAAATAAAAGTCAAGAAAACTTGTGTGAATGTTGAAGATGCATGCAATAAAAATAACAAATAAATAGATCTTGAATAGATGGTGTTGAATACCTAACACGCAGAACCTTTCTCCAAGTTTGTTTAATGTGAGAAATGTCATGTGTCATCAATTCCCTACGTGCATTTTTGTACTTCCAACTATAAGAATTTCAATTAGTAACAATACCTAAAAGTGAAAGAAAATAAAAAAGAGTTTAAGAGTACAAACTGTGCTTGTTTCTTTTTCTTCCACTCTTTTAGAATCAGATTACTGAGATCAACGGTGTTCACTGTCATTGATATTCCCTTGCGCCAACCACATGAAAATAAAGAAACATGTCGCCTAAAGCCGTCGTCTATTTGTAGAGTCTTCTGTAGTTGAGAGCTTCCATGTCGCAGTACTTCTACAAATAAGAAAAAATTCAAAAAGTTAAACATAACAATTAAAAGCTAAGCACTGCAATTAATTTGATTTACTGAATGAAGTACCTATGAACGACATATCATTTTTGGTGGACTAATGAAGCAAAACTTCTTTAAACACGACGTTCTTAGTGAATACGCCATCTTCACCAACTATGGACCCTTTTTTAACTAACACCTTTGTGGTAGACTCTGATACTCCTCTTGCCAATGCCACATATAATTGTCCATGACTAAAAACATGATCTGGGAGGTAAAATCCCACATGTGGGATGGTTTGACCTTGAGATTTATTTATGGTCAAAGCAAAGCTCAACTTGACTGGAAATTGCTTTCTTGTAAGTTGAAATGGTAGCCCCGCATTTTCTGCACTTTGCAAAGGAATTCTGGGCAAAAAAACTCTAGCCCCAACAAACTCGCCTGTCATAATTTCTGCATCAATCAAATTTTGGTAGGAACCACGACATAACAATCTAGTACCGTTACACAACCCTAATTTTGGGTCTATATTTCTCAAGAGCATGATTGGAGCACCTGTTTTCAGAGTTAACTTGTGCGGCGGTAAACCGCTTGCGGTTATTGAATTTAAAAACTCTGGCTGGTACAGATTTCGGATGTCATTTTCAACAGAGTCAAATGAGTAAAATGTAATTTCTTCACCAGGAAACATACTGATCATCTTTTCATTCAACATGTCTGCATCATCGTTCAAAGGAGTGATCAATGCTCTATCCACCATGTATCTTGCATCTCCTACGTGATCACCAAGATTTGGGAAAACTTTGTCAATAATTTGAAAGATAGATTGGTCGCTTTGCCAAGGAATCACCATGCTTTCTGGTAATCTTATCATGTCATCATGTATGACTTGTTCACTCTCATCGCCAACACATAATAGAAAATCTGCAAATCGGTGGTCATTTATGGATCTCATATTCTGCCTCAGTCTCAATATCCTTGTATCTGGCCAAAACGATGATCTCATAATCGAGGTTTCGATGAGTTGAGACCTTGTTCCTTTAGGAATGATAGGAAGGACTTGACGAAAATCTCCCCCAAAAATCATTATTTTACCACCAAAAGGAAGTTCCACGTCCATTATGTCCTGAAAAGTTCGATCAACTAATTCAAAGACATCTCGATTTGTCATAGGTGCCTCATCCCATATAATTGCAATGGAATCTCGTACCAATTGCGCCAGTGAAGACTGTTTACCTATGGAACACATGGATGAAGGTAGTACTTTAAAAGGGAATCTTGAACCTCCAGGACCATCAACAAAAAACAAAGCACTTTCTTTTCCATCCACAGCAGACATTATGGTGTTGAAGGCAACCGTTTGGTCATTGTTAAGATGATCAATTGCATCAATATCTTCTTAAGGGACATCGATAAAAAGTTCATCTTCAATACATCTCGGCATTCCTATATTATCTTCTGGCTCACCGGTCAATTGAGGGAGGTCATAATCTCTAATGTTCTTGCCAAACCGTTGAATTATTCTATTTAGGTCTCGTAAGAGCCTGTTTCTGTTTGCAACATCATTAGATGAAGTATAATCTTCCATCATAAAATGCGCAAATTCATCCCACAATGCTCAAACACCAGCTGGCACCCCATACACCAAAATTGTCACGAATAATCTCCTCAAAGCTAATGGCATCCTTATTGCAGATGCCTCCGCTAGACACATTCGAATACTATTGTCATTTCCAAGCAAACCTCGGTTCTCTGTTGCCTGCTTGAATGTTGGTTGTAAAGCACCATTAACAATAAGCAAGTCCAAAAATGATTCTGGACCTCTTACATGATTCAAAAGAACACGTAAGTAAAATTTCTCACTTTCAGATGGTGACACGCTGTATATGCGTCCAAGAACCTTCCAATTTCGTAT
>NC_020496.1:27043867-27045368 GCF_000184155.1 Fragaria vesca subsp. vesca | reverse complement strand
GAGAGAGAGAGAGATAATGCATTATGATGAGTGATTTGGCTATTCTCCTTTTGAAAGATTTGCATGTTGATGCAGGTACCAGAGAAATTGGGCCGCGTACTTGAAGGATAAAGAACTTGCGCCCTTTTTTGCAGGCAAAACCAATGTTTGGATTTTTTTAATTGTTATTTAGTTATGTCAAACTCTAAAATCCTATACACTTTAGTTATGCTAGGAACAACCATACACCCCACTAAAACATATTTCACCAAAGATTTGTTAACCTATATGCTTCTATTCAATTGAATGTCTTTACCCAAGCTAAGCCAATGATTTGTTGAACTTAACCTATCAACCTTAATTTCTTACTTGGTATGTTAAGAGAATGATGTTTTCAACTTAACCTAGCTTCTAACATGGAACCTAGAGTGATGTTCTTGCACATCTCACACATAGAAATCAGTAAGATCGAAAAGATTATGAATAAAGCTAGGCAATTTTGGTACTGATGTTGTCCTAATCTACCTAGATGCCAATTCATATAAATGGGGCACAATCACTCATGTGCTACTCTAGATAATATGCTTGACATGATGATCAAAACACAAAATCATAGCAATAAAACTCTAGCATGCTTACTACGTTTGCAACCATAATAAACGAAACCATAATTGATCAAATGAGAAACCAATGAATCAACAAACATTCAATATCCAAAAAACTATAAAATCAACACCAAAATCTTGGTTTACACACGTCTAGGGCTTAGGCAGCCCTTAACTATCAAAAGTGCCAAAGGGACATGTAAACGTTGTCTTTTCTTGATCCTCTTCCGCAACACTTATTTGATTGTAACCACTATAACCGTCAAGAAAACAATAGAAGGAATGACCGGCTAACCTCTCAAGCATTTGATCAATGAATGGCAATGGCATGTGATCCTTCCTTGTTGTTGCATTGAGCCTCCTATAATCGATACACACTCGGTGGCCGGTAACGGTCCTTTGCGGCACAAGCTCGTTTTCATCATTCTTCACCACCATGATTCCGCTCTTCTTTGGCACAACTTGAACCGGTGAAATCCACCTTGAATCCGAAATTGGGTAGATGACTCCACAATCAAGCAACTTTGTCACCTCATCCTTCACAACTTGCATCATAGGTGGATGAAGACGTCGTTGACCCTCCTTGGTCGGTTTTACTCCATCTTCAAGCAAAATTCGATGAACACACATTGTAGGGCTAATTCCCTTGATGTCGGCTAAGGTCCACCCTATGGCCGTCTTGTGTCTCTTCAAAACTTCGATCAATCTCTCCTCTTGCTTCTTCTCTAATGATGATGACATGATAACCGGCAATGTTTCATTCTCTCCCAAGTACACATACTTCAAATGTTCCGGAAGAACCTTGAGATCTAATTTTGGAGCTTGGACAATGGAAGGAAGAAACTTGTTAGATGAAAAGAGAATTGGACTAGGGGAGGAGTAGCATACCTCGGCAGCCACCTCAAGGGACTGCACGG
>NC_020496.1:27024398-27043817 GCF_000184155.1 Fragaria vesca subsp. vesca | reverse complement strand
TTTATTACGTCTTCTTTCAATTGCTCTAATTTTGCATGAAATACTCTAGTCACCAGATCGGGACGATCTTGTGGCACTTGTCCTTGGAGCAGTTCACTTTTAACTTCTTCCCAATTAGGGTTACATGTCATGGTGATAAAAAGATCTGGCCTCCCATATTTTTGAACCAAAGCCATTGCATCTTGATATCGCTGGTACATGTCACGTGGGCTTCCAATAAATGATGATGGTAAAATTGTTCTACGACCAACGTTACCTGGTCATATGTGATGTTATTTTTAATGTTTGTCTTTAATAATCTTTAATAAAATCAGTCTTCAATAAAATAAAAAATTACACGTACTATACATAAGATGCTATAATATCCAATATAATACGAAGTCAAACCTACATTGTTTTCTCCTGCATGTAGAGAGTCTTCAAGCCCCTGACGAACATCTGTCCGAAATTTGTCTTGATTATTACGAAACCATCTGAGCTTTTGTGATTCAATTTTTACATAATTATCTACAACATACTGTTGTAAGAGACGCCCTCCTCGATGTAGAGGATTTTCTTGACCTTGACGCATCTACAAAATTAAGATTTTAAAGTAAATATTTTATCCTCTCGTAGCCCTTTTGTTTTCAAATTTAAAGTGGACATATAACTAACCTGTAACATATATGCGTAGTAGTCGCAACATGTCATTTCCTTTCCGTTATTTCCACGACTATTGATGTCCCATCCATATGTTCCATAAGGCAATAATAATGGATACTGCATTGGATCATAATATCTAACCGAGTCTTTGACAGTCTGAAGTCATCCGCTTATTGTTTGTACAATGAAATCTCTTCCATTTGGATTGATGTCATCACCTCCTACTATAACAGCCGCAACTTGTGATGCAGTTGGTAAATTGTATTGGTGACGATCAGAAGGTTGTTCTCTTATGATGAGCCTACAATTAGGCAAATCTTGACGCTGTCCCAGACTTCGAAATGTTTGAACAAAGGGATTGTGTTGATTAACTGTTGAATTTTTTCCACTATACCCCTCTCTAAAACTTCACTTTCAGACAATCGATTCTGAAGCTCATGCTCGGTGTCGTATATATAAGCCTGTAGATACCGTGGTCTTCTCCCATCAGCCGGTACCAGACCACCGATTTTATGATATATAGAACCTTGAGCACGGAAGGTATAAGGTGCACGACCTTGGACATTAATTCTTTCATCAAGATGTACACCCATTGAAGTGAATGCAAACACGTTGTTGTAGGCTCTAATATTTTGTTTGAATTTTTACTCTCATCAGTTTGGTCAGAAAATAGTCGGACCATTTCAGGGGGAGACTCTATTAGAGGTAAATCAATATTTCCCTTCATGCAACACAAACTGAAGGTCTCTCGATGGAATAACCATGATGTGCAGTATGGGCATATTGTTGGTGAGGGCAAGTGACAATCTTGGACCCCTCTTTCTTCATGGAAATCTCTCGCTGAATTGTGGCGAATGCACTCTCGTCTCATTCGCGGTACTCGATGAACATTATTGTGTCGCGCCTGATGACAATTTCCACACTCACTGGGAGTACATTGATATTCACAGTTTCAGTGTAGTTGGTGTGTGCATCATCATTATTCGTTGCCACATTGTTTGTATTCTCCTCGTGATTATTCATGGTAGAATTAGGTAACTCTGGATATAAGTGAAACAAATTAATTTAATTTTGTTAAAAGTTGTTTTTTAAAATACAGACACATCTCTATTAATTACGACTAATGAGGTTAATTTATTAGGCTCACCGTAGCGAGTAGAATACGGGGCAACTCCATCATTTGCATGTGACCTATTTGAACAGGCTAGCTGCCTTATGTGAGTTAATCGAACTCGTGAAGGGACATGTTGTTGGTTGTTGGAGCTTGATGTATTTCTTGACCTTGTGCCTTCATTGTCTGATTCTTCTAATGACACAACACAATTATTATGTGTATTATTAGATAACTTTTGCATTTTTATGTGTAAAACACCTTGCATTTAATTTTTATATACGACTCACCATAGAGAGCATAACGTCGGACATCTGCATCACTTGCACGTGATGCAGTCGAACGGGCTAGCTGTCTGATGTGTGTCAATCTAGCTCGAGCATAGTCTTGTTGTTGCTCGTTCGTAATTGAAGCAATTCTTGAATTTGTGCCCTCGTTGTTAATTTCATCTATTGACAAAAACTAATTAGCAAATTGAGTTTTTAGCCGGTTATTACATGGTGTGATTATTAACATGCTGATTTTGTATTGAGGTATCTCTCTCTATTAATTAAGTAATATATAGCAAAGCAACTAACATGCTGTTTTTGTATTGAGGTATATACCTCTATTAATTAAGCAACATATAATAAAGCAACAACATGCTAAAAGTTAATATGAAAAAATAAATACCTGAATTCTATTCTGTTGGTTCTGAGGGTTCATTTTCCACCCTTGGTCGTTTTCCTCGAGCTATTGCGCGACGTCTTTCTAAATAGGCATCGCGTTCGGAAGGGCACATTGACTCTCGCCATTGTCGGTGTTGATCACGTGCACGCTCCATTAGTGTTTGGCGTTTGTTCCTGCCACAAAGATTACAAAGAATGTGTTTTTTTTTTTTCATGAAATATTATATATTTAAAAACCGTTGCACTTGCAGAAAGCTAGTAACTATTCACAACATAAAACATATTTAACAGAATAAACCCTATATTCCTTCTCAGCATAGCTCTTACATGTATCCTAACACCAAAGAAGCCCTAATTTCGCAATAGAAGTCTTGTAGTTTCTCTGCATGGTTGTCCTTTTCTTTGTCTATTTTTTGGTAAGTTTTTAATGCTCCCATATGTTTTCAGTGTCTTTGGTGGCGGTAATTTCTTCCCTATTGTTCTTAAACTGGAGTCTAAAAGTCTAAAGCATTATAGTGACTGATTTATATCCAAAAAAGCTAAATGACACGTAACTTTACATTATAGAACGATATACACCCAAAAAAAAGAAAAAAAGAAAAAGTACATCAGAAATGATAAAGAACCTTTAAATAGAAGAGTTTAGACTAAACTGATGTGTCAATAACAGGGTTAAATGTAATGCACCAATTTTTTGTATATACATGTCATGGTGTGAGTAAATTTTTAATGGCGATTTTCTTTCTTAACGCAACAACCAATTTGTAGGTCGTGGGATCGATGGTATACCCTCTTTGCCATATTGAAAAGGTGACATGAAAACCGCCATAGATTTAGCATGTAAACGGTTGAACCATACTCATCATGGATAACAGAGAACCAATAACGGTTATTTGAGGCTATATTTGTGGGGAGGAAGTTGTATATTACAACGCAACAGCACAATACATTTGCTTCCTAACTCTATCCATTGATTTTTTTTTCCCTGGGATAGAAGGATAAGGTTATGACTTGTGAGAGACTGAAACAAAGTTTTGATATAGCAGAAATGTAATTATAGGAAGAAAATAAAAGCTATCTCCTATATTAATTAGTAGAGTTGGTCTGTCACTGCATCATTGCCACCTCCTATTGTATATCCATGATTAATTATGTTGGTTTGATTTTGTACATATCACCAAGGGGGAATAACTATTATTTTGCTTATTTTGCCATATCATCAGTTCAAAATGAGTCTATGTTCATCTATTTTAGGCCTCTGGATGTAGTTCAGGGCACCAACAATCAACTGAAACATCTCTGATTTTTCAGTTGCTACAATGATTACGGCATACCAACTCTAAGCAAATACAAACAGATTGAGTTATTAGGACGTAATAAGTATTGTACAGTTAACAAAGTTTATAGGAACCTTAAACTGATAGCGTGCAGAAGCTTAACATAGAGGGAATACGCAGAGAAGGTTAACAGAGATAGTTACTGAAGACAAAGTGAAGCAATAAGACACATGATTTACATAATTTGTAGTCTGCATGTGATTTTACAACATCACAAAGTTACTTAAACATCGTCAAACAGCTTTGAAATGGTACTTAAAATGAAAAGAAGGGATAAGAAGGGGTGAGGTCTTATTACTCTGTCAGTGCTTTTGCTTTGTCAGTTTGAACCTCACGAATTGGCTCAATGGCTTCGACTTGATCACCCTGCCAATATCATAAAACCAATAAATAGGAAAATATACTGCATATTAAACTAAACATTCGAAGCACAAAAATAAGGCAAATAAAAGCCATCTTATGGAAAATTTGAGGAATCAAAGGAATACACTATTACAATCCATCATATTAGCATACCTTTTATATATGCTTCTATTTTCTATGCGTTTGGCTTGATGACAATATAGAGAGAGCAAGAAGGCTCCTGTGTTTGGAGTTCAAAAATTTGTCATCAAGAAAACAAACGGTAGATGTACACACGTTCAATAGTGGGAAAAGGAACTAAAGGTGCATATATATTCTGAACACAGTAATAAAGACATAAAGAAATGAAGATTCATACTTGGTCTTTGTGTCTGTTTTTCAACTGTAATAAGAGAGAATTAAAAACTTTTGAGTTAGCACACATCAAAAGAGATGGATGTTCTAATGGTCGAAAGAGTTAGCTTACACTGTAATTAGATAACCCACAGAAGAGACATAAGAAACTAAGAACAAAAAAAAACAAATACGAAGGAAGAATACATTTAAGAGACACAGTTGCCATTCTGTGATAACATATCAAGTATAAATAGTTTTGGTATCAATCATAAACTTGACGACACAGAAGAGACATAAGCTATAAATTAAGTTGTTTACAACACGGTTGTCCAAAATCATATGAATAGAATGATCCTTTTTCAGTTACGACCCTTTGGTTTCAATATTAAGTTTAGAAATAAAATCTAGATAGGAACCATAATATAATCAAAGCTTTACCTTTGTGACTCCTTTCTGAATCAAACCATATTACTTCTCACAATTCTCTTCTTTCCTGGATGCAAGAGACATTTACCAAGAATCCCTTCGAGCGAACTGTACAAAGAAGAACAGAGATATATGAGATTATTATTAGGTGTAGTACTATATGCTTCCTACCCTAAAAGAGCCACAAACAAAAAAAACCTATTACAGCATACACTGAAGCAATGACATGATACACAGGAGCAACTCTTCTTGTAGCACTGACCTCTTTAACAAACTATTTCGGGAGGTCACACTGAGCAATACATTCACCAGTTTGAGCCAACATGTTAGCAGAGAGTGAGAAAAGTTTGAAGAGGGTTTTTTTTCCTGGAGAAGGTGAGTAGTTGGGAGACGTAGAGAGGAGGAAGATAGGGACCGGAAGATAGATGAGGAAGACTTAAACTGAACAACTGATTTGTTTTGAATTTTGACATTGTTATCCTAAATGAACTGCTTCTTAGGTTCCGTAGAATTCTCTTTGTTGGTGGTTTTGGTTCTCTATTAATTAAACATTTATTTAGTTTTGATTTGGTTGTTTACTGTTTTAGCCTTTTTTTAATGTAATCTGAGTTGATAGGTTTAATTTAGAAGAAGGGTAATTTATAGGTTTATGAAAATTTAACCAAATGCAGTTTCATAAGGCAAATTGCCTTAATTAATAGAGATATATAAAATTGGAAGACTATATTTGCCTACCTGTTGGCTGTACCTATTTGAGCATGCCACGTTTCAATCACAAAAAGCCACGTCCAAAACACACCGCCGTGAAAGAACACAGAGAACAGAAAGAATAGAAAACCTAGAAAGAACAGAAAGTGTTAGTTCATCTACTAACTTCACTCACACACCGCTGTTTATAACTTTCCACCGACTGATGGGGTTTTAGGATTCTTATGTTGGGTTCGTCAATTTCGTCTCTCATCGCTCTCCTCAGTGGCTCAGTCTAGAACGAAGCTCTCTCCCTCCCTTGCTCTCTTTCTGCTCCCACAAACCGATAAAAAGAAACTTCGTGAAGAGACTCCATGATTTTGATCCAATCTGATTGAAATCACAAGTTCTGCGACTAAAGGTGAATGACTCTCTTACTGTTTTGGCACATACCCAGATAATTTTTTTGTATTAGGGTTCCTAAAATGTCAGTCATCGACTCTTTTGAGCATTGATGTTTTCATCTAGATGAGTCAAATGGGTTTTGGTGATGTTTCATTTTACTTTGGTACTTATTGTATCTGTGCTTCATTTTGATATTGGAATTTGCTATTGCTGCTATTGTGTTGGTCTCGCTTTCTTCAGTAATTTTTATGTTTTTTTGATGCAAGGCTTTGAAATTGTCAGTGGTATATATCATGGGTTAGCATCAAAATTGTGTCTATTGATGTTAAGACTTTTAATTCTATCTAATTTTGGGCTTTTGAAGTGGATACTTCTTCACCTTTTTTCATTTGTACAACTTTCTTCTTATTAAAATATTAGGTGTGTTCAATTTTGGTGGTGATCAACTTGATGTGTTGGTTGTATTGATATACTGTGTATTTGCATATTGGAAAAAAAAGAGCTGGTGGTACCTTGATTTTGATCCAGAAGCAGTAATTCCCCTATTTGTTTTCCTCAAACAATAGGGACAACAAATTCCTAGAAGCTCCAAATCATAGCATAACCAAATCATAGCACGTCCATATAGGTAGTCGTCTATGATTTCTTCATTTTATCTTTCATTCAAGTCATTGCAAATCATATTGGTATTGGACATTGATTTTCTTTTTTTCATTCATAGGCACTTATATTTTGGTTTAGTTTTCAAGTATTCATGGTGGTCCAAATGGTGGTCCACAGTGCATGTTCGACATTCTTTGGGCATTAGTTTAGTCAGTTTACTTGCTACTTTGGCAGTGATCATCGAGTGTTAAAAATTCACATTCCAAATGATAGCCGCTTTCTACAAGATGTCTATTCCTATCCAAACGAGAATTGTTTATTAATAGAGATGCGGTTTTTGTTTGCAGGATTTCTCTAAGGATCTAATTGAGAAGTTGTGTTTGACACTGTGAGAGCTTGATGAGCATCTATGATAATTTCCCTTATCACATAGTATGTTTTTTTGGTGCTTGAATATCTATGATAATTTTGCTCATCACATAGTATGTTTCTTTCTCTGTATTCAGTGTTTTACCAAAATGAAGAATGAATTCGTAATTGATCTTTAGTATAGGCATAATTTGTTTGACTAATTGTGTGTGCACGCGGGCCCGCACACTGTCTTCGAGTGTGAGTGTGTGTGTGTGTTAGATTGGTAACATGTACATTCAGTTCAAGGAAGGGAGAACATGCTGCGGCTGTGCTCCAAAATCTCACTGGGACGTTTTATGCAGGTTAATTTCTGATTAATGCACTACAGACATATGAATATTACAAGTACAGATGCATGTTGAATTTCAAATTTTGGAACATGATAGATTGATGCCTTTACTGGCTGTTACCTCATTCTTTTATTTATCTGGGTTCAATTTTGAACCATCAGCTGCCCTTTTTTATTTGTGTATGAAAAAGGGACCTTTTGTCTTCGTACATATTTTTGGTTTGCAGCTTTTTGATTGATCATGTTTGTGACCTTTTTCTTCACTGTTGTTGCAATTGAACTCCCCTTTTTCCCTATTGGTTTCCAGTTTGTTTTGTTGAAACTTATATGCAATGTAATGAATTTCATAATTCTCATGTTGTGGAAACTTTCACCTTTGTCTAACAAGATGGAGCAGTTACGGAAACTTTCAGCTCTGGGTTAGATGATAGCTACTGTTGTGCATTCGAACCGACTACGAGTTGTTAGGGTAAGTGACAGTGATATTCACAGAATGAAAGCTGAACTAGCACTCATCAAATTTTTGTTTTTAAATTCAGTTGTGCATGAGAAGATGAATGTTGATTGTTAGATACCTTAATTGATACAAAAGTTACAAAAACTTCTTTGACAATTTATATAACATTGTCATATCTTCTAAATAATGACATGTTTATACTTCATGTTGCAGAAGAGTAGTTATGATGCATATATGAATGCAGGAAAAATGAAACAAACGTCTATCATAGTTGTTCTACGAGTAAATACATCTTACTGATTAAATTTCTTTTTTGTCTTATGCGACGTCCATGTTTTTTTTCAGGTTGCAATTGAACTTCCTTACATTTTCCCCAAGCAATTGTCATTTCTTCAGAGCCTAGGATGTAATGTACTTATGTGCAAATACTACAATTCTTTATTTCAGCTAGCCTGCAGGGAGAAATTTGACCAGCCAATAGCAAACTTAGCATTTTTTGTATTTTATAATTTCCAATATGCTGCTTTTGTTAAGTTTGGTGTTGAAATGAGGATACTGGATGACGGTGTACATGCATGTACCTGTATAGAGCTATAATGGTTGTATAGTGTATTGATGATATATGATTTTCTTACACTCCTGAGTACCATGAATTTCTCATGAAGTTGGGAATAAAGTCAATGTCGGTTTTGATCAAAAACTTCAGTTTTATGGAAGGCTGTTGTTTTATACATTAAGATCCCGAACTCTACCATTAGTGATTATTACCTATAGCTACCATGAAGGAATTCTCTTTGATGAATCAAATTAAAACTTTGTCAGCATTGTTTTGACATATCCTCCAGCCTCTCTTTACCTACTTTAATTTGTCTTAGACTTCTGTGTTTCTGGGTTTTGGTTAAGGACCTAACCTATATTTGCCAATAATTGATTATTTGATTTCTGATTCAAACAATTAAGTATTTGAATCGATAGCACGCGCGAAGCGCGGGTGCATCAAAGCTAGTATATTTGAAATAAGGCTGAGCTTATTTGACAAAACTAATTATATATATATATATATATATATATATTTGTGTGTGAACTAGCTAATTCAGTATGTAAGAAACATTTCTTAAATTTATACATAATTAATAGCTACTATTAATACATATTATTTGTTTCCATTACCTAATAAAATTCATTAATATCATTGATTCACCCCTTTAAATTTAAAAGGAAATAGCTAGAAATGATAGAATTGGTAATGCATAGTGTCATTGGCAAGATATCTTATGAAGAATTGGAAATAAATATTTATTTACTTATATTACGTGACATATAAGATTAAGACCATAAATTTTAGACCTCACCCCCCCTTAGGTGGGTTAAGGCGGGCCTAGGAAGGTCAAAGCGGCCCTAGGTGAATCAAGGCATCCCATTGGCGGGTCTAAGCGTGTCTCAGCAGCCCCTTAGATGGTCTAGGTGGCCCCTAAGCGGGTGTAGGTGGTCCCTACGTGGGTGTAGGTGGTTCCTACGCTGGTCTAAGCTACCCCTACCTGGGTCTAGGAGGGTCCAGATGTCCTGTAAGCAGGTCTAGGCAGCCCTAAGCAAGTCTAGGCGGGTCTCGACGGTCTTAGGCGGATCTCGGCGGCATCTAAGCCGGTCAAGGCGGCCCATCAGTAACCCTTTAGCCGCCTTAGGCAGGTTAAGGCGCCCTCTTGGCGGCCCTAAGCAGGTCTAGGAGGTGCCAACGCGGGTCTAGGTGCCCTCTAAGCGGGTCAGGGCGGTCCTTACGTAGGTCTAGGCGGCCCCTAAGCGATCTCTAAGAAGGTATAGGCGGCCCGTAAGTGGTATAAGCGCCCCCTAAGTGGTATAAGCAACCACTAGGCAGGTCTAGGCGACCTTGAAGCAGGTCCAAGTGGGTTAAGGCGACTTTTAGGTGGGTCTAGGTGAGTCCAAATAAGTCTATGCAGGTCAAAACGGATCTTAGGGGCCACGAGGCAGGTCCAAGAAAGTCTATGCCGGTCAAAGCGGGTCTAGGCAAGTCTAGGTGACCTCTATATATGTAGGTCTATGCGACCTCTGGGCGGGTCTAAACTGCCTTTTAGCGGATCTATGCAGCCTATGGGCATGTCTATTAGTAAATAATGATAAATAAGTACTTCTTGAACTGACAAAACTCAAAAACCTCAATCAGATTAGTGTATACGAGTTTCATTTTATTTATATTCAAAATGACTTACTATATCACGAATTTTTCCGACAAAATTGAATGTTCTTATTTTTCAACCAAATTTTTCCTATTATCAAATGATGATAAATAAGTACTTCTCGAACTGACGAAACTTGAAAACCCCAATCGAATTAGTATATACTAGTTTCGCTTGATTTCAGCTAAAATCCCCTTGGCGGGTCTCGACAGCACCTTGGTGGGTCTAGGCGGCCCCTAAGCGAGTCTAGGTGGTCTCTACGCTAGTTAAGGCGGGTCTCGACAACCCCGACGGGTCAAGGCTGCCCCTAAGCAGGTTAATATGTCCCATCGACGACACTAGGCAGGTCTCAGCTGCCCCTAGGTAGGTCAAAGCGATCCATTGGCAGCCCTCGGCGGGCCAAGACTGACCCTTAACGGTCCTAGGCGGGTCTCGGCAGCCCCTTAGTGGGTTTAGGCTGTCCCTAAACGGGGCTAAACAGTCCCCACGTGGGTCTAAGCGGCCCCTAAGTGGGTTAAGACGGGCCTTAAGGAGGTCAAAGCGGCCCTAGGTGGGTCAAGGCAGCCCCTTGAAGGGCCAAAATGTGTCTTAGCAGCCCTTTGACGGGTGTATATGGTCCCTACGTAGGTCTATAGGCGGGTCAACGCTACCCCTAAGCGGGTCTCGATGGCCCTTTAGTTAGTCTCGGAGGCCCCTTGGCTGGTATAGGCGGCCTCATAGCTGGTCTGGGCGATCCTACGCAGGTCTAGGTAACCTTAAGCAGGTCCAGGCGGTCCCTACGCGGGTCTTAGCGGCCTTTAAGCAGTCTCTAAGCGGGTCTAGACGACCCTTGAGTGGTATAAGTGGCCCCTAAGTGGTATAGGCAACCACTAGGCGGGTCTAGGTGACCTTGAAGCGGGTCCAAGTGGATTAAGGCGGCCTTTAAGTGGGTCTAGGCGAGTCCAAGAAAGTCTATGCGGATCAAAGAGGATCTTGGGGGCCTCGAGGCAAGTCAAAGAAAGTCTATGCGGGTCAAAACGGTTCTAGGCGAGTCTAGCTAGGTGGCCTCTATGCGGGTCTATGCGGCCTCTGGGCGGGTCTAAACTGCCTCTTAGCGGGTCTATGTGGCCTATGATATGTCTATTAGAAAATAATGATAAATAAGTACTTCTTGAACTGAAAAAACTCGAAAACCTCAATCGGATTAGTGTATACGAGTTTTGTTTGATTTATTCAAAATCACTTACTATATCACACGAATTTTTCCGACAAAATTGAATGTTCTTATTTTTCAACCAAACGATTCCTATTATGAAATGATGACAAATAAGTATTTCTCGAACTGACAAAACTCAAAAACCCCAATCGAATTAGTGTATACGAGTTTCGCTTGGTTTCAGCTAAAATCTCATTGACGGGTCTCGGCAGCTCCTTGGTGGGTCTAGGCGACCCCTAAGCGGGTCTAGGTGGTTTCTACGCAGGTTAAGGCGGGTCAAGGTAGCCCCTTCGCGGGCCTAGGTGGGTCTCAACAGCCTCTTCACTGGTCTAGATGACCCTTAAGCGAGTGTAGGTGGTCCCTACGCTGGTCTAGGCCGGTCAAGACAGCCCTAGGCGTGTTTCGGCAGCCCCTTGGCGGGCTTAGACGGGTCAAGACAGCCCCTTGGTGGGTCTAGGTGGCCTCCTAAGCGGGTGTAGGTGGTCCCTACGCAGGTATAGGTCAGTCAAGGCTGCTCCTTAACGGCCCTAGGCGGGTCTCGGCACCCCTTTGATAGGTCTATCTAGGCTACCCCTACGCGGGTCCAAGCGGTCCTTTCACGGGTCCAGGCCTCTTGTAGGCGGGACGCTGCCCTAAGTAGGTCTAGGTGGTCTCGACGGCCTAGATGGGTCTCAGTGGCCCCTAATTAAGCTGGTCAAGGCGGCCGATCGGCGGCCCCTTCGCCGCCCTAGGTGGGTCAAGGTGCTCCTTTAACGGCCCTAAGTGGGTCTCGGTAGCCCCTTGGCGGGTCTAAGTGGCCCCTAAGAGGGTCTAGGTGGTCTCTACGAGGGTCTAGGAGAGTCAAGGTGGTCCCTTGACAAGTCAAAACGGCCCCTTGACGGCCCTCGGCGGGTCAAGACTGCCCCTTAGTGACCCTAGGCATGTCTCACGTAAGGACATTAATACTTGTTCAAAATAAATGACGGTGTTGTTTCCAAGATCATAATCCCTTTTGCAATACGTGCAATATTACCACTCTTCAAGCAAGAGCTGAAGAAGGCACTTACAACATGGCCCGAATACAAAAAATAAGGGGGAGGGGGAGTGGCTTGAATAGCCTATATGACCGCTGGAAAGAATGTAACTTTAAATTCTTATGCTCTGAAGAAGATGTAAGGAAAACATTTGAAAAGCATGTCAAAATCCGATATCCCGACTAGATGAGCGTAATAAGGAACATCGTTTTTGGAACATATCGTTATTCTCATTGCCCAAAATGTATAAATAGAATTGTGTGGCCGAAATTGGTTGAAACATAGTTGGATCCCGAATGGCACGTAACTAAGTATACTACTTTTTTCCAGTATTAAAATCCTTTGAACTTTTTCTAATTCATTGATATATTTTGCAGAAGATTAGTGAAAGAAACAAAAGTAATCGAGATCAATAAACAATTGTTCACACAGCAGGTTCGGTCCCAATGACAAAATGGCGTAAAGAGGAGGTAAGAAATATAAATTTGGACTTTTTTTTGAAAGGGAAAATAAATTACATTAAGAAGCCTCTAGGGCAACCAACGTTTACAATATCAAATAGTAAGGCTCTCGAAACCTCACTGGGAATTCTATCATTCCAATACATAGGAGAATTACAAGCATGCCCAAGATTAGCTATAGCATCGGCTACAAAGTTAGCTTCCCTTAACACATGCCTAAAAGTAATAGAATCAAAACTAGTAGCTAAAGTTCTGATGTCTTCCACTTGTTTGATCAATCTCCAAGGTGGTTCAAAGCACTGCATCTATCACCAACTTTGAATCTCCTTCAACTTCAACATTAGTAAAACCCTTCTCCTTTGCTTTGAGTAAGCCGTCTCTCAAAGCCACGGTTTCAGCAATTGGAACTGAAGCTCTACCAATGCAATTGGAGGCAGCAGAGATCGGTCTTCCATTGGAGTCTCTAATTATAAAGCCACAAGCAGCTGAGTTACTTGTGACTGATCCATCAAAGTTAATTTTAACAAAAGAGTTAGGAGGAGCTTGCCACTTAATAGTGGCACACTGGTTTTGAGAATGCACCCCCATAACTCTTTCGCTAAGACTAGTATGACATGAGATCATTGAAGCTGCAGCTAAGGTAGTTGATAGAGGATTAGGAACACCTCCTCTAAAAACAGTATCATTTCTAACTTTCCAGACCTGCCAACAAATGGTAATCACTTTTGCAAACAAATCAGCATCATAAGGTTGAGAGATAAAGAGTTCCTTAAAAACTTTGAGGTAACCCTCTTCCCAATCAACTGGGGAGTCAATGTGAGAAAGATTCCAAACTTGTTTAGTAAATTCACAATAACCAAAAAGATGGTTAGCTGTTTCATTATCATTGTTACAAAGGGGGCAAGAGTTATCATCAATAAAACCAAACCTAGAGAGCCTGTCTCTTGTTTTGAGCCTGCCTCTGATCAAGAGCAAACCAAAAAGCTTAACTTTTGGTTGGATATTTAGCTTCCATAACTTGTTTAGCAGCTGTATTTGATCATGTTCCTGAACTTGATCATATTGTAACCAAGTAGCAGACTTAATCGAAAATTTACCATTTGAGGAAGGTCCCCAAATAATAGCATCTTCCTGGTTCGAAATAGGTAAAGGAACACCAAGTATATGATTAACTAAACTTATATCAAGAACTGAACAAAGCTTAGCTTTATTCCAAGCACCATTCAAAATATAGTCCTCCACATACTCATCCAAATTTATCCTAGAGAGATAGCTTTGAGGCAATAAATTAATAAGGGGGTTATCAAAAACCCAATTAAAGGTCCAAAATTGAATTTGCTTACCATTTTCAACAACCCATCACATACCTTTAAGTATCAGTTCTCTTGAGTCCAATACTCCATTCCAAGCAGTAGAGTTATTTTGCTTTTTCCTTGCCTGAAAAAAAGAAATGTTTGATAAGTATTTCTTTCTAACTATTTGAGCCCACCAATTGTTGTCATCAGTTAGAACCTTCCAACCAAGTTTAGCTAAAGCAGCATTATTGAAAAAACTTGCTGGTCGTATGCCTAACCCTCCTGTAGACATGGGTTGACAAACTTGATTCCATGCTACAGGGGGACATTTCACATCAGAACCCCAGAAAAAATCTCTGGTTAATTTGTCAATGCTATTAGTAAGCTTTTTGGGACATTTGAAACAAGTCATGACATGATTTGGCATAGGAGCAAGGTTCGATTTGATCAGAGTCAGTCTACTAGCTCGTGAGAGTGTACCTTTCTTCCAACCTGCAAGTCTGTTTGTGAGTTTGAGTAATAACTCCTTAGCATTAATGGGGTCTTTCCAAAAAAGAACATTATGAATACCCAAGTGTTTTCCAATGGTGGACTTATGCTGAATGTTAAGAACACTAACAATATCATTTTTAGTAGTAGAGTTTACCTTTGGAGAGAAAAATAGCGAAGATTTGTGATAATTGATCTTCTGGCCCGAAGCTAATTGAGAGAAAAGGTTAAGAACATTTGAAACATTTTTTGCTTCTTTTTTAGAGGCCTTTGCAAAGATCAAGCAATCATCGGCAAACATTAAATTTGAAATTCTGAACCCTAAAGGGGAAGACAAAAGACCAACATGGGCCTTATAGTTCATAGCTAGATCATTGAATTGTCTAATAAGAGGTTCCATAGCTAAAATGAAAATATAAGGAGAAAGCGGGTCTCCTTGTCTAATCCCCCTAGTTGGTTTAAACCAACCCGAAGGGCTACCATTTATCAGTAAAGAAAAAGAAACTGACGAAATACAGTTATAGATCAACTTAATCCAAGAGCTATGGAAGCCAAATTTCCTAAGGCAATGGGTAACATAGTCCCAATTCAAGAAATCATAAGCCTTTTCCAAGTCAAGTTTAAGAGAAAAAGCTCCCAACTTACCTTTCTTCCTCTGAAAATCACATAATAGTTCATGAGCAATCAGAATATTGTCCTGGATATCCCTTCCTGGAGCAAAAGCTCCTTGATTTTTAGAAATGCACTTGTCAAGTAGAGGTTTTAACCTCTTCACCAATATCTTAGCTAAGATCTTATAAGAGACGTTACACAAACTAATTGGTCTAAAATCATTAACTTTGGTAGGATTATCTACCTTAGGAATCAAGGCAATGTTGGTATGGTTAATCAAATGTAAAAAACTGCTATCATTAAAGATACCTTTAATCATAGGAATAATTACATCCTTCACTTCTGACCAGCAATTTTGGAAAAAAGAGGCATGCAAACCATCCGGTCCCGGGGCTTTAAGTGCTCCAATAGCCTTAACGACATCCCAAATTTCCTCATCTGTGATCTGTTTCAAAAGAGAGACATTATCATTATTATCGATACAAGGGTCTATTACGGAAATAAAATCGTCAAGAGCATTATGGCTAGGAGCAGAGTCCATGTGAAAACGTTTTTTAAAATCCTGTAACAATACATCAACAATATCTTGTTCAGAAGTGGCCCAATTTCCAGCATTATCTTTAATTTTAGAAATATAGTTAGATTTCCTTCTTATGTTAGCCTGAGCTTGGAAAAATCTCGTATTCCTGTCACCCAAATTGAGCCAATTTGCCTTTGCTCTCTGAGCCCAGAAGAGTTCTTCTTCCCTGTAAAGTTTCAAGAATTCCTCTTTAGTCTTGAGATCTTGTTCCTTTAAATAGTTAGACATTGGAGAAATCATTAGTTGTTGTTGTATAACGCTGGCTCGTTCATTTAAGTCTTCTAGCTGTCTGGTGAGACTTCCAAGCACATTCTTGCTCCATTGCTTTGCTTGATTGGCAAATTGACCTGCAATAGTAGTGAAATTTAACAAGGGGTTATCGTTTAAATTCTGTTTCCAATAAAGTTCCACCAAGGGTTTGAAGTCTTTGTGAGAAAGCCAGATTGCTTCAAATTTGAAGCTTTTAGCAACTTTCTTTTTAGTGTCATTCAGAGTGAGGCAAACAGGTCCATGATCTGAACCTATAATTGGAAGGTTTTCTAGGGAGATATCCGGACAATCATTTAGTAAATTTGTGTTCACACAAGCTCTATCAAGTCTCTCAAAAATAAGAGTACCATCTTCATGTTTATTTGTCCAAGTATAAGGCAAACCAGAAGCTCTGAGAGAGAAAAGATCTGAGCTGTTTAAGAAATCATAAAAATTAATCATATATTGAGTGACCACTTGGTTACCGCCAAGTTTTTCATCCAAACAAGTGATGGCATTAAAATTGCCAATAAGGAGCCAATTTTCATGGTTTGCAGGCTTCAGACAAGCTAAATCATTCCAGAGAGCCGCTTGTTTTGGTTTCTGAGGAAAAGCATACACAAACATTGCATAGGTAGATTTAGAGTCTCTGTGGTCAGTAATGAGGCAATGAATAAACCTATCATGAGAATGAATCACATCAATTTTAACAGAAGAGGTTTTCCAAAGAAGCACAAGACCTCCACATTGTCCCAAAGCAGGAATAACAAAGGCATCATCAAAATAAAGCTTTTTCAATTTATCCAGAGTATTGGCTGCAGCTCTGGTATCCATAATATAAAAAACATCAGGAACTAAGCAAGAAACATAGAAATGGGATTGTGCCACAAAACCATCCCAGGCACTTCCCTGACTATTCCATGACAGTATCTTCATGAAACAAGACTTAAAAAATTTATGGAAGTGCCATTCTCCAAATTAGTCATGATGGCAGTAGACAGACCACAAATCATCTCTTTGATCAATTTCTTGCGATAAATGAAAGCAAAGTTATCAATCAAAGAAATAGGGTTAATAGAAATATCAAATTGACAAATGCCAATAGCACACAGACTTTGATAATACTCTTTCAAAGAAGAAAGAGTACACCTAGGATCTCCAACACAATCGTAGTGCCAAAGAACCCAACTCAAAAGTGGGTCTGATCTGAACAATATCTCAAGAGAATAAATAAAAGAAAGGTTATGATTAACAAAAGACAAATGGGTGATGAGACATACCTGGTCTAATTTTACCTGATTCAAGACAAGTCCAGGAAGGCGAAGAACATGACCATGACCATAAGTAGATTTGTCCTTGAGAAAGACTGGGCAATCATCACCTTCATGAAAAGATTTAACCCCCAGGATCTTTATACGGGCACACAACAACGTAAGAGGTAGCCATTTCTCATCCGACAACCGATCCTCAAGCCACCAAATTGCCAAGATTGGCTGGCCAATATCCTCACAAACATCCACAGATTCGAACCCAATCACACTCGAATCGCTGTTGAAGGTAAGAGAGGAGGAGATGAGCATGAAAAGCCTCGAAAACCAGGCCATGGAGGCCACCATCGCACCACCCAGGCCGCCCAAAATCTCGATCGACAAAACCCTAGCAGAGCTATTTTCCCCAAATTTTCAGCTCGTGAGGCGCGTTCCATTATCTCACCATGTTTAATCAATATAAATTTAGAGTTGGTTATTCCATATAAGTTACTGATTCAATATATATCCTGGTTATCAATTTGAATAATCTATTGCTTAACGTAGAACTTATTTAACTTGAAAATAAATTACTTATATATTAATCTTTCTAAAACACATTTTCTTCGATCTCATAGCTTGATTGGAATGGAGTTGAACCTAGTCGAATAGTGTTGGAGAAAGTTCCATGTAAGTAAAGCAAAAGACAGTAAGGAAGAACATTGGAAAAGTGAGAAGGCTAAGGAAATTTATGTATGTTTCCATACCTGATACTTAAATCAAACTTTCTCTATTTTTATATTAAATTGTGATTATTTTTACATAGATTAAATTTGCAAACTATTGTTTGCAGGAGGATCTTACTGAGAACATGGATCGAGTGGAAGAGGTGTTTGGTGAAGTTGATGATTGGGAGATATATGAGAAAGTCATTCGTGAGCATAGTCATGGCCGTGCACTTGAGTTAGGTGTTAGGGCAAAACTCAAAGATATAAATTCACATAAATAAACTTGTAATAAGCCTACATGTTTGGAATTAAAAGAAAATTATGAGACAGTGAAAGGCGAAGTAGAAACTCTGAAAGATAAATTGGACAAATTTACTCAAGTTGTTCAAAATTTGCTACCTCATAGCTCTGACAATTCTAAAAGTGCAAGAAATTCAAATTATGTGGTACGATCTATACCTTACTGAATATTTGTATGTTGTTGTTGTTTATGCTATTTATAACATGATTTAGCTCATATTTTTTATTCTAAATTATGTGTTTAATTATTTCTTTTTTCTTCAAAATGATGATATTATTGCAACGGATTCAAGTGCACTCCATGATGAAGATGGTTTTTATAAAGATGGTATTGATGCAGATGAAACTGATGGAGATAATGTTGATGAAGATGATGATACTGATGGATATGGTGCTGATAAAGATGGGACTGATGGAGATGGTGCTGATGAAGATGGTGTTGATGGTAATTCCAACTTTCATAAGGTGTTTTACAGCTGCACCTAAAATATTGTCTTTCTTGCTTGTTAATGAAGATCATGTTTTAGTAGTTTAACTTATTTGCCTTTCTTACTTAAGGATATATTAGCTTTGAAATATCTTAGCTATGTTTCTTGTAATGCTGAAATTCTACTTTTCTTTTTTTTATGTTTAATAAATAATTATCATCATCCAACCAATTCTTACAATTAAGTTTACAGGTTCCAATGAATGGGACGGAAAACAAATATTTGCTAAATAAATAAGCTAGTTTGGAAAAAATTCCGACCAATCTTTTCCGACCGTTTCACTCTCGGAAATAATAGATCACAATTTCCGACAAAGAAATATTCATTTCCGAGGAAAACATAGCCATCGAAAACTACTTATTGTTGACGAGCAAAAAGTTATTTCCGACAACATTTTTTGTCGAAAATAATATTTTGTCGTCGTCAGTGGAGCATAATTTCCAATCAGTGAAACCTTTTGCGACCACAAAACTTTGTCGGAAATAATGACATTTTCCAAGGGTTTGTCGGAAAAAGATTTTTTCCAACCAGATTTTTTTCGACGACTACCGACGGCCTCTGTTCGTCGGAAAATGTTATTTCCAACGAAAAACGGCTTTCCCGACCAAATCTTGCCTTTGGAAATAACTATGTTTGTTGTAGTGTAGGCAACCCCTTTGCAAGTCTAGGCTGTCCTTAAGCGGGTCTAGACAATCCCCACGCGGGTCTAGGCGGGTTAAGGCGTCTCCCTTAGCTGGTCTAGGCGCCATATCAGTGCCCAAAAAATGATAAGGGATGTTCACATACAAGTCATATATATATATATATATATATATATATACACACACACACACAA
>NC_020496.1:27020788-27023963 GCF_000184155.1 Fragaria vesca subsp. vesca | reverse complement strand
AAAAATGGACGGACTGAATTCTGTCCGGTTGTGTTCATACCAGAAAAACTCGAGTTTGAGGGCCTTAACGATCACCAAATTGGCTGAAATTTTGCAGAGATGATCTACACAAGATGATCTAGATATATCTAGAATGAAGTTTGAGGAAATTCGATCGGCAAGTGGTGCAAAAATGGAAATCCGCACCAAAAACTTTGGTGCGGACGTCCGCACCTGATAGCATTGTATATATATATATATATGTGTGTGTGTGTGTGTGTGGCGCGCGCGCTCTGTTCAATAATCCAACTTGCATAGCCAATTACCAGAAGTCCAGAAGTGTACACAAGAAAATTGTGTTTTCATTCCTTAATTTTCACGATAAGACAATCTTCTTGCACAAATGGCCGTGTTGTCCAAATTGGCGGAAGAGATGATGGTACAAATATTGTCAAGGCTTCCTCCAAAATCTCTTATGCGATTCAAGTGCATCCATACTTCGTGGTATGCCTTGATCCACAACCCCAATTTTGCAGCCACGCACCTCTCTGTTTGGAAGCACAACAAACTCTCATCCTTCACCACCTTTCAAGCGTTTTGTCATTAGAGACATGAACACTGGCAAAAAGGATGTAGTGTTGTCATTGTTTAGTCTTGTCCATGAAGACGATGATGATGATGCCAAGCAGCATCACCTTGATTCTTTATAGAGGACCTCTACGTACCATCTTCAACGCGTCTAATGAAGATTAATGTTTGGGGGCACGAGAGGGTGGAACTTGAAGGCCATTGTGATGGGATCATTTGTTTAACTGACATGAAAGAAAGAGTAGTTTTATGAAATCCAGCTATCAAGGAATTCAAGGTTCTTCATGTGTCAAATCTTGTTCTCTCTTGCCTGAATTGGATTAAAGTTAATGATGATAGGGATTTGGAAGCAACAGCTGCTATCGGAATCGGGTATGATCTCAAATCCAAGACTTCTAAAGTTGTTAGAATTTTGTCAATCGGACATGATTGTCTTGATGATGATCGTGCTAGAACTCATCCTCCCAAAGCAGAAGTGTACAGCCTCGTCACAGATTGTTGGAAAGAGATCAGTACTGATAGTTTGGTCAAGGATACTGTTGAAGCGTTGCCAAGGGCTAAGCGTCAAGCAAGGAATTTCATATGCTGTAGGGGAATAATTTATTGGTGTGCAATGAAAAGTCCGAGAGAATATAAAGTTTGTTTTACACCTGATGAAGATGAAGAAGAGGATTTTGAAATCCCCAAGGTATGTGTGATTTCGTTTCATTTAGGCGATGAGACATTTCACGTTATATCATTTTCAGAAAATTCTTGCATGGTTGATATGGTATTTGGATTCTGGAATGAAACCATTGCTATATCGGGTTGAAGTATTTCTGAAAAGTCCTTAGAAATATGGGTTCTAGATGGCACTGGTGGTAATGAGGGTTCTTGGACAAAATACTTAACTTACTGTCAACCAGTTATTTCTATCTGCCCATTGGCATTTGTTGGAAAGAATGACCAATTTCTTTTTGTAGGCCGTGATAGATGTGTGGTAAGTTTCTATGACTTCCCTGCAGGAAGGCTCAAGTATCTTCCTATAAAAGGCGTGTCTGTAGAAAACCTAGAAGCTGTTTATTATGTGAATAGTATAGTTTCGATCCAGGGAGGTAACAATGTTGACGGGAGATATATAATTGCAGCAGTATAGTTTTTCATTCTATATCTAAGGAGGATGTTTGATCAAAGATGTTAAACAAAAATAATGTCATTCACATCGCAGCAGTATAGTTTCTCATTCTTTTTAATTACCAAGTTATGCGCTCTATATCATTGTCCGTGGTTGTTTATCTTTATTCTTTCTTTTTTCTTTGTTGCGTAGAAGCGTTAGTAAACAACTGATAATATTACAAATTGATTTATATCCTTTCCCTCTTGATCAGCTGGGTTGTGGAAGGGGCTCTTCTATGTAATTCTTTAGTTCATTGTTACCACGTACAATGTATAGCAGCTAATCTTCGAGTCCAAAGTCAGAATTATTCAGTTGCAAACTAAGCACTAAGGCCACAAGATCAAAGCGATTTTTCACTTCATTATACGCATTACGCATCGTGAGAAATTACATATACTGACTACGTGAGATCAATGAACATGTATGCATTTGTTCAAGATTTAGGATAATCATGTGCAATGTCTTCTCTTAATTTTGAGTTCATTTCATTATGACTAATCTTTGCCCCGCACACTGCTGCGATTTATTTTATTGTTTAGTTAATACTGATGCTTAAAAATAGGATCAAATATCTAAAAATTGTGCCCACGCTATGTTGTGAGTGGGTAATGTACGTAAGAGCATGATTCTTGTAATAAAATGGCGTCACATTGTGTTCAAACTCATATTCACTGCATATTGTATATATATCTCTTTCTTTTGGTCAATTGCAGTTCTTTTGGCATGGTCTTCTTACCAATTTATGAGCAGCTCATGAGCAATGTGGTCTAAGCATTGGAGTGGCAGGAATGTTGGGTTTAGCGATCTTTACAGGTTGGAGATCAGATTTGAATCTAGATATCAATTTTGATATATCTTGTGAATTTCATCAAAGAGAACTAAAGCGAATCAATCATATAACAAACGACGGTTTTGTTCGTTTGTACTTTGTACTGTTGAGGTAATAGTTCAAATACGCATTTGTGATGTCTTCCCCAATAATGTATATACGTAAGTAGAATTAATCCTTACATAGAAGAGATACAAGTATGGATTATCGAGACTTGTTTTCTATCTCTCCATGTAGCATTATCTTACGCATACTGACATACACATGCTGACACGACCCACCCCGAATTTCACCCTGAAACCCAGAGTAAGTCGTGCGGGGACCACCTCCAAGGAAAATTTACTGAAAAGATTAAGCAAATCTCCCTTGCAGATGGACAACCCTAAGTCGAAAATTTCATATTACACTCTTAATTTAACGCTTCTGAATATCACATAATATACAAAATTCTAAAGTATTCAGAGCTACTAAACACAAGCGGAAGCAAGAAAACACGAGTAGGTTGAACAAGTAACCTACTGATGAAAACTGGCCGAAAAGCGGGTGACTATGCCTCGTCTCCTACTAGATCCAACCCGAACTCTGCAGACTGGGCAATTTAAAACGAAGGGCCCAGGGGAAAA
>NC_020496.1:27005167-27019858 GCF_000184155.1 Fragaria vesca subsp. vesca | reverse complement strand
ACCCCGAAAAATAATACCCGAATAAAAATTACCTTTTACTAGCTAAAATTTACTATTTTTACCGTCGTCGTATTTTCCTCATACGAATAATCCTCCGCACATAATCGTCCCCGAAACCCCTCTAGGGACCAATTAAACTATTTACTCAATGATCGAGACGGTAAAATTCTTATTATAATCACGCTAGTAAATAAGGTAAAAATATAAGGGTCGGGATGTGACAATTCTCCCCTCCTTATAAAAATTTCGTCCTCGAAATTAATATACATGTCCTCCGAAGAGATACGGATACTGCTGCATCATTTGCTCATCTGATTCCCAAGTAGCTTCTTCTACTTGATGACTTCTCCACAGCACCTTGACAAGCGGGATTGTCAAGGTAAAAATATAAGTCCACTCACAAATCAGGCCTAAGCCTGATACCAACTGACACGACCCACCCCGAATTTCACCCTGAAACCCAGAATAAGTCGTGCGGGGACCACCTCCAAGGAAAATTTACTGAAAAGATTAAGAAAATCTCCCTTGTAGATGGACAACCCTAACTCGAAAATTTCATATTACACTTCTGAACATCACATAATATACAAAAATTCTAAAGTATTCAGAGCTACTAAACACAAGCGGAAGCAAGAAAACACAAGTAGGTTGAACATGTAACCTACTGATGAAAACTGGCCGAAAAGCGGGTGACTATGCCTCGTCTCCTACTAGATCCAACCCGAACTCTGCAGACTGGGCAATTTAAAACGAAGGGCCCAGGGGAAAACATTTAATAACGTTAGAGTGAGTGGACAAAAATAAATTAATAATTAAAATATTTATGTTTCCCCAAAGTAATTTCTAAGGAAAAATCGAATGCGTGCCGCAAGCGATAAAACCTTTATCCCATAAAATATCGAGCCTCTCAGACTCTATAATATATGTATGTATTTACACTCGTCCATACTCCCTATATAAATTCATGGGTCTATATAGGGCTACTACGCTCGCGTCCAACGCTCACGTCACGCCTTAATGCGGTGCTACACTACGCCATCAAGGTGGACAGACGGGTGTATAAATATGTGCCCATACCCCTTATATGAATTAAACACTCATATAAGGCTACTACGCTTACGTCCAACGCTCACGTCACACCATAATGCGGCTATATGCTACGCCATTAAGGTGGACAGACACATATGGCTAGCTAGCATTTTCTATACATACTCTCTCATAAATACATATTTATATTTACCGAAAATCCCATTTTCGGTAACTCTCTCAGAGAAATAAAAGCGTCAAAATTAATTGACGTCAAAACTCCAACAAAAGGAAATGTTCAATCATGAACCATAGCATGCATATTATTTCAAATAAAAGTCCACTCACGAATTAGGCCTAAGCCTGATGTCAATCTGGGGTCTCGTCTGCTCGAGCCTCTTCACGTCCTGTTCCAAATATAATATTAATTTCCCAACCAATATCCAATATTTAATCAAAATAGGCAAAATTACCCGAGAGCCATAATTACGCTCATTATTGCCTAACTTCGATATTCTTACATCGGACGATCCGAACTTAAATATCATACTCCACAGTCGTAAATACAACATCTCCAAAATACGACTTAAATCCAACGGCCGGATTCTACATTAATTACCCGCCAAAAATATCACACTTCGGAAATTCATAAACCTATCCAAAACTCATCCAAAAATTCCATAACTCACTTCAATAAACTCCCCTTAATATTCCAAATTTAACAACATTAAAATCTCCCAACCGGCGGCGGCGCCGCCGGCGGCTCCGCCGGCAGCGGCGGCCGGAGGTCAATTCCGGCGACCTCCAAAACCTATGAAATTTTAACAGCATCTTCCTCTCATCAAGCTCTACAACTTTCATAACTAGCACAAACACCAATTCCAAGCCTAACTAGGGCAATCGATTAAAAACATCAAAAACACCATAAAACTTCCACCTCAAATTTCTCCTTACCTAGCTCAAGAGGGAGGGAGCTGTTTGGAGGGGTTGTTGCACGGGAGGAGGGCTACAAAACCGTACCAAGCTTGCCCGGATTGGTGGCCGGAGGAGGAAATTCCGGCGAAGGAGAGCTACGGCAGTCGGACCTTTCGGGCGGCACCGCTCACTCACGGCGGCGCTAGGGAGGCTGTCACCGGTCTAGAAATGTTGCTGGGAGGGAGACCGACCGAACGGGACCGGTCCGGCGGCGAACGGAGACCGGACGGCGGCGGTCTGGCGGTCGAAAATCCGGCGGGAAAAGAGAGCTCGGGGAGAGAGAAAGGAAAAGAGGGAAGAAGAGAAAGGGAGGAGGAAAAAGAAATGGGTTGGGCCTCCACCGGTCCAACCTATATCAACCCAAATTCCAACAATAAAAACACCCCGAAAAATAATACCCGAATAAAAATTACCTTTTACTAGCTAAAATTTACTATTTTTACCGTCGTCGTATTTTCCTCATACGAATAATCCTCCGCACATAATCGTCCCCGAAACCCCTCTAGGGACCAATTAAACTATTTACTCAATGATCGAGACGGTAAAATTCTTATTATAATCACGCTAGTAAATAAGGTAAAAATATAAGGGTCGGGATGTGACATCGGCCAAACGGAGAGGGGTTATGTGCTGTATATGCACATGCCCACCACCAATCTAACACGAGGCCTTTTGGTGGCTCAGCGGCTTCGGAGGGGATGGGTACTCCGAGGTTAAGCATGTTGATGCTAGAGCAATCCTAGGATGGGTGACCTACTGGGAAGCTGCTCCTGAGCTGCCGGAAACAAAACCGTGAGGGCCGGTGGGCCCAAAGCGGACAATATCGTGTTACGGCGGAGCGGGTCCCGGGATGTGACACATGCATTAAAGATTAAAAACAAGCATCCTAATCATACCAAATATTGACAATCTGGCATATTCGATATACTTCTATATTTGGTAAACTAATGACTCAACTATAGTGTCTTTCAATCATACATTATGTACACATTTCAAGTGCATGGTAGCATCGATCGATCTAATTCGATCAACACACGGGTTTATAAAGATAAGATTAGTGATACCTATTTAAGTGATACAATAAATTTGACTACACACATTTACGTAAATTAATCATGTTTCTTTCTTGACATAACGTCAAGTGGCTAGTCAAGTGGCCTATACTTCAAGTTCAACCAACATTGCCAAAAAAATTCAATTATGTTTGCAAGTTTTGTAATTGGATTTGTATCTCGATTAATGAATGTAAATTTATTTAATTTAATTTTTTACTAAATTTAAAAAAAAAAAAAAAACCACCATGTCAAAGGTGAAGTGAGATTTGCTTTAAAAGGTCCGCGTTTTTGGTTACTTTGTAAACTAGGAGCTAGAAGAAATTTCATAGAAGACCTAGCTGGACAGGTGTGTTCTCTTATATGCTAATATGGGACAATGGACATATCATCCGATGTAATAGTAAATTTTGGACGTTCTATATGCATACTTTTGCAGTGTTGTCTTTACTCCAAAGACTTCGTGTATCTGTTTACTATCCGATCATATATACCATATTTTCAAATGATATATGTTATTGTCGGATGTATTGCATGGGAGATTAGCTCATTACAACAGTAAATTAAAGACAATCCCTACATTATGCACTAAATAGAGTTATCGAGTAGTTTAACATCGATGTATTGTATTCGGTTTATGGTTAAATTTTTTTTACCGCGCGCGTAAATACATCTCAAAACTTTCATTGATGAATTTTCACACACCATTAAGTTTGGGAGAAAGATCAAATCTAAAGAGTTGATACCTAATTAACTAGAGCTTTTAGGGTTATACTTTATAGCAATATGTCTCTAGAACTCCCTCGAGAGTTCACGTCACAAGAGGGAGCACAGACACAACATGAAAGTGTGACAATATATACAAAGAGAGAGATATTTTTCGTGCGTGGTCCAACGAGATCACTCAAGCTTACATTTCTCGTGGCTGATATTGGTCTTTTTTGTACAATGAAATCGTGGAGTCACAATCCTTGTATATTTCTCGTATCAGTCACTTGTGTTGGCATCACATATGCTAGGCAGTTGGCTTTCTAGATTCTAGACGCCGCGTCCATTCAAATGTCACAGTCTTTGTGAGATTGAGGAAGATTATGTTACGATGCTGAATGTGTGATGCAGATATAAGCACCACATGAACCGAACCAACAAGTACTTAATTATTTGTTTCTATAATTTAGTTTTTTTTTTTTTTTTTTTTTTTTGGAAATGAATAATTAGCTAGTTAATCATGGATAATGTTATCTATCTAAAGTGTTAGAATACTAAGTAGCCACCAGATATGCATAATTAAACTAACATCACCTGAACAACCGTAAATCTAACCAACTTGTGTCGGTGATTCGAGTAAATATGAATAGTTTATAATGAATGAAAATGAGATTCATTATATTGAAACGAAACATTTTCACTAGACTTTATATAATATGAAACAGTGGATAAAACAGTTAATTAAGCTACTATTATATTTTAGTTATATAAGAGAAAAATCGAATAGGACTAAATTCTAATTTGATCCCAACTTGCCATAACTACTTTTAATTTAATTTTTTGGTGTGGCGAGTGCGTCAATCTATTAAGAGGTAGAGAAATTACAACTTTATAGTGCAAAAAGCTCACCCATAAGGGCTACGACAAAATCAACGGTTGTTAGAGCATCAAAACGGTTCAAAAACTAAAATAACAAACGAAACATATACCGTAACAAATTATTGAATAAGAATTGAATAAGAACAAACAGAACTAAAGATAATAGTTCAATTTTGTGACAATTAATAATGTTACAAATTCATCGGAACAGAACCAAGACTATCCAGGCTTAACCCGCCATCACTATTTATTTGAGCTAACCCAAAAACTTATATTTTTTTTCCCTACGAATGATCACAATTATGTGAATTAATATGATCAAGAATAAGGAATATGTATAAAAGAGGTGAGTCGGTCAGACCATCAGAGACAAAAGAGGAGGAGTGCAGGTGATGGAGGAGAATCAGGAGATCAAACACTAGAAACACAAAGCTCATTCTGTCTTGTCTTTCTTGTCCGACCCGACCGTACTCTGTTAATGATCCCTCTTATCTCTCTCTCTCTCTATATAAATACATCCAAAATCGATTTTTCCTATTCTCTCTGTTTATAAGATCAGATATACAAACACAGTGAGATAAGAAAAGAGTTCATTTGCCCAGAGAGTCTCTCTCTATTTCTCCGCTGCTTTTGGAAAAAAAGAAGAAGATGATTTTGTTGGAATCAATACTGGAAAAGGGTAATTGCTTCCGTCTGGACTTGCAGTTGCTTATCCTTTACATAGCTCTGGCCGTCTTCAATGGCGCTCTTGCTGCGATTGCGTTTTCTCAGGTCTGCTTATGATTACCCTTTTGTTTGTTCTCTATATTGTTTGTATTTTCCAGCTCTATTAAGCATTTAGTCATCTGGGTTGGTATTATTTGTGGGAGTTTTAATGTTGATTGATGTGTTTTGTGTGGAAATAGATAATGCATTTGTATGCCTTGAGCTTTGATTTGGAGTATAAGGGTTCCACTGGTGTAAAGTAGAGGAAAGATTGGAAATTTTCAAGGAATTGGTATTGCATTGATGTTGTCATTTTTCCCAATTTTGAAACTTTTAGTCGGACAAAGAGAGAAAATGCTTAAGTTGGTTTGTGAGTTATGGAATTTCGAGGGTTATTAGTGCTCTGTGGGTTTGATTTTGATAGTTACTCAACTTTTGAGACAGTAAACACATGTGAGAGCAGATTTTGTTGAAGTTATTGCTCATAGCACTGTCTTTTGTAACTTCTGTTACTGATGTTTGTTTGATGAGTGGATATCTTTTAGTTACTTCCTTGTTTAATTAGTTTCTGCCTTTGCGATTTATAGTAGCGTTTCTATTTTTTTTTTTTTTTTCAGCTGGTCAGGATTCACATGCGCAATCAACAAATTGGATGGACACGCCAAAAAGTAAGGAACATATATTGTGATTTCTGAAGTTGGTTTCTTTTGGATAAAAGAACATCTTCTCCTGGGCAGAAAGCAACGATGTTCTCAACTTATGGGTTCCATGTGAAATGTAGAATTATAAGTTTGTCAATATCGTCCTTATTTCGGGGTTTGTATAGTATATGCAATTCCGATTGTATGTTCTTTCACTGTTTATGAGGGTTATTTAACAGACTTGGTACTATATGCAGGTACTCCACCTCATGATTGGCTGTTCTAACTTGGGTAAGGCTGGATGTTTTTGGTTTGTACTTTGTAACTTTGTTTGGTTCTACTAAGTTCTGGGTTGAATTCATTTCTGTTTGAACACTTCGAGTTTTCAACATGTTTCTATTAAAAAGATTTTTGTTTTTCCTCTGTATCTATCCATAGACACTCTTCAAAAGTTTCCAGAAAGCTTGGATGCTAACTTCTTACATATTTCTCTGTTTAAAGCCCATAATTAAGTGTAATAACTTGGTCAGAAAGTACTAGGAGATGTTTTCAGAGGAAGGACACTGGTTTACTGTATGATAGAGTGAAGTTCTTATATTAACATTTTAGAGATATTCTCGTAACTTTGTGTGCGAAGGGAGTGTTATGGATTTTATTTTAGTTTGGGTTTTGGCTTCATGATGTTAACTGGGAGTTGGTTAACTTCTCATTCATCCTAAGTGTGTCTTGTTCTGTTTGAGTAAATGTGTGTGCTTTATGAAATTAAGAGCCCAGAAAAGATTGTGTGATCAGTGGTCACATTATGTTCGTAATCAAGTTAAACAATCCAATTTTTTTTTTTGGCAGGTTACTTCCTCTATTTTACATCTACACTGATTGCCACTTGTAAGCAGTGGTTTTGCTGGTCTAATGTCTGCGGGTTCATTCTGATGGGTATGTTTAACTTGGTCAAGATAATTGAGAAGAAGCTTAAATGTTTGATCATAAAATTTTTACTCAGTGGGTCACTGATGATGATGGAAATATTGCTGCAGCCTACCCAGAAGTTCTGTTTCTTGCAGCTTTTCTTCTAGTCCTATCCTTTTGGTAAGTTTCCCATCTGTAGGAGTTTTTTTCTTCTTCTCTTTTTTCATGTTGGAATGTTGTAATGTGGATATTTGCTCTTGTTTGGATTCACTTCAGACAAAAATGTTTTCTTCTAATTAATTACTCAAAATTACCAATTCCATTCTTAAGCATTAATAGTATTAACTAGAATAGCATCAAAGATATGTTATTATCTTTTAAATATGTCTAATACCAATGCTCAACTTGTGTAGTAGAAATCTATACAGTTACAGTGTAATTTATAAGGTATACAACTGCTGTTATGGGCAATGACTTTGTAGGGTGGACCTTTGCCATCAGGCAAATGATGAAGAGGAGGAGGATGATGACAGTAATATACAGCATGCCTTGTTGGTAAATTCGCAGAACAAACACCATTCATCAAACACAGATGGTCATAGGATTTGTTGCTCGTTCCCAAGCATTCACGTTGGAAGTCACCAAAAATTTGCGATTGCGGTAGGAGAAATTCAGTTGTATATTCTGTTTCCTTTTATGTCAATTGCAAGTTACAATTTAAAGTAGGTATCTTTTGTAATCTCATATGATGAGCCATTTCTCCCACTAGGTTGTTGGGTTTGTCCTAATCTTGATGATGTCATTTTCTGTCATGATCTGGATTGGTGTGGGGAAGAATTCCATTGATTCTTCAGTAGTTGCTCAGGTATGGAGTATAGTCTATGTTGCTCTTGACTGTTTGAGACATCTAGTATGTAATCTTGTGTATTTTTTTTAATACTTCATGAAGTGCTAGTAATTAATTGGCCTTTTTAGTTTCTGCAACATTTTGATTGAATCATTTCCCTACTAATAACAGGCGATTGGCCTACCAATTATTACTGTAAATATCGTGCAGGTATATGAAGACTTTCTCGCCTTTACAGTCCTTTTTTTAGGAGGTGGATTAGGTTGCTATGGTGAGCGCTGACTACTTTATGTTATGCATTTTTTTATTTTTTTTTCTGGAAGGCCATATTACAATTGTTTCAAAGCTGACCAATATGGCAATACCGTGGCAGTTCCATTCCTAATCTTCTTTCCACTCTTGAGTTCCAATCAAGTATAATTATAAACTTTATTCTGTTGTATCAGCATCATGACTATGAGTTTGTGTGGCGTTTCTCCTCATTATCTCTTGTTCGTTTTTAAGTGGGAATATTGAATCTGTACCTAAATGTTATGCTTAAGGATTTTGAGGTCGACTCTTTTACAAAAACTATTGATTTATACCCGAATCAAGAGATTTGAGGTTCGATTTGAGGTTCAATTCTCGTGGTTATATATTGTTAGAGTTAAAGTGTTTTGGATATTTGGCGTTTTGTATGCCTGTCCTTCAACCATCTCTTTGTAACATTATTTTCTTTGAATAAATTTCACTCGTTTGGTCGAGGTTTTTTATTTATTCATTTCCTTATTTATTTTTATATTTATATATATAAAAGCTTTTGTAAGGTCAGTATTTGATGTATCCTCAAGTGACACCATAGCTTTATATCGCTTTACCGTGTTATCAGAATTTTAACCACACTCTTGTTTCCATTCCAGGCATTCTGCTGCTTCGTAAGTTAAGGAAAGTACGGTCTGAGAAAGCTTCATCTGAAATGTGGAAGGTATTGAACTGACAAATGTTTGCTTCTTCAATTTTTTGTTTGTTTGATGAAATCCTTTTTAAAATCGTCAAAATGCATTGTGCTCTTCTTTGAATAGAAATTCCTACGCGTGCACATGTGATGATGCAATTGCTTACACTGTTGTATGCTGTAAGTATTTATGCACTTGAATTGGCACAGTTCTGCTTCTATTTAGTAAGTTTTGTTGTTTGTACAACATGCAGGTTGGCGGTTTAGCAGTTGCTTCTGTTGTATGCTTTACATCAAGTGCATTAGTAGCTCTTCTTACTGATAAACCTGTAAGTTGTTCATTGGGAACGATCTTACTTACTGCTTTGTGCCACTTCTTTCATCGTTTACCATTTACTTCTTGTTTACCTCACTTTAACTCTTTGCCAGCTATATGATCCTTGGAGTCTGAAAAAAGCATATGGCGGGAAAGCGCTAATTTTCCTGATGCTGTACTATTTTATAGGTAATACTATCTTCCATTTTCAGCTGCTTGCAATTTTGCTTTTCAAGTTTGTCATCAAGTATTTTTGACCAAAAAAAAAAGTTTGTCATCAAGTATTATCTTCCCTTCTATCTTCAGGCTCTTGGGTACCCTCAGCTTTTGTATTGTGGTTCATGAGAGAATTGCCACCCCCAATCACTAATCGCCGACGGGAACAATCAACAACAATTGCATTCATCAGCCACGCTGGAGTGGGGCCACAGCATCCTCGTCAATGGGCTACTGTAACAAGTTCAAATAATCAGGTCTTGTTCTTATTCTATTCCATTGTGCTGACATTTAATCTTGTTTTTTCTCTCCTACAAAGCCTTGAAACTTTTTCATTAAATTACGGGATTCTATCATTTAAGAAGGGAAGACATTCAGACATTAATTTGACTTTTTTGTACAATGCAGGCGTCGCGACCAAGTCCCGTATAAGGAAAACTCATGTAGCTCTCAATGTTATCTTGTCTCTGAAGAAGAGATTTTGAGAATGCTGATGCACAAATGCAAATGTTTCTAGACTAATGCACTGCAGACGAAGTTCAAATGAACATGGAGGCTCACCTGTCATCCTGTACTACCATTTTTACTGCAGACGTGGATCCTACCGACTTTTGCCTTTGGTTCATGTACAGAGTTGTATCGCAGGACTGCTAGAGGCACATTCTGCAATGAATGCTTTCCATCACTGCAAAAGTTAATCATCCTGTGAGTCGTATTATATACACCCAGTTTACATGTAGATGATTCTCATATGGATGTTCGTGATGAGTGTATATTATTGGTACATATATCCTGAAGTAATAAAAGAATGCAGAGCTTTTTGTTGCAGTGTTAAGCATCTCTTTTGAAATTTGAATATGCATCTGTCACTATGGTTTATGATATATTATTCCCAAATGTTTTTTAATTCCCCGAATGGTGTTACTATATTGAAACACTGGGCGCATATTAGCCACCCAGGTTAGGTACATCATGCTTTAGAATTTCAAGAATACATATAGGTGGGTTGTCTAGCCAAACTGATCTATTGGTATCCTCATATGCAGTGTTTGCAAGCCAATGTGCTACCCCTGTTACAGTCTCTACTTGCATGTTGCAGTCATACCTGGTATAGAGAGATTGCAGCTCTAATATCTTGCAGAAGGCCCTCCAATCCAAGATGCATACTTTGCACATCTGAGATGTTTGTGCTGGCTTCCATATAGTCCATTACCACATTGATAATCTTCATTGTTTCAAGCAGCTTTAAACCTGGCACATAATGCCACCTGTTCCGCTGAAGCCGCTGAAGATATAGGGATAGCAAAAACTGCTTTGAAATTCCCCTTTTCATCTCTTAGTACGACCCCCGGTTCTACGGTTCAACCATGACTAATTGAAGGTAAAAAACTGCCGTCGACGTTTAGTTTACATCTCCCTAGTGTTGTAGGCTCGAGCATTGCTTGGTTGTCGATCTGAGTTTGCTTTGACACAGTTCTTGCCTTGTTGAAACGAACCAAGCTAAAGCTCCCAGCATCAAATCATGAGGAGTTTTGATTCGTATTATTCCATAGCATATTGTTCATGTTCTTCCACGAGGACCATATCACCATTATCAATTTAGCACACTTCTCTTTCTTCAAATGCCGTTTTAACCTGAGTAAAAACCACGCTTTTCAGGGCTTCAACAAAGCTTGTCCTCCAAGTTTCGTTCACTTAAAGGAAGACACAGGACCTTTGAGCAACCTCAGGTCGTTAGTTAGTGTCAATGACATCCGACACTAGCTCAAACACAGTTTGGTGGTTTTTGAATCAAATATTGTGATCAGTGAACACTCAGGAATCCATTTGTCTCGCCAAATGTTGACATGTCTACCATCCCCGATACTCCAAACAACACCTGGTTTGAGCACAGGTTTGCATTTCACATTTTCCCCAATTCTTGTAGTGTTGTAATGCTTTATCAACTACTTGCCTCTTAGGTCATTAAAAAAAATAAAAAAACTAGTGTTTTAGCACCTGCCACTACGCCCCTCACATCTTGAAATCTTTAAAGTTAATCATAATCTATTTTCTATTACTTGTGAGTCGTGACTATCTTTAATTATTAATTATTAGTATCTGGCTTGAAATCTTAAACATAAAAAATCGTTACCCGTTGACAACGCCGTTACTTGTTACTCATTACTTGTTGACCATTAGACATTTCCAATTATTCGTTGGCCATTGGTCAGTACTTGTTATGAGCTATATAATCCCTAAATCACTGACAAACATGTGATCCTTACCAGAGATCTTTATAATTTGTTACCTGTCATCCTAAATTGGAAAAAGAAAACGAGAAAAAGAATTCATTGTATTTTTTTTTCGATCCAAAAAGATCTCATAAAATTTGTAATACTTGTAATCATGGAGTACTCTTTATTAGTTATGGGGACCTAGTTCTAGATACTACTTTAGTTTATTTTGTAATGTAATATTGCTTTTGTTGTGAAACCCATTTGGAGATACAAGCTTGATTCTGCTAGAAACATTTAAATGTTAAGGGTATCCTGTATCCACATGTTAAAGGTATAACCTAGAAACCTTTGGTCTCTTTAGGAGATAAAGACAATTCCAAATTTCAATTTATTTCATATAATTCATCTTGCACATAAGAATTATTCATCAGCGTGAATGAGTGCCTTTTTGAACTTATCATCTTTCTCAAATAAGATGAGCTAGACATGAGTTTCTATTGTTAAGAGCCTAATCAGAAGCTATCAAAGAGAGGTAAAACGAGAAATTCTTTACAAAGTTTACGAAATAAATCCATTCCAAGTAAAATGTACACATTTCATGATTACTGATAATAGTTTTGAAAATTTTAACGATCGAGGCCCCAAATCTATTGTAATTCTTGAAGATTTGAGTGCTTTTTGAGCAATTTGGTAAACTTTGGGGGTTTAATCGCAATGAAATATGTGTTCGTACGTTTTCCAATAAGAGTGTTGGTGGTGGCCCGCCGCTCTCTTTCTCCCATGCACAGTTCCCGCCCTGTAAAACTTCCAGGGCGAAGCAAACTCCTCCACCATTTTTAAAACAAAGAAAGAAGCGAAAAAGACCCAGATAGACAGAAAGAGAGAAAAAGCAATGGCGATGGCAGATTTGTTTATCCCTCGAACCTCTCCGCTCTTAAGAAATATAAAGCAAAAGCACTCACAAAAGCTCCTCCAAAACAAAACAAAACAAAAACACTTCCAATTCCTTTCTTGCTTTGAGAGCAAAACCCACTTTGCCCCACTCTTCTCCCAAAGTATCTCCACACCCTTCTCTACATAAAACCCTCCCAAAAAAATGACACCTCTCATTTTCATCAGAATCAGTGAGGAGACTAGTATTGAAGGAAATGGCGAGCTCGAGCGGGACCAAGGCGGTGGACTCGTCGGGGCCGCAGAGGTCGCTGTCGAGGGGGATGACGAGAATGTCTACTAGAGTTGTGGACTTTCCGACGGAGGGCGACGATGCTCTGGACAGTGGAGTTGTGCCCTCCTGCCTTGCTTCTATTGCTCCCATTTTCAGGGTTGCCAATGAGATTGAGAAGGACAACCCTAGGGTTGCTTATCTATGTATGTCAATTCGTTTTTGACCCTCTTATGCTAGTTTAAGTAGTTTTGTCTAATTGGTTAGCGATTTCGTTGTTGTTTTTACTTTTTAAGTTGATAGTAGTGATATTTAGTTGAGTTATGTATATGCAAACGATAAAAGCTTAAACAGTTTTATGTTGATGGAATTTGTTCATTGTTTAGGAAAGGTGTTCCTGCTTAGTTTGATAGTTTTAGAGCAAAGGAATAGGAGTAGGGAAATGGTAGCTAGGTTGATGGAATTGGAATCGAGTTCCTTTGAAGGAAATTATAAGGAATTTTGAAGAATAGTTTTGGGGGACATGATGTTCTTTTGCCTCGATCAGTCCTAGGTACTGGCAAAGGGGAAGAGAAGTGGCTGACGGATACTGTCAATTTAGGGACACTAGTAGGCTTGCAGTTGAGTTGGATATGTGTATGTTCTGAGGATAGACTGCAATTGGGAATCCATATAGCTGGTACTTGTTGTCAGGATTGATGTCTTGTTGATTTATAAAGTTCTCCAATGTGCAAGGCTCTCTTGTTAAAGCAAGGATGCCTTCAGAATGCCTGACCAAAGAGAAGCTGAAAGCTCAGTATTATCCCAAAGTAACTCCAGATTCTCCTCGTGCTAAAGGAATTTCGTATTGTAGCCGAAGATTAAGGTGTAAATAGTTTACAGGGAAGTTCCAAAACTCCCATCATGTGTTTCTTGTCCGCTATTTTGCTTACTTTAGAGTGGTGGGCTACCGAATTGACGCTGTCTACCTGACACTATTCGTGATGTTAGTGGCTGCTTTGAGATGCTCTTCATAATGTTTGGTGGTTGTCTATTGTAACCTCCTTGTAAAGTTGCTTTTGTAGAGTTTGAGATGCAACTATCAATCACTAACAGAGGAAGTTATTTGGAGGGCTAGTGAGTGAACTGTTACTGCTTCTGGACTGTAAACAATAACTAGGAGATGAAAGTATGACTAAGAAAATGAGCTTAGTTTATATTCCGATCATTTCTAAATGAATATATTTATATCTAAAATTATAGAATCTTAATGTTCTTTGCTTCAATATCCTGCTTAATTAGCTTAGAACTATCAGTTTTTGTACCATGAATTTGTATTATGCTTTGAATATGGTAGACAGCATTTCCTTGATGGTAGTTAAAAATGATTCTAAAATGTAGCAAAGACAGATATGATGGGTAATCATAACACCTGTATTACATTTTAAGAAGAGTTTATTAGTTTCTTTATTCAATGAGGATAGAATCTTAGTGTTCTCTGCATATTCTGCATAACTTGCTCTTAAGATTGTATTATATGTTGTGGATCTGGCAGAAAGTACTTCCTTGTTGGGCAGTGGAAAAAGAATTTATTGTCTAGATATTAATATATTTTGTTCAAACAGGCCGCTTCCATGGATTTGAAAAGGCGCATAAAATGGATCCAACATCAAGTGGACGGGGAGTTCGTCAGTTTAAGACTCATCTTCTGCACAGACTCGAAAAGGTACACCTTTAAGTCCTTACTGGTTTCTCATATTCTTTTTCTTATTTGTGAAGAGTGGTCTGATTTGCGGTCTTACTACATATGATTAGTAGACTGAATCTCAATATCAGTAAGACAATGAAACAAGAAAATAAGATTAAACTGTTATTCTATTATACTTTATCAGTTAAATGTTTCACTACTGTTCACACTGCAGAAAATACTTGGATCTGCTAATGTTCTACTTTTGCTTTAGCTTGTAGTATTTAACGTTGTTGGTCTTAGATGGATACTGAACTTGAAAACTTAAACTTAGGAAATGGTCTAGAAATCTACATTAAAAATGCACCATGTGCAAATCAAAATGAATATATGCGGTGAAGAGCTCCTGAAACCAGGGCTTTTCTATCACAATAGACAA
>NC_020496.1:26999021-27004400 GCF_000184155.1 Fragaria vesca subsp. vesca | reverse complement strand
CTTTTTGCTGCAGGACGAACGAGATACAAAACATCAGGTTGCTAAATCTGATACAAACGAAATCAAGTTGTACTACCACGAATTCTATGAAAAAAATATCAAAGATGGAGAATATACAAAGAAACCGTAAGTCTTGTGTTTGAATATATGGCCCTACTACATTTCTTTTGCAGATTTTCTATTATTATTCATTATATCTTGGATTTATCTTTTTGTATCCTTGAAGGGAAGAGATGGCCAGGAATTGTCAGATTGCAACTGTACTGTACGATGTGCTTAGGACAGTGGTACCTGCCAATCAGATAGACAAACAGGTTTGAGTTATATGATTTGGGGATTGCTCAAGTTCTAAATGGTCTTGTTGGTTTAGAAGGTGCTGAAAATGGCTGTTCTATTGATTTTATTGTTACAGAGCCAGAAAATTGCTGAAGACGTCAAGAGAAAAGGGAGCAGTATGTAAACTATAACATTCTTCCGTTATATACTGTCGGGGTTAAACCAGCAGTTATGGAACTTCCTGAGGTTGTCAATGTTGCACTAGATGAGACTTTTTTATGCCTCTTCAAATTTAATTTCATGAAATACTATTACTCTCGCGTTTACTGCCTTATCCACTGACATCTCCTGAATATTATCAGATCAAAGCAGCGCTCCGTGCTCTACAGAATGTGGATAATCTTCCAATGCCAAGAATGCATTTTAAACCCACGAATCCTGATGACAAGTCGACAATGCCTACAGAGAGGATTAAACCTGTGAATGATATACTTGATTGGCTTTCCGCTATTTTTGGGTTTCAGGTAACCTGTGCTCTAAGTGCCTTTATTTCATTTGTCTTCACTTTTTATGTATGCCAAATCAGAGACTTGCACCGGTATTCTAAACTGTTGTAGGTTCTGATTTCTGAGCACTATATTTAGTTGCTAAAAGGATTTGTCTTGATTTCAGGATTATTACTACTACTAGGCAGGTTACACTAGAATTCGTAATGAATGTGGACATTCTAATGACTGTTAATGGGTACTGACCCTCGTTATTCTGGATAGTTGAATATATTTAACAAAAACACAGAATAATGCTCTGAAAGGAAATTCTACTGCAATATTGATACTTGGACTATAGAAGAAAGGCTTTCATTACAAAGTCAATGATCCTTTGCCATGATGTGCTTACTGTAATCATGCTATCCTTTTATATTGTTTCTAAATTATCGAGTTACTTATATACTTATATGCTTTTATTCATTGACCCAATCAACTGAGCCAACCTTGATCTTATAGCTCTTTCCAATTTGTTCATGGATCTCATAGCTCCATGACTGGAAACTTGGTGTTTGCTATGTTTGTGTGTGTATGGGTTTTTAAGTATTTTCAAGGACTGTTTGCTTCAGCAGGCTATATCTAGATGTATTTTTCAACAGTGTATTATTCTCTGACATTACTACGTTATCTTATTATTTTGGCACATGAAGAAAGGAAATGTGGCAAATCAGAGGGAACATCTAATTTTGCTACTTGCCAACATTGATGTAAGACATAGAAGTCTTGAGAACTACACTGAGGTAATTTATGTTCCTTTGAGATGCTTTATCTAAATTGCCTTGCTCTGAACTTTATATGCACTAAGTTCTCATAACTGTAGCCATAATCTGTACTGTCATGTGATCACTAAAAGATTAACAGAGAGGTTCTTGCAGTTGAATAGTGCCACTGTACAACATTTGATGGAGAAATTTTTTAAGAACTACCGCTCGTGGTATAACTATCTGCACTCTAAATCAAATCTTCGGTGAGTGATCTGGTTACTATCATTTCAACTTGATGCCTTAAAAATTTTATAATTTTGGCGCTGAAATGTCTATCTCGTTTTCTCTGTCTTCTTTCCCACACTTTTCAGGTTCCCTGAAGGTTTTCACAGACAACAATTGGAACTTATATACATTGCGCTCTATCTGCTCATATGGGGTGAAGCTTCAAATGTCCGATTCATGCCTGAATGCTTGTGCTACATTTTCCATAATGTATGTATGTTTTGTTTTCATATTGGTCATCCATTATTAATGTCTGCATAATTCCATGTCATAAACTTGTGTTTGTTTCTTAGATGTTTGTATTGTTATCATTACTTAGATCGCACTAGGGAACTCCTCTCTTCTATGTTGTCATAGAAGCTGCTGTTAGAACCATGCTTGTTCTGATACCCAAAATTGCTCCTTAATGTTTAAAGTCATGTCCTTAAATTTATAATGCTCTGATAATAAATTCTTTTCCTAATTTTTAAGATGGCAAATGAAGTCTATGGAATTTTAAATAGCAATGCTCATCATGTTAGTGGAGAAACATACCAAACAGTAGCACATGATGAAGAATCTTTTCTGAGGGATGTTATAGCTCCTATCTACGGGGTTTTGTTCAAGGTAAAGATAGTATTTAAAGTTTCATACTACTGAACACTAGCCATTTCTATTACAGTTATTTATTTGGAAATTTGAAATTCCCTTTGGTTATAAAGGAAGCAAAGAGAAACAAATTGGGCAAGGCAAGTCATTCAAGATGGAGAAATTATGATGATCTGAATGAATACTTCTGGTGAGTTTCGCGGATGGAAAGTTTTGTGCTGGATTCTGTTCAGATATAAAATAGCTGAAAGGTCTGCTTGCTGTTTCTAGGTCGGACAAATGTTTTAAGCTAGGGTGGCCGATGGATCCTAAAGCAGATTTCTTTAGGCATTCGGATGTGAGACAACCAGCAAATGAGGTATTATATATATTTTTTGTTTCTTTATTTTATTTATCTGGGCTGGAGAAGGTCAGCTGAAACATTCCACATATTTGAATACAATTTTTCTATGTCCTAGAACCTTGTCTGTTTAGTTCTTTTTTTATTTACAAAGTTATTTGATCTTCGTGTATTCGACAGAGGACAAATCAAGCTACTGGTGGTAGGAGGAAGCCTAAAACAAATTTTGTAGAAGTTCGAACCTTTTTGCATCTCTACAGAAGTTTTGATCGAATGTGGATATTCTTCATATTGGCTTTACAGGTAGTAATAATGTGTAATTATGTATTTCTTATTTGAGTAAATTGCCTTCAACCTGGTTAAGAAAAAGTCAAAACAGCAATTACATTTTCAAAATGAAAAAGAAAAATCTATTTTGAAATTTCTGTCTGCTTGGAGATGGCTGTGTTGAGGGATGTTAAAATATCTTGAGACTTGATCTCTAGGGGAGCTTTTTGTGTCCAATTTGCAACTCCTGTTAATAGGGGGAGGTTGGAGAGTCTTTCCTTTTATTGGATAATCCTCCTTACAGTATGTTCTGATTATCAGGCTATGATTATTGTTGCATGGGGTCCTTCTGGATATGTCACTTCAATATTTGATGCGGCTGTCTTCAAAAGTGTGTTAAGCATCTTCATGACATACGCTTTCCTGAATTTATTACAAGGTACTGGTGTTATCTTAAATCTTTAAGTTTGTTTGAAAACTGGTTTATGGTGGGAGACATTGGCATCCATATAATGTATGTGGTATATCATAACTCTGGTCAATGGCATGCCATCCTTTTCCTTAATTTTTCTGTCTTTTCACTTTGTCGTCTTTTCTATTATGTTCTGCAGCCACTTTGGACATAATTCTCAGTTGGAATGCATGGAAGAGCTTGAAATTCACTCAAATACTACGATACCTTTTGAAATTTGCAGTAGCTGTTGTCTGGGCTGTGGTGCTGCCTATTGGTTATTCAAGTTCTATGCAGAATCCTACAGGGCTTCTGAAATTCTTCAGTAGTTGGACTCGGGATTGGCGTAATCAATCATTTTATAATTATGCTGTTGCAATCTATATGGTTCCTAATATATTGGCTGCTATGCTATTTTTTCTTCCACCTTTACGGAGGCACATAGAGCGTTCCAACTGGCGCATTGTCACTCTTTTTATGTGGTGGGCTCAGGCAAGTTTCTCTCATTGGTCTAACCAAAGTTCATGTTCTCTTGTAATTTCATAGACTCTTTTTTAGCGTTTTGGCTAGGCTCATATTTTGGCTAGGCTCATATGACTCTTCTTTGTGGCCATATTGCAGCCAAAACTGTATGTCGGAAGAGGAATGCATGAGGATGTCTTCTCACTGCTGAAGTAAGAGAAAAACAATCTTCATTCGTCCTTTATTCTTCATCTTTTGAGAGAAGCATATACTGTGTGTGGTCCCTTTGCTGTTTTTCTGCTTGTCTCTGTAGTTATATATGATTTATCGTTAATTTTTCAAGTCACTCAGTCATTCATCATTACTTTTGATTTGATTTATGGTACTTTTTTTTTTTTTCTCATAATACATATTTTTCTCATATGACTGATTTATTCCTTTTGTTTAATCAGATATACATTGTTCTGGATCATGCTGCTAATCAGCAAGCTTGCATTCAGCTATTATGTGGAGGTTATTTCTCTCAAATTCCTTAAGTTTTGCTTTATTACTGCTAAAATTCATTCAAACTTGTATGGTACTTCTGCTAATTCATTAGAACCAAGTTTCATTTACTGTAACAGAAGTTTTTCCTTCGAGGATATGCTGAACTGAGTTTATTTTACTGTATTTTATTTTACCTGACATGAATTTGTATACTCTGGAAATAGATATCGCCGCTTGTTGCACCAACAAAGTTGATAATGGATATGTCTATCACTAATTATCAATGGCATGAGTTCTTTCCTAATGGTAACTTATTGAACTATGTTTTACTATGTTTTACTTTAGTTTTATCTGCAAGTCTAACTACAAACTCAAATTTGGAACTAATGCAGCAACTCATAATATTGGTGTTGTCATTGCAATATGGGCTCCAATTGTCTTAGTAAGTGAATCAATGAAGAATTTGCTCGAGTGAAATCCTCGGTTTGTGAACACTATCATCCCATTTACCACTTTGCAATGATTTGTCTGGTACATAGGTATACTTTATGGATGCACAAATATGGTATGCAATATTTTCTACTCTGTTCGGTGGGATTCACGGAGCCTTCAGCCATTTGGGGGAGGTCAGTTGCATATTCTCACTGAGATTTACATATATATTTTCCTGTATATATACATGTATTATCATTCACAATTAAGAATATGTGTTTTAGATCTGTCTCAGCTTGGGTTTGAGGATTATTCATTTGTTGTCTCTCAGATACGAACACTTGGGATGTTGCGGTCCAGATTTGAGTCTGTGCCTTCAGCTTTCAGTGATCGGCTTATGCCATCATCAGAAATTAAGGATGCCAAAAAGAAGAAACACTTGGTGGTACTATCCATCTCCAGTGTTTTCACACTGCACTCTTGTGGATAGGATTCAGTTAATTTGCTTTGTGTAATGTTTTCCATACCAAATACAAATTCTTT
>NC_020496.1:26981698-26998625 GCF_000184155.1 Fragaria vesca subsp. vesca | reverse complement strand
TTCAAGTGATGTTTCTGTTGTCCAGTGGCCCCCTTTCTTGCTTGCTAGCAAGGTACTCACTTTTCATGGCTTGATATTTTTAATGTACACTCGATACAAAGCCTATATGTGAGTCTCATAACTTGATTTCACTTGTGAAGATTCCGATAGCATTAGACATGGCAAAGGATTTTACGGGGAAGTCGGATGAGGATTTATTCAAGAAGATTATGAATGATGATTATATGTACTCGGCAGTGATTGAATGCTACGAGACACTCAGGGATATTATATTTGGCCTTCTTGAAGATGAGGCCGATAAGATGTAAGTCGGAAGAAGCATACCAACTTGAAATATATAGATCACCATCTGCACATAAGAATCTTTTTATCTCAACAAGAAAGGAAACCTAGCAGTCTTTGAAGAAGCTTCATGAATGTTTTCCTTTCGTCTCATTAACAGGATTGTAAGGCAGATATGTTATGAAGTAGACAGCAGTATACAGCAGCAGAAGTTTTTGTTTAATTTCCGGATGAGTGGGCTGCCATTTCTTAGTGAGAGGTTGGAGAAGTTTCTTAAACTCTTGGTAATATACTTCCCTCAATGTTTGGTTAATTGTTTACTGCTGCTTTCAGCAATGAACTGATAGATATTGTTTAGACAGTGTCATGTTTGAGTTACTAAATTGGTATGTTGACAGCTAGCTGAAGATGAGAATGTCGATAATTACTTGCGTCAGATAATCAATGTCCTTCAAGATATCATGGAGATTATAACACAGGATGTAATGATGAATGGCCATGAGTAAGGACTGAGAATAAATGCATACTGGAGGCAGTAAAAAATATTGTTATATTTGACCACCTATTGATCCCCTTTGGTTTCCATATGTTAATAGGTGTCCTTCTTTCTTCGCAGAATTCTTGAAGAAGCTCACTACATAGAGGGTCAAAATGTCAAGAAGGAGCAAAGGTTTGAAAAAATCAACATATACCTTGCACAAAATCCATCTTGGAGAGAGAAGGTAATTTTGGCAGATATTCTTGTGTCAAAGACAATAACTGAAGATCCAAAATCTTTTGGTCTTATTTTTTCTTCTACATGTACATAGGTTGTTAGGCTTCATTTGCTTTTGACCGTCAAGGAATCTGCCATCAATGTGCCCCAAAACTTGGATGCTCGCAGGCGCATTACTTTCTTTGCGAACTCTCTATTCATGAACATGCCAAATGCTCCCAAAGTTCGTGACATGCTCTCCTTTAGGTCAGTCATTATGGAATCCTGGTTTGTCAATGGGAACTTTTTTCTTTTGAAAAGTTGTCAGTGGGAACTGTTATGTTGCTTGTGAACTACAACAACATAATAAAAAACAAAGAGAAACTAACATATTACTGCAATAATGTCAAAGGTGAAGGAACACTATAGCTTTCCTACTGACTTAATGGAATTGTAGTCAAGATATGTTTCTCTTTTCATTTTGGAGGAGTACATGTATGCTTCAGGATCTATTTTCAATGAATGAATGTGTATTTTTGTCAACCATGTGATTGTAGTGGTCTTCTAAAATTTTAATAGTTGCCTGTGTAACATATCACTTTTTCCTGATTTATGATTCAGTGTTCTGACTCCTTATTACAAAGAAGATGTTCTGTATTCTGATGATGAACTTAACAAGGAAAATGAGGATGGAATCTCAATCTTGTTCTACCTGCAGAAGATATATCCTGGTGCATTTCAGTCTCATTTCTAGATTATTCTTTTTCGTTGTTTGAAATTTATATGAACTGATACCTGTCAACCAACTATGACTACCAACAGATGAATGGACAAATTTCCAGGACCGCATAAATGAACATAAGAATGAGTACTCTGACAAGGACAAGTCGGAGTTAATTCGCCAGTGGGTATCTTACAGGGGACAGACACTTTCTAGAACAGGTCTGCATAATCTGTAACTTTGTATCTTATACAAGTACCATGTCCAATTCTTAACATTTTATCTGTATTTTCTGCTAGTGAGAGGAATGATGTACTATAGGAAGGCTCTAGACCTTCAATGTATCCTGGAAACAGCAGGAGATGGTGGTTAGTGGTCCTTTGACAAAAATGTGTTTCAACTCCAGATTGACGTTCATGATTTTAGTTCCAAAATCTTTACAAGCAAATAATGTGGAAAACGGATATTTGCAGGTGTTTATGGAGGCTACCCAGCCCAGATATTAAGTGAAATTGATGAGAAGGATATTCTTGATCGGGCACAAGCTCTGGCAGATTTGAAGTTCACTTATGTAGTTTCTTGTCAAATCTACGGTGAACAGAAGAAATCCAGTGAAAGTCGTGACAAAAGTTGTTACACAAATATTCTCAAGCTGATGTTAACGTGAGTTATCACCATAATATGAACACTATGTAGCCTTTGTAATATGAATAATTGATATGATCTTTACACATGAAACCGTCTTGTAGGTATCCTTCTCTACGGGTTGCTTACATAGATACAAGAGAGGAGACAGTGAATGGAAAATCCCAAAAGATTTATTTTTCTGTGCTGGTCAAGGGAGGGGACAAATGGGATGAGGTAAGGAAGGAAATAACATCATATATCTGTGCACTTGTATGTTATCTCAGTACCATCTAAAGTAGCAATTCTTGAGGAATCCATACTTATAATGGAATAATGAAGAGCCTTTACCTACCTTTGTTGAGCTTAATGTCTCATATAAGCAGCAAATGTGGCTAACAGTCAATATCTCAGTTGAGGAGTCTTGTTTCTTTGCTAGGAAATATACCGCATCAAGCTTCCAGGTCCTCCAACAGTAATTGGTGAAGGAAAACCTGAAAATCAAAACCATGCCATCGTCTTTACTCGTGGAGAAGCCCTGCAAACCATTGACATGAATCAGGTAGCAATCATTGCACCTTTATGCAAAATTAGAAAGTGTTTAACTGTGTTTTTGTATATTTACTAATAAATTTTATACAGGATAATTATTTTGAGGAAGCTTTCAAAATGAGAAATGTATTGGAGGAATTCCGAAAGCCCCGACGGGGGCAGCGGAAACCTACGATATTGGGTCTAAGGGAACATATTTTTACTGGAAGGTCAGCCTTTTCACATATCTATTCACAATATATTTGACCTTCATGACTGCTAGGATTGGGATTTCGTATAATATTTTCTGCATATTTTCACTGTTACAATCCTATTTATTATGTTCAACCTCTGATCTACAGTGTTTCATCACTTGCTTGGTTCATGTCCAATCAAGAAACTAGTTTTGTCACTATAGGCCAACGAATTTTGGCAAATCCACTGAGGTATGCCTTATATTTTACGTTCAACTTGAGCTACAGTTGAGTCCCAATCTAGAGTTACTAGCATCATCTTCTTTCCTTGTCATTTTCCCCCTGTTTATACTATTACCGTTCAAGTACCCATCCATCTAATAACATTCTACCATGACAGGGTACGGTTTCATTATGGCCATCCGGATATTTTTGACAGACTCTTCCACATAACAAGGGGTGGCATAAGCAAAGCATCGAAAGTAATTAACTTAAGCGAGGATATATTTTCAGGTATATTTTTCATTCATGAGAAGATCCCTGTCTAGTAAGTATTGAATGTTTTTGACTAATTGTTTGTATGTCTTCAGGTTACAATTCTGTTCTGCGTGGGGGATTTATAACACATCATGAGTATATCCAAGTAGGCAAGGGGCGTGATGTTGGAATGAATCAAATATCACTTTTCGAGGCTAAAGTTGCAAATGGGAATGGAGAGCAGACACTTAGCCGTGATGTTTATAGGCTTGGGCGTCGGTTTGATTTCTATAGAATGCTGTCCTTTTACTTCACAACAGTTGGGTTCTATTTTAGTAGCATGGTATGCAATCCAAACTAATTATCCTTTCATTAGTTGACTTGGTTCTTTCATAGTTTATACTTTATATCAACGAGTTATAATGAATATGTTAGTTTATAATCAACAACTATATTAAATCACCTTTCTCTAAAGTACTAGGTTAGATGGTGTTGATTCAGGTGAAGGGATTGGATTCTCAAATAACTGTACAACCATTATGCATGCTACCCATTTCACATGTTGATGACAGCTTCAGGCCAACTGCTTGTTGATCTAAGTGCTTCCATTATTTATTTCGTAATACAATCTTTCTTCAGTGTATTTCTTTTTTACATTAGTGGTATCATTGATAAAGAAGTCATCCTACCATACAATTGAATTGACTGAAACTTAGTGGTGAATAGGAAACAAGAGTAAACATGAGGATTTGTTTTGGTTCGCTTTGGTTTTACTTTTCTAGGCAGATATTCTTGGGGTGCAGTATTTTGGTAATGTATTTCTGTTTGATACGGATACTATTTTGTTTCAGGTAACTGTGCTGACTGTCTATGTGTTTTTGTATGGACGTCTATATATGGTTATGAGTGGATTGGAAAGTGAGATCCTGGATAGCCCAGCCATACATCAGACCAAGGCTTTTGAAGAAGCTCTGGCTACACAGTCTGTCTTTCAACTGGGGTTGTTGCTGGTCCTCCCCATGGTTATGGAAATTGGTCTGGAGAAAGGATTTCGCACTGCCTTGGGTGATTTCATCATCATGCAGCTGCAGCTGGCTTCTGTTTTCTTCACTTTCCAACTAGGAACAAAAGCACATTATTACGGAAGGACAATCTTACATGGTGGATCTAAATATAGAGCAACTGGCCGTGGTTTTGTGGTTTTTCATGCAAAGTTTGCCGATAACTACAGGCTGTACTCAAGAAGTCACTTTGTGAAAGGGTTGGAGCTGTTGATTCTGCTGATTGTATATGGAGTCTACGGGAATGCTTATAGGAGTTCAAATCTGTATTTTTTCATCACATTCTCCATGTGGTTTCTGGTTGCTTCCTGGTTGTTTGCTCCATTCATCTTTAATCCGTCCAGCTTTGACTGGCAAAAAACTGTAGATGATTGGACTGATTGGAAGAGGTGGATGGGAAATCGTGGTGGTATTGGGATCTCACCTGACAAAAGTTGGGAATCATGGTGGGATGAAGAGCAGGAACACCTTAAGCACACTATTATCCGTGGAAGAATTCTTGAGATAATGCTTGCATTTCGCTTCTTCTTTTACCAATATGGGATTGTTTACCACCTCGATATAGCTCATTTCAGCAAGAGTTTACTGGTACTATTTATGTTCAAATATATATCAGTATGTTGTCTCTTTTTGCTTTTGACGTTCAGGACTGACCACCTTTTTTCAATTTGTGTGTAGGTTTATGGACTTTCTTGGGTGGTTATGGTAACAGTGCTTCTCGTCTTAAAGGTATGCACAAGAAAATCGCAAATAAAGCATTAAACTTTGTTTAGAGATTAAGCCAAATTTTTACGTGTAAGTTATGAATGTTTTTGAAGTATAAGTTGTTTAGGTTCATTCGAGTTATAGATAACGTTATAGATAACATGACAGTTTGTGCATACCTTTTCTACTTTTATCAGTATCATTTTTTCCTGGGAAGTTTATATAGTATCAAATGAATGATGTTACTTGCTTGTTTGTTACATTTCTGTCAGATGGTGTCAATGGGTAGACGAAGATTTGGCACCGACTTTCAGCTCATGTTCAGAATTCTGAAAGCACTTCTTTTCCTTGGTTTCATGTCGGTCATGACTGTACTATTTGTTGTCTGTGGGCTTACTATTTCAGATCTGTTTGCCTCTATCCTTGCCTTCTTGCCCACAGGGTGGGCACTTCTTCTTGTAAGTATCTTTTCTGTCTCTGGTTATCTGCACTTAGTGCCTTCAGATTTCTCATTTCATGTATTATACTAGTACACATCTTAGACTATATCATCCGTTTAGTACTCCTCAGACTAAAATAAATAGGGTGTATCTTGGTTCTCTTAACAGTAGTTTTTTTTTTCTTCTTTTCTTTTTGTACACAAGTGTTTTGTAATGGATTGTATTCACTGAAACCATTTATATATTGTCCTTCCTAGATCGGGCAAGTATGCAGGCCAATGCTTAAGGGAGTAGGATTCTGGGAATCAATCAAGGAGCTGGGAAGAGCATATGATTATATAATGGGAGTAGTAGTCTTCGCGCCTGTTGCCATTTTGTCATGGTTCCCATTTGTCTCAGAGTTCCAAACACGGTTGCTCTTCAACCAAGCATTCAGTCGAGGCCTACAAATTTCTATGATTCTTGCCGGAAGGAAGGATAAGACGACGGCTTCAAGCTAGGGAATGAACTTAAGATGCCATGCACTGTGAAGTTCTTATCATCTCAGGTCATGTCCACACTAGTTTATTCATGTGAAATTCTATAGCATCATAGGAGTTAGTTTTTATGAGGCAGATCAAGTAGAGTGACTTGTATATCTTTTTCTTGTATTTTTCATGTACATCATTAGGATAGAAGCTCACTTGATTCATGAACTGCTATTGATTTTAGCTTTTGATTTTAAATTGAAAATTTTGAATATTCATTTGGAGCAGAGAACCTCTAGCTGACTAGCTTTGGCTTAGTAAGCTTCATAGTAGACACCTTATGGTTCAACATATACCTCATAAACCAGATTCTGTACCTCCTTTAATCTCAGGATGATGAGCTCCAAATTTCATTTTCAATCTATAGAGGCGCCTTAAAATAGAAGAATAGTCTAGTACTTGTGAAATTTATTCAAACATTCCGCGGTAAATTTCGTCAATTTATATTCAGAAGAAAAGGGTAAAAAAAAAAAAATTGTTTTTAAACTTGGCAGATTAGAAGCAATTGGCAATGATGTCGTCTAGAGCCTGTACCCCCCGCTTTGCTAATCCAAAGTTCCCAATTCTGAAGGCCACAAAGCAGGAGGAGTTAGAATTCGAACACTAGACATTAGGTATTAGGTCGCTCGATCAATCTTACCGGTTACCACATAATAGAATATTCGAATCCTGAGAAACACGATTCTGCCACGTGTTGGTTGCTTAAACAATATAGAACAGAGAGACTTTTGTCTTTCAAGTAGCCGACGCGCTCTTCGACTCTGAGCTCTCCACTTTTGGGTGTCTGAAATTGAGAGCTTAAGCAGTAGCCACACTAGAACAGCAGCCACAACAAGTCAACAACAACAGCCCAATTGTAAGCGAGCTTCTCTCTTATTCTGTTTCCTGTGCTTCGCTTTTTTATGTCTTTACGTTTTAATTCCCGAAAGAACCTTCAAATTCATGCTTCCAAAAGGTCTGTGCTTTTTGTATTAGATTCCCTTGTGTGTGTGTTGCTAAATGATTTTGAATCTACTCTAGAAAAGTTGAAAAGGTTTGGTCAAGATTTTGGGTTGGATGTCCATAGATTAGGAGTGAAATTTGCAGCATATTCGTAGAGAATGCAATTTGTCTGGAGAAGAATAGAAGCAACGAAGTTAGATGCCAAAGATTGGTACATAAAGATCTGATGTTTTTCGCAATCTAGCTTCGGCTACTCTTGGTCCTGTATTTGATATAATCGCCAAAGGTGAGATCTTACGGGTGCTTGAGATGCTATTTTAGAGATTATGGTGCCCAAGTCTCTTTTGCTTGAAGGTTAGGAGAGCATTTTGCATCGTGCTTGTGTGTTGATCAGACGCTCACTTGGCACACACTTGGGACTCGGGTTTCAAATGATTGCTGATCCCCCTGACTGCATATCCTTTATTACTTGATGACTTCTTGTTAGGCTTAGATTTATCTAGAGTTGGTTGGTTTTGGGTTACGGATACATAACCAAAGAACAGAAGATTGTGCTGCACATCTAATGATATACTGAAATCAATTACACATGGGTCAGAAATATTGTTGGATATTGAAAATAAATCACATCAAAATCCTGTCTTTAGATCATTGATGAAGCAGATAGCCATCAAACCTTATAAGTTATGTATATCTGACTATGTCTGAAGAAGAGTCTGAGAATCATAAAATACTAATCTAAAGCTGCTACCTGGTGGTGTTTACCCTCTTTGTTTATTGTTACTCATCTTTGATATTCCTCTCTGTGACACTACTTTTGGTGCATTCTACTTGTTTTGTTTGAACCAACTCAATCGTGATAGACATTTTGACCAACAGATTGGTCATGAGATTAAATGTTCCTGGTGAACCTTTTTTTGTTCATTGTTCCCTTTCATATTCTTTAGCCTTCATTTTTAAATGCAGTGATTCCCAACACCCAGTAATGCAGTCGAAACCACAAGGTGTCATGGCCTCTAATAATTTGCAGCAGCAAGGAAGCAAAAATGTTCAGACTGGACGGCCTCACAATCTTCTCACGTTAAGCTTGACCAAAGGTACAACCTTGGAAGAATTGAAAAATGGATTCCCATCTGAAGGTTTATCAACTGCATCCAATAGATGGTGGGGAAGCAATAGCCTTGATTGTGATAAGGGCATCCGTGGAGAAGCAGCTAAGGCTGATGAAGAAAACAAGCATCAGTCCAACAAACTAGCGGATGGCGCAAGTTCAATTGCAGAAAACAAAGAGAAATGTGAAAGTGAAAAAGAAGAGAACAGCATTGATCCCCAAGGGACAGATTTATTGGTGGCCGTGAGAAAACAAGCGGTGGAAGAAGGGAAAAAGGCACTTAAGCTTGGTGTATTCCGTGGATATGGTGCAAAGAAGCTAGGGAGAAAGGAGAGGACATTGCTCCTCCGAATATTCAAATCGTCATTGCCAAAAGATTGGATACCTGACTCCTCTTGAATCCGGGGTGGCGACTGCTCTACACTATAAATAAGTTACATTTACTCCGACAGGTATGTTTGTTCCTCAGTCGGACTTGTGTCAACTAATGAGTTTGTTTTCTTGTCTTGATTTGTAATTCAATCATAATCTCACAAATGACTCAGTTATGCTAGAATCTCTGTTGGCTAGGGAACTCATATATGTGGTAATATTAAGTCCTTATTTGAGTTGCCATGATTATCATGTAGTTGAGTAACTGCATGACCATGGATTGCTTCTAGATCTTTGTTAGTTACGAGCAAATCTCATATAAGGTAGCTCACAAGTTATTATTTGAGTTGCTGCAACTCCTTTAGTTGATTAACAGTAAAACTGTGATGACATTGAGTTAGATTGGTCACTTTGTATATTACATCAAATTCCAGATTGTTTAGCTAATGATGATGTTGTTGAGATGCTTTAGCTAACTTTTCTGCTCTAGTACTGGAAAATAAGGTTATATCATTTAGTTTACGCTCAATGAAGCCAAATGAGGTTAGGATGAGTATGTATTCGACAGGCTCAGCACTTGAGAATCGATCACTTTGTAGTTCAGTTCTGTTTCGACTAAAATACATAGAACCCCAGTATACTAGTAATTCAACTTCAGAATCCTACTTCCCTGCATAAAAATCTTTCCAGTTCAGATTTGTATCTCAGTAGTAATGATTTTACAATCATGATATTGTGGATGTGGTCTGCACCATTCATATCAACAATGAAATTAGTTTCAAGGATTTTCTTTGTACAGTAAGATCAATTTCTGTGTCATAATTAAAATACTAAATTCTTGTTAGATTCAGTGTTCACAGATTCTCACATGTAAATATTTCCCTGCTATCCTATAATCCTTTGGTCTCATTGACTTGCCGATTGCTTACCAAAAGTCTATTGGACTGAGATCAAAGCATATATGTTGATGCTCTCAACACCATATAAAATCACAAGCCAACTGGAAATGAATGTGTCATTACTTGGAAATACTACTGGCTACAGATGAAAGTATCTAAACTTAAAAATAAATGAAAACAATGAGATAATCTCTTCATTGTCTTTCAGATTTTCTGAACTAAACAAGTGGAACATCTGATGCCAACTAGAAAGAATCACATGAGAGTAGAGATAAAGATATCAGAGTAGAAGATTTTCTCCATGAAGATATATTGAAAATCTTTGAACTTCATTTTCACCAATGAGAATAGAGATAAAGATATCACACAGATAATGCATAATCCCTATCACCAGAGCTATAAATATGCCCACCAAGGTCTCTTACCATCACAAAACAAACAGCCATCACATCCCATTATCCAAGTCTAACCAGACTAGATACATTTTTCTCAAATGGCTGCGTCAACAATGGCTCTGTTTTCTCCTTCTCTAGCTGGCCAAGCTGCGCAGCTTAGTCCAGCTGCATCTAACATCTTCGGTGGGGGCAGAATCACCATGCGCAAAACCGCAGCCAAGTCCAAGGCTGTGTCATCTGGCAGCCCTTGGCAGTAAGGAACGATCTTACTTACTGCTTTGTGCCACTTCTTTCATGTTTACCATTCACTTTAATTCTTTGCCAGCTATATGATCCTTGGAGTCTGAAAAAAGCATATGGCGGGAAAGCGCTAGTTTTCCTGATGCTGTACTATTTTATAGGTAATACTATCTTCCATTTTCAGCTGCTTGCAATTTTGCTTTTCAAGTTTGTCATCAAGTATTTTTGACCAAAAATAAAAAAGTTAGTCATCAAGTATTATCTTCCCTTCTATCTTCAGGCTCTTGGGTACCCTCAGCTTTTGTGTTGTGGTTCATGAGAGAATTGCCACCCCCACACTAATCGCCGACGGGAACAATCAACAACAATTGCATTCATCAGCCACGCTGGAGTGGGGCCACAGCATCCTCGTCAATGGGCTACTGTGACAAGTTCAAATAATCAGGTCTGGTTCTTATTTTATTCCATTGTGCTGACATTTAATCTTGTTTTTTCTCTCCTACAAAGCCTGGAAACTTTTTCATTAAATTATGGGATTCTATCATTTAAGAAGGGAAGACATTCAGACATTAATTTGACTTTTTTGTACAATGCAGGCGTTGCGACCAAGTCCGTATAAGGAAAACTCATGTAGCTCTCATTGTTATCTTGTCTCTGAAGAAGAGGTTTCGAGAATGCTGATGCAGAAATGCAAATGATTCTAGACTAATGCACTTCAGACGAAGTTCAAATGAACATGGTGGCTCACCTGTTGTCCTGTACTACCATTTCTACTGCAGATATGTGGATCCTACCGACTTTTGCCTTTGGTTCATGTGCAGAGTTGTATCGCAGGACTGCTAGAGGCACATTCTGCAATGAATGCTTTCCATCACTGCAAAAGTTAATCATCCTGTGAGTCGTATTATACACACCCAGTTTACATGTAGAAGATTCTCATATGGATGTTTTCAACAATGTATACGTGATGAGAGTGTATATTAATGGTACATAAATCCTGAAGTAATAAAAGAATGCAGAGCTTTTTGTCACTATGGTTTATGATATATTATTCCCAAATGTTCTTTAATTCCTTGGAATGGTGTTAATATATTGAAACACTGGGCGCATATTAGCCACCCAGGTTAGGTACATCATGCTTTAGAATATCAAGAATACATATAGGTGGGTTGTCTAGCCAAACTGATCTATTGGTATCCTCATATGCAGTGTTTGCAAGCCAATGTGCTACCCCTGTTACAATCTCTACTTGCATGTTGCAGACATACCTGGTATAGAGAGATTGCAGCTCTAATATCTTGCAGAAGGCCCTCCAATCCAAGATGCATACTTTGCACATCTGAGATGTTTGTAATGGCTTCCATATAGTCCCTTACCACATTGATAATCTTCATTGTTTCAAGCTGCTTTAAACCTGGCACATAATTCCACCTGTTCCGCTGAAGCCACTGAAAATATAGGGATAGCAAAAGCTGCTTTGAAATTACCCTTATCATCTCTTAGTACGACCCCCGGTTCCACGGTTCAAGGATGAGTAATTGAAGGTAAAAAACTGCCGTCGACATTTAGTTTACATCTCCATAGTGTTGTAGGCTCCAGCATTGCTTGGTTGTCGATCTGAGTTTGCTTTGACACAGTTCTTGCCTTGTTGAAACCAACCAAGCTAAAGCTCCCTGCATCAAATCATGAGGAGTTTTGATTCGTATTATTCCATAGCATATTGCTCCTGTTCTTCCACCAGGACCATATCATCATCATCAATTTAGCGCACTTCTCTTTCTTCAAATGCCGTTTTAACCTGAGTAAAAACTACGCTTTTCAGGGCTTCAACAAAGCTTGTCCCCCAAGTTTCGTTCACTTAAAGGAAGACACAGGACCTTTGAGCAACCTCAGGTCGTTAGTTAGTGTCAATGACATCCGACACAAGCTCAAACACACAGTTTGGTGGTTTTTGAATCAAATATTGTGAACAGTGAACACTCAGGAATCCATTTGTCTCGCCAAATGTTGACATGTCTACCATCCCCGACACTCCAAAGAACACTTGGTTTGAGCACAGGTTTGCATTTCACATTTTCCCCAAATCTTGTAGTGTTGTAAACTTGTAATGCTTTATCAACTACTTGCCTTTTAGGTCAATTAAAAAAAAAAAAAAAAAAAAAGAGTGTTGGTGGTGGCCCGCCGCTCTCTTTCTCCCATGCACAGTTCCCGCCCTGTAAAACTTCCGGGGCAAGCAAAAAACTCCACCATTTTTAAAACAAAGAAAGAAGCGAAAAAGAAGAAAAAGACCCAGATAGACAGAAAGAGAGAAAAAGCAATGGCGATGGCAGATTTGTTTATCCCTCAAACCTCTCCGCTCTTAAGAAATGTAAAGCAAAAGCACTCACAAAAGAAGCTCCAAAACAAAAACACTTCCAATTCCCCACTTTGCCCCTCTTCTCCCAAAGTATCATCACACCCTTCTCTACATAAAACCCTCCAAAACAGATGACACCTCTCATTTTCATCAGAATCAGTGAGGAGACTAGTATTGAAGGAATGGCGAGCTCGAGCGGGACCAAGGCGCCGAACTCGTCGGGGCGGCAGAGGTCGCTGTCGAGGGGGATGACGAGAATGGCTGCTAGAGTTGTGGACTTTCAGACGAAAGGCGACGATGCTTTGGACAGGGAAGTTGTGCCCTCCTGCCTTTCTTCTATTGCTCCCATTTTCAGGGTTGCCAATGAGATTGAGGAGGACAACCCTAGGGTTGCTTATCTATGTATGTCAATTCTTTTTGACCCTCTTATGCTAGTTTAAGTAGTTTTGTCTAATTGGTTTGCCATTTCGTTGTTGTTTTTACTTTTTAGAGTTGATAGTAGTGATTTTTTAGTTGAGTTATGTATATGCAAATGATAAATATATGTTGATGGAATTTGTTCATTGTTTAGGAAAGATGTTCCTGCTTAGTTTGATAGTTTTAGCAAAGGAATAGGAGTAGTGTAATGGTAGCTAGGTTGATGGAATTGGAATCGAGTTCCTTTGAAGGAAATTATAAGGAATTTTGAAGAATAGTTTTTGGGGACATGATGTTCTTTTGCCTCAATCAGTCTTAGGTCCTGGCAAAGGGGAAGAGAAGTGGCGGACGGATACTGTCAATTTAGGGACACTAGTAGGCTTGCAGTTGAGTTGGATATGTGTATGTTCTGAGGATAGACTGCAATTGGGAATCCATATAGCTGGTACTTGTTGTCAGGATTGATGTCTTGTTGATTTATATAGTTCTCCGATGTGCAAGGCTTTCTTGTTAAAGCAAGGATGCCTTCAGAATGCCTGACCAAAGAGAAGCTGAAAGCTCAGTATTATCCCAAAGTAACTCCAGATTCTCCTCGTGCTATAGGAATTTCGTATTGTAGCCAAAGATTAAGGTGTAAATAGTTTACAGGGAAGTTCCAAAACTCCCATCATGTGTTTCTTGTCCGCTATTTTGCTTACTTTAGAGTGGTGGGCTACCGAATTGACGCTGTCTACCTGACACTATTCGTGATGTTAGTGGCTGCTTTGAGATGCTCTTCATAATGTTTGGTGGTTGTCTATTGTAACCTCCTTGTAAAGTTGCTTTTGTAGAGTTTGAGATGCAACTACCAATCACTAAGAGAGGAAGTTATTTGGGGGGCTAGTGAGTGAACTGTTACTGCTTCTGGACTGTAAACAATAACTAGGAGATGAAAGTATGACTAAGAATATGAGCTTAATTTATATTCCGATCATTTCTAAATGAATATATTTATATCTAAAATTATAGAATCTTAATGTTCTTTGCTTCAATATCCTTCTTAATTAGCTTAGAACTATCAGTTTTTGTACCATGAATTTATATTATGCTTTGAAAATGGTAGACAGCATTTCCTTGATGGTAGTTAAAAATGATTCTAAAATGTAGCAAGGACAAGATATGATGGGTAATCATAACACCTGTATGACATTTTAAGAAGAGTTTATTAGTTTCTTTATTCAATGAGGATAGAATCTTAGTGTTCTCAGCATATTCTGCATAACTTGCTCTTAAGATCGTATTATATGATGCTGTGGATCTGGCAGAAAGTACTTCCTTGTTGGGCAGTGGAAAAAGAATTTATTGTCTATATATTAATATATTTTGTTCAAACAGGCCGCTTCCATGGATTTCTAGAGGCACAAAAAATGGATCCACCGTCAAGTGGACAGGGAGTTCGTCAGTTTAAGACTCATCTTCTGCAGAGACTCGAAACGGTACACCTTAGAGCAACTTTAATAGACTCTCTATTTTAGCTTTTAGTTATTTTAGAGAGCGTATTTAGTTTTTTTAAATATTTTTAGTGCTCCAGCAGACTAGCCAAAGTTTAGCTATTATGACTTTTAGTTATCTCGCTAGCTAAATATAGCTAGCAAGGTGACTCAGATGAGGCTAGCTATAATTTAATACATTCTTTGTAAGATATTTTACGTGATATATAAATTCGTTCTCAGGGATAACAAGGGTTATAGCTATCCTGAATAACAAATATACAATGACAATAAATAAAAGTTGCAGTAAAATAACAATGAACATCAAGATTTTTTTTTACTCGCAGAAACCCTGCAACCAGAGAGAAAAACTGCATGCTTCTAACTCTTGAGGGACAAACCTTTCCACTATGTAAAACTCACTTCTTACAAGATTATAGTCTAGGGATACATCAACGACTTGCTATCCTGCTTAAACTACCCACTAATCTAGATCTATACTTTCTCTCTTGTTTCTGAGTACCTCACTCCTTACAAGATTACAGTATAGGAAACAGCAACGACTTGTTATCCTACCTAGTCCCAAACTAGTCTAGATCTACATCTCTTGTCTCTAAGTGGCTACATATGAAGGTATAAGAAGTTTCAACTCAGAACTCAGCTATTACTTAACTGATTCTTCTTGAAGACTTCTAAGAAGTTTCACTCTTAGAAACTCAGTTATCCTAAACTGATTCTTTCATGAACCCAGCTACCTCAACTGGATACATCAGAACTCAGCTATCCTCAGCTGCTTCTTTCATGAACACTTCTTGGGTTGCTGCACTACCAATGATCTCATGGTATGCAGAATGCAATGAGTTTATGAGAAGATGTTTTGTTCAGCTCTAAGGTTTATAATCACAAAATGAAGACTTAGTGACTAATGAACAATGCAAAGTAAAACCAAAAACCCAACAAAGGGAGAAACCCAACAAAGCAAATGTAGAACTACATTATGACAACCATTGAGCAAAGGCAGCCTTGCTCAATATATATAAGCTGATGGAGTGCTCTAACAAGAGAGAGACCCAAGCCAAAGAGATGCCACAAGAGGGCAAGCACGAGGGCCAAAGCAAGAAAGGAGTTTTGGACTTTTGTCTTTGGCCAAACTCTGAAAGGGAGAGGACATATACAGCTGTTCTAGGCCAAGAAAGAAACAAACAAAACTATCCTAAACAATGTTTGATTTAAAAGCAAGAGACAAAAGGTTTTGCAAAATTTTTCCCAAAAGCATAATACCACATTAGTTTAGCAAACCACTTTTCTCTGATATCAAATAAAGACAGCTGCAGATCCAACATGATTGTCACGAGCCAACTCAAGGACACAGTGATACCTTTCCTAAAACAAGTTTGATTTAAACATGGAGCAATAAGGTTGTATAACCTCTTACTCAGTCCATCAGTGGACCACGACTTAGCCAACAAGAACTGGTCTAGACTCAGACAAATACATCTGATCTGGGCATCATTACAGCAAACCATTTGGTCACGGGTTGGCACAACAAAAGATCTCAACCCTAGACTAAATTGAGCATAAAGGCAAGACTTTTAAATATTCTAGTTGTCAATTTGAAATTCAAATTAGGATCTTTCCCAAACATAAATTTAATGCCACAAGGGTAAAGAAACTTAAACATAAGACAACAGAACTAAAGATCAAAAAGCTGAAAACCCAGATTTTTAGGATGGCAGACAATATTGCTATCCTCAGTGAAAAACCATGAAATGCATATGCATGATTTTACCTGAGTTCCATGAGTTCATGTTGGTTCTTCTACTTCTTCAAACTTGTTCTTCAGATGTGTAAGACTAATCTCTCAATTGTTTTAGGCTTCATAGGTTGTGTTTTGTTTTATATAAGGATTACCAACAACCTTATACCTTCATAAATATATCAATTTTTGATTTTCACTGCTGCTGGAGATGGTCCTTTCTCATATTCTTTTTCTTATTTGTGAAGAGTGGTCTGATTTGCGGTCTTACTACACATGATTAGTAGACTGAATCTCAATATCATTAAGACAATGAAACAAGAAAATAAGATTAAACTGTTATTCTATTATACTTTATCAGTTAAATGTTTCACTACTGTTCACACTGCAGAAAATACTTGGATCTGCTAATGTCCTACTTTTGCTTTAGCTTGTAGTATTTAACGTTGTTGGTCTTAGATGGATACTGAACTTGAAAACTTAAACTTAGGAAATGGTCTAGTAATCTACATTAAAAATGCACCCATGTGCAAATCAAAATGAATATATGCAGTGAAGAGCTCCTGAAACCAGGGCTTTTCTACCACGATAGACAACCAGTGGACCCAGGAATTCAAGCTATTAGAGTTCTGGGAATGGTCCAATTATTTTTAAGCTAAGGAGCAACATTGAACTTTAGGTTGAAAACAGCAATCAAGTTGTGGATTGAAGTAA
>NC_020496.1:26972797-26979906 GCF_000184155.1 Fragaria vesca subsp. vesca | reverse complement strand
GTTACTGCTATGTAGGAGTTAAAATATTTACCTAAGGCTTGGTTTATTATCCTACATTGCCTCCCTTAAACCCAAGCCAAGATCTTCAAACTTTATCATCCCCATCAGCTCCTTCAGCTTTAAGAAAGCTGCAGCATTAAGAGGCTTTGTAAATATATCAGCTACTTGTTCTCCAGAAGGACAGTAGTGGACTGCAATTTCTTTGTTCTTCACCAAATCTCGAATATAATGATGCTTCGCATGGATATGCTTTGTCCTCTCATGGAAAACTGGATTCTTGGACAAAGAAATGGCTGAGTTGTTGTCACAGAAGATTGGTGTAGGCCTCTTCTGTTCTTGATGCAAGTTTTGAAGAATTCGACGCAGCCAAATTGCATGAGTTGCACACCTATTTGCTGCAACATACTCTGCTTCAGCTGATGAAAGAGCTACCACTTGTTGCTTCTTGGATGACCAACATATTACCCTAGAACCAATATCAAAAACATAACCTGAGGTGCTCTTTGCCTTCTCTTCTCCTGCCCAGTCACTATCTGTATAGCCAACAAGTTCATTCACACAGTTAGCTGCATAGAAAATTCCATCACTTTGAGTTCCTTTGACATATCTCAATATTCTCTTTGCTGCCTGCAAATGTGACTGACAAGGAGCTTCCATAAATCTGCTAATCAATCCAACTCCAAATGTGATGTCAGGCCTAGTAGCCGTCAAGTAACGCAAACTCCCAACAAGCTGCTTATACCATGTGGGATTAACAAACTCTCCACTCCCATCTTTCTTCAACTTCAATCTCTGCTCAACCGGAGTCATGATTGAATTGCTAGACTCCATTTTAAAACGCTTGAGAATGTCTCCAGCATACTTCCTCTGAGAAATAAAAATCCCCTTCTCAGTTTGCACCACTTCAATACCAAGAAAGTACGACATCAACCCCATATCCGTCATCTCAAAATGAGATGCCAAAGCCTCCCTGACTTCTCCAACTAGCTTTGAATTATTACCAGTGATAATAAGGTCGTCCACATACAAACACACAATAATAACATCTCCCTCCATATTAGTCTTAACATATAATGTATGCTCATATGGACACCTTTCAAACTCATTCTCCACAAAATAGGAATCAATTCGGGTGTACCAAGCTCTAGGAGCTTGTTTAAGACCATATAAAGCCTTTTTCAGCTTATATACTTTCTCCGATTGACCTTCCTTCACATATCCAAGTGGCTGCTCAATATAGACTTCCTCCTCAAGAGTTCCATTCAAGAAAGCGGATTTAACATCCATTTGAAATATTTTCCAACAATTATAAGCAGCAAGAGAAATCACTATTCTCACAGTATCAAGCCTAGCAACAGGAGCAAAAACTTCAAGATAATCAATACCTGGTTTTTGCTTGTAGCCTTTGGCTACCAATCTTGCTTTGTAACGATCCACGTCTCCATTAGGCTTGTACTTAGTCTTATACACCCATTTGACTTTAATAGCTGTCTTTCCTTCCGGAAGTGGAGTGAGCTCCCATGTGTCATTCTTTTCAATAGCAAGAAGTTCATCATCCATCGCCTTGACCCAATGTTGTTGTTGACAAGCCTCATCATAGGCAAGAGGATCACAATCTGCATACAAAGCAAAATTGACAATATCTTCATCTAATATGCTTCTCCTTTTGGTCTTCATCTCATAATCTTTCAAGTATGGTGGCAAACGACGATCACGTTGAGGCCTTGCTGTTGCAACTTCTAGCGGAGGCTCAGCTTCTGGAACTTCAACTGCTGCTACTGGAGACTCAGGTTCTAGAACTTCTACTGCTGGAGACTCTTCTAGAACACCAACCAACTGACCTTCTTCAATTGATTCATCCTCCAATCGAATGAATGTTGTTGGTTCTTTTTCTTTTGAACTCCAATTCCACGCATTTTGCTCATCAAAAGTGACATCTCGGCTAATTATCACCTTCTTCGTCACCAGATTGAAAAGCTTGTACCCCTTTGTCACCGTGCTATAGCCAATAAAAATGCACTTTTCAGCTTTACAATCAAGCTTCTTCCTTATTTGAGCTGGAACATGAGCAAATGCGATGCAACCAAATACCCTCAAATGATGAATGTTGGGCTTCTTACCACTCCACACTTCATACGGAGTAATTCCACCAGTGCTTCTACTAGGAGACCTGTTCAGGATATAAACTGCGCAACTAACAGCTTCTGCCCAAAAATACTTAGGCAAATTTTTCAATTTCAGCATGCATCTCACCATATCCATAATGGTTCTATTTTTCCTCTCCGCTACGCCGTTTTGCTGAGGCGTATAACTTGCTGTGAGCTGATGTTTAATACCATTTTTCCTCAAGAAGTCATCACAAACTACATATTCTGTGCCTCGATCAGTTCTCAACACCTTTATCTTTTCTCCACTCTGCTTTTCAACATAAGCTTTGAAGGCCTTAAACGTATCACATGCCTCAGACTTGTTCTTCAAAACATACACCCATGCTTTCCTGCTAAAATCATCAATAAAAGTGACGAAGTATCTGGCACCTCCATATGAAGGAACCTCAACAGAACACAAGTCTGAGTGTATAATTTCAAGGGGCATATTAGCTCTCAAGGCCTTTCCTATCGGAAAGCTATCTCTATGCTTCTTTCCAAGAACACAAGTCTCACAAACTTGGTTCGGAACATGAATAGGGGGCAATCCAGATACTAAACTTTTTCTTGCAAGGAAATTCAAGCTATTGAAATTTAAATGCCCATAACGCATATGCCACAACCAATTATCACCATTTGTAATAGAACTAAAGCAAGGTAACTTATCATATTGGATAAGTAATGGAAACAAGCGATTAGGAGTCATAGTTACCTCTGTTATTAGTTTCCGTTGAGGATCTTTGATGGTGAAAACTCCTCTGTAGATGCGCATATCATACCCCCTCTCTGATAATTGCCCCACACTAAGCAAGTTGTGATTAAGGCCAGGCACATAATATACATATGATATGGTGTTGTACATCCCATTCTTCAACTGTATAAAGATCTTGCCTTTTCCTTTAACCGGCATCCTTGCAGCATTCCCAAATGTTATCTCAGCTCGTATTGACTCATTCAGCTCAATGAACAACTCTTTGTGGCCGGACATATGATTGCTGCAACCTGTGTCCAAGTACCATGTGATCTGTTCACCATTACTCATTGCACTAAAAGCCATCAACAAAGTCTCCTCATTGATATCATTGTCTTCTGCAAACTTGGCATGAAACTGCTTGTTCTCCGGCCTTCTCAAGTTGCACTCATTCTTGTAATGACCATAACCATGACAATTAAAGCACTGGACATTCGATCTATCTCGTCCTTGACTCCAATGGAAGCCCCTTCCTCTTCCTCTTCTTGCTCCAAATCTGCCATGTGAACCTCTCTTGTAACTTGAACTTTGATTCCTTTGAGTTGAGCTTGACTCACCACGTGGTGACCAATTTCTTTCCTTCTTGAGGCTTAATTGAGTCTGCAATGCTTCTTCAATCACCATCTCTAACTTCTCATTCAGCCTTTGTTCATAGGCCTGCAAGGAACTCATTAAATCATCCACCGTCATAGCATTGAGATCTTGTGACTCCTCAATGGCTGTGACTTTTCCTTCAAACCGCTCCGTCAAGGTTCGAAGAATCTTCTCCACAATCTGCAGCTCTTTGATATCCTCCCCATTGGCTTTCATTTGATTGACAATAGCCAATGTTCTTGCAAAGTATTCAGAGATGCTTTCCTTCTTCTCCATCTGAAGAAGCTCAAACTGTCGCCGTAGAGTCTGCAATCTCACCTTCTTCACTTTATCTCGCCCAACATAAGTATTGATCAAACAATCCCATGCCTCCTTCGATGTTGTAACATGTGCAATCTTCTCATAAACTTCAGAATCAATTGCTCCAAATATATACATCAGGGCTCTGCAATCCTTCTTCCTATTTCGAACCAATTATTCTCTTTGATCTCGTGTGAGATTTGCTTGGTCTCCTGGATCTGTAAATCCATTGATCACCACCTCTGTGTACTCCATGATTTTGAAGAAGAGTTCCATCTGCGATCTCCAATGCTGGAAGTTTCCTTTCCCGTCAAATTTCCCAACTGGACATTGAGGAAAATCATTCCCCCAATTCGCCATCAATCTCTACACTTCTTCAATTTGAGCGTACCTGCTCTGATACCAGATGTAGAAACTGAACAGCAACTAACAATATCACACCAGCAATACAAACACCAGATGGAATAACACTACAGCAAATCAATCACACACACACACACAGATGAGAAGAGTTTTTCTGGAGCAAGAATTGTTCTTCTGTTCATTCAACCAAAACTTAGTACATCAGCAGCTATATATATATACAACAACGAAAGGTCTAGAGCAACCAAGTTGCACAAGTTGCTCCAATTTAAAATACACAAAAACTAGAAGTCTCCATAAGTGGAAGACTCCAGATAAAACTAAACCACTTAACAAAGTTACTGCTATGTAGGAGTTAAAAATATTTACCTAAGGCTTGGTTTATTATCCTACATTCATTATGTTCTGATTATCAGGCTATGATTATTGTTGCATGGAGTCCTTCTGGATCTGTCACTTCAATATTTGATGCGGATGTCTTTAGAAGTGTGTTAAGCATCTTCATGACATACGCTTTCCTGAATTTATTACAAGGTACTGGTGCTATCTTAAATCTTTAAGTTTGTTTGAAAACTGGTTTATGGTGGGAGACCTTGGCATCCATAATTCCATATAATGTATATCATAACTCTAGTCAATGGCATGCCATCCTTTTCCTTAATTTTTCTGCCTTTTCACTTTGTCCTCTTTTCTATTATGTTCTGCAGCCACTTTGGACATGATTCTCAGTTGGAATGCATGGAAGAGCTTGGAATTCACTCAAATACTACGATACCTTTTGAAATTTGCAGTAGCTGTTGTCTGGGCTGTGGTTCTGCCTATTGGTTATTCAAGTTCTATGCAGAATCCTACAGGGCTTCTGAAATTCTTCAGTAATCAATCATTTTATAATTATGCTGTTGCAATCTATATGGTTCCTAATATATTGGCTGCTATGCTATTTGTTCTACCACCTTTACGGAGACACGTAGAGCGTTCCAACTGGCGCATTGTCACTCTTTTTATGTGGTGGGCTCAGGCAAGTTTCTCTCATTGGTCTAACCAAAGTTCATGTTCTCTTGTAATTTCATAGACTCTTTTTCTGCGTTTTGGCTAGGCTCATATGACTCTTCTTGGTGGCCATATTGCAGCCAAAACTGTATGTCGGAAGAGGAATGCATGAGGATGTCTTCTCACTGCTGAAGTAAGAGATCGAAAAACAATCTACATTCGTTCTTTATTGAGTAAAATATTGTATAGTTCTTGTGGTTTGAAGTCGACATCTGTTTAGTGCTTATGGTTTTATTTTAATCTGTATAGTCCTTAAAGTTAAGATTTTTCATCTAAATAGTCTTTATGGTTTTATTTTAATCTGAATAGTTCTTAAAGTCATGATTTTTCATCTAAATAGTCTTTATGGCCTTTAACTGAGAAAATTATCAGAATAACTATTTGGATGAAAAATCATGACTCTAAGGACTATTCAGATTAAAATAAAACCATAAGGACTATTTGGATAAAAAAATCCTAACTTTAAGAACTATTCAGATTAAAATAAAACCACGAGGGCTAAACAGATTTCGAATTCAAACCACAAGTACTAAACAAATTTCAATTCTTCTTTATTCTTCATCTTTTGAGAGAAGCATATACTGTGTGTGGTCCCTTTGCTGTTTTTCTGCATGTCTCTGGAGTTATATATGATATATCGTTAATTTTTCAAGTCACTCAGTCATTCGTCATTACTTTTGATTTGATTTATGGTACTTATTTTTTCTCATAATACATATTTTTCTCATATGACTGATTTATCCTTTTGTTTAATCAGATATACATTGTTCTGGATCATGCTGCTAATCAGCAAGCTTGCATTCAGCTATTATGTGGAGGTTATTTCTCTCAAATTCCTCAAATCTTGCTTTATTACTGCTAAATTTCATTCAAACTTGTTTGGTACTTCTGCTAAATCATTAGAACCAAGTTTCATTTACTGTAACATAAGTTTTTCCTTCGAGGATACGTATGAACTGAGTTTATTTTACTGTATTTTATTTTACCTGACATGAATTTGTATAATCTGGAAATAGATATCGCCGCTTGTTGCACCAACAAAGTTGATAATGGATATGCCCATCACTAATTATCAATGGCATGAGTTATTTCCTAATGGTAACTTATTGAGCTATGTTTTACTATGTTTTACTTTAGTTTTATCTGCAAGTCTAACTACAAACTCAAATTTGGAACTAATGCAGCAACTCATAATATTGGTGTTGTCATTGCAATATGGGCTCCAATTGTCTTAGTAAGTGAATCAATGAAGAATTTGTTCGAGTGAAATCCTCGGTTTGTGAACACTATTATCCCATTTACCACTTTGCAATGATTTATCTTGTACATAGGTATACATTATGGATGCACAAATATGGTATGCAATATTTTCTACTCTGTTCGGTGGGATTCAAGGAGCCTTCAGCCATTTGGGGGAGGTCAGTTGCATATTCTCACTCAGATTTACATATATGTTTTCCTGTATATATACATGTATTATCATTCACAATTAAGAATATGTGTTTTAGATCTGTCTCAGCTTGGGTTTGAGGATTATTCATTTGTTGTCTCTCAGATACGAACACTTGGGATGTTGCGGTCCAGATTTAAGTCTGTGCCTTCAGCTTTCAGTGATCGGCTTATGCCATCATCAGAAATTAAGGATGCCAAAAAGAAGAAACACTTGGTGGTACTATCCATCTCCAGTGTTTTCACACTGCACTCTTGTGGATAGGATTCAGTTAATTTTGCTTTGTGTAATGTTTTCCATACCAAATACAAATTCTTTTGCATACCAAAGTCAAACATTTTCGTAACTTACTAATTATTGTAATTCTTTCTTTCTATTTAATATGACTTATAACCTTTCAGTTTGTATAGCTTAAGGCTAACTATAACCACTTACCTGGCAGGACGAAGGACTT
>NC_020496.1:26956381-26972777 GCF_000184155.1 Fragaria vesca subsp. vesca | reverse complement strand
TTCTTAAACTCTTGGTAATATACTTCCCTCAACGTTTGGTCAATTGTTTACTGCTGCTTTCAGCAATGAACTGATAGATATTGTTTAGACAGTGTCATGTTTGAGTTACTAAATTGGTATGTTGACAGCTAGCTGGAGATGAGGATGTCGATAATTACTTGCGTCAGATAATCAATGTCCTTCAAGATATCATGGAGATTATAACACAGGAAGTAATGATCAATGGCCATCAGTAAGGACTGAGAATAAATGCATACTGGAGGCAGTAAAAAATATTGTTATATTTGACCACCAATTGAGCCCCTTTGGTTTCCATATGTTAATAGGTGTCCTTCTTTCTTTGTAGAATTCTTGAAGCAGCTCACTACACAGAGGGTCAAAATGTCAAGAAGGAGCAAAGGTTTGAAAAAATCAACATATACCTTGCACAAAATCCATCTTGGAGAGAGAAGGTAATTTTGGCAGATATTCTTGTGTCAAAGACAATAACTGAAGATCCAAAATCTTTTGGTCTTATTTTTTCTTCTACATGTACATAGGTTGTTAGGCTTCATTTGCTTTTGACCGTCAAGGAATCTGCCATCAATGTGCCCGAAAACTTGGATGCTCGCAGGCGCATTACTTTCTTTGCGAACTCTCTATTCATGAACATGCCAAATGCTCCCAAAGTTCGTGACATGCTCTCCTTTAGGTCAGTCATTATGGAATCTTGGTTTGTCAGTTGTCAGTGGGAACTATTATGTTGCTAGTGAACTACAACAACATAATAAAAAACAAAGAGAAACTAACATATTACTGCAATAATGTCAAAGGTGAGGAACACACTAAAGCTTTCCTACTGACTTAATGGAATTGTAGTCAAGATATGTTTCTCTTTTCATTTTGGAGGAGTACTTGTATGCTTCGGGATCTATTTTCAATGAATGAATGTGTATTTTAATTTGTCAACCATGTGATTGTAGTGGTCTTCTAAAATTTTAATAGTTGCCTGTCTAACATCTCACTTTTTCCTGATTTATGATTCAGTGTTCTGACTCCTTATTACAAAGAAGATGTTCTGTATTCTGATGATGAACTCAACAAGGAAAATGAGGATGGAATCTCAATCTTGTTCTACCTGCAGAAGATATATCCTGGTGCATTTCAGTCTCATTTCTAGATTATTCTTTTTCGTTGTTTGAAATTTATTTGAACTGATACCTGTCTACCAACTATGACTACCAACAGATGAATGGAGAAATTTCCAGGACCGCATAAATGAACCTAAGAATGAGTACTCTAACAAGGACAAGTCGGAGTTACTTCGCCAGTGGGTATCTTACAGGGGACAGACACTTTCTAGAACAGGTCTGCATGATCTGTAACTTTGTATCTTATACAAGTACCATGTCCAATTCTTAACATTTTATCTGTATTTTCTGCTAGTGAGAGGAATGATGTACTATAGGAAGGCTCTAGACCTTCAATGTATCCTGGAAACAGCAGGAGATGGTTAGTGGTCCTTTGACAAAAATGTGTTTCAACTCCAGATTGACGTTCATGATTTTAGTTCCAAAATCTTTACAAGCAAATAATGTGGAAAACGGATATTTGCAGGTGTTTATGGAGGCTACCCAGCCCAGATATTAAGTCAAATTGATGAGAAGGATATTCTTGATCGGGCACAAGCTCTGGCAGATTTGAAGTTCACTTATGTAGTTTCTTGTCAAATCTACGGTGAACAGAAGAATTCCAGTGAAAGTCGTGACAAAAGTTGTTACACAAATATTCTCAAGCTGATGTTAACGTGAGTTATCACCATAATATGAACACTATGTAGTTCCCTTTGTAATATGAATAATTGATATGATCTTTACACATGAAACCGTCTTGTAGGTATCCTTCTCTATGGGTTGCTTACATAGATACAAGAGAGGAGACAGTGAATGGAAAATCCCAAAAGATTTATTTTTCTGTGCTGGTCAAGGGAGGGGACAAATGGGATGAGGTAAGGAAGGAAATAACATCATATATCTGTGCACTTGTATGTTATCTCAGTACCATCTAGAGTAGCAATTCTCGAGGAATCCATACTTGTAATGGAATGATGAAGAGCCTTTACCTACCTTTGTTGAGCTTAATGTCTCATATGAGCAGAATATGTGGCTAATAGTCAATAACTCAGTTGAGGAATCTTATTTCTTTGCTAGGAAATATACCGCATCAAGCTTCCAGGTTCTCCTACAGAAATTGGTGAAGGCAGACCTGAAAATCAAAACCATGCCATCGTCTTTACTCGTGGAGAAGCCCTGCAAACCATTGACATGAATCAGGTGGCAATCATTGCACCGTTATGCAAAATGAGAAAGCGGTTAACTGTGTTTTCGTATATTTACTGTCTTTTTGAATAAATTTTATACAGGATAATTATTTTGAGGAAGCTTTCAAAATGAGAAATGTATTGGAGGAATTCCGGAAGCCTCGACGGGGGCAGCGGAAACCTACAATATTGGGTCTAAGGGAACATATTTTTACTGGAAGGTCAGCCTTTTCATATACCTCTTCACAATATATATTGAGCTTTTTTTTTTCTTTTTCTTTTTTTTGGAAAAAGAGCCGGTACGGCTGTCCTTAAGTCTTGATTGATAAAACCATAGAATACAAAAAGGGGACATAAAGTCTAAACCCCAAATTACAAAGAATAACGTATTTCAACATGTACCAGTTAGCAAAGAATGCATCATCGGTAACTCTATTTGCTTTGGTAAAGCGGTGACATAACGGAAAGATAATTGTATTAAGGACAAGCATCATGATGACTAATAGTGCAAATTTTTTACTATGTTGCCGTACGGAATCATATCCGGCGACCTTATGTTTCATCTTGCCACTAGAAGGTTGCGACCATTTGACAAAACAAGAAACTTGCAACTTACCTAGGACAAACGAGGCACGCAAGGTGCCAACCCCGGGACGACGCCCACATCTCCTTATTGAAAGCAGTAAATAAAAGAAAATAACATAAAGCTGTTAAAATAATTGCCCGAAGTGGACTGATTTTCTTCACCCAGGCCCAATGGACCAAACCAAGCAGAAACCCAATCCTCATTCCGGCCCAAACTCGAAGTTGCTTTGCCATGTCTCCCCACCACCGGCGTCGAACCTCCAACGCCTCGTATATTGGGCCTTTATGACTGCTAGGATTGGGATTGTGTATAATATTTTCTGCAGATTTGCACTGTTTCAGTTAATTCTATTTATCTTATGTTCAACCTCTGATCTACAGTGTTTCATCACTTGCTTCGTTCATGTCCAATCAAGAGACTAGTTTTGTCACTATAGGCCAACGAATTTTGGCAAATCTGAGGTATGCCTTATATTTTACGTTCAACTTGAGCTACAGCTCAGTCCCAATCTAGAGTTACTACTAGCATCATCTTCTTTCTTTGTCATTTTCCCCCTGTTTATACTATTACCGTTCAAGTACCCATCCATCTAATAACATTCTACCATGACAGGGTACGGTTTCATTATGGCCATCCGGATATTTTTGACAGACTCTTCCACATAACAAGGGGTGGCATAAGCAAAGCATCGAAAGTAATTAACTTAAGCGAGAATATATTTTCAGGTAAATTTTTCATATATTCACCAGAAGATCCCTGTCTAGTAAGTATTGAATGTTTTTGACTAATTGTTTGTATGTCTTCAGGGTACAATTCTGTTCTGCGTGGGGGATTTGTAACACATCATGAGTATATCCAAGTAGGCAAGGGGCGTGATGTTGGAATGAATCAGATATCACTTTTCGAGTCTAAAGTTGCAAATGGGAATGGAGAGCAGACACTTAGCCGTGATGTTTATAGGCTTGGCCATCGGTTTGATTTCTATAGAATGCTGTCCTTTTACTTCACAACAGTTGGGTTCTATTTTAGTAGCATGGTATGTTATCCAAACCAATCATCTTTTCATTAGTTGACTTGGTTGTTTCATAGTATATACCTTATATCAATAAGTTATAGAGAATATTATTGAATTAAAAAAAAGTAAGTTATAGAGAATATGTTAGTTTATAATCAATCACTGTATTAAATCACCTTTCTCTAAAGTACTAGGTTATATGGTGTTGATTCATGTGAAGGGATAGGATACTCAAATGACTGTAAAACCATTATGCATGCTAGTGATGCTACCCATTTCACATGTTAATGACAGCTTCAGGCCAACTGCTTGTTGATCTTAGTGCCTACCACTATTTATTTTGTAATACAATTTTTCTTTAGTGTATTTCTTTTTTAACTTAATGGTGTCATTGATAAAGAAGTCATCCTACTATAGTACTATACAATCAAATTGACTGAATCTTAGTTTTGAATAGGAAACAAGTTAAATATGAGGATTTGTTTTGGTTCGCTTTGGTTTTACTTTTCTGGGCAGATGTTCTTTGAGTGCAGTGTTTTGGTAATGTAATTCTATTTGATACAGATACTATTTCGTTTCAGGTAACTGTGCTGACTGTCTATGTGTTTTTATATGGACGTCTATATATGGTTATGAGTGGATTGGAAAGTGAGATCCTGGATAGCCCAGCCATACATCAGACCAAGGCTTTTGAAGAAGCTCTGGCTACACAGTCTGTCTTTCAACTGGGGTTGTTGCTGGTCCTCCCCATGGTTATGGAAATTGGTCTGGAGAAAGGATTCCGCACTGCCTTGGGTGATTTCATCATCATGCAGTTGCAGCTGGCCTCTGTTTTCTTCACTTTCCAATTAGGAACAAAAGCACATTACTACGGAAGGACAATCTTACATGGTGGATCCAAATATAGACCAACTGGCCGTGGTTTTGTTGTTTTTCATGCAAAGTTTGCCGATAACTACAGGCTGTACTCAAGAAGTCACTTTGTGAAAGGGTTGGAGCTGTTGATTCTGCTGATTGTATATGGAGTCTACGGGAATGCTTATAGGAGTTCAAATCTGTATTTTTTCATCACGTTCTCCATGTGGTTTCTGGTTGCTTCCTGGTTGTTTGCTCCTTTTATCTTCAATCCATCCAGCTTTGACTGGCAAAAAACTGTAGATGATTGGGCGGATTGGAAGAGGTGGATGGGAAATCGTGGTGGTATTGGGATCTCACCTGACAAAAGTTGGGAATCATGGTGGGATGAAGAGCAGGAAGACCTCAAGCACACTACTATCCGTGGAAGAATTCTTGAGATAGTGCTTGCATGTCGCTTCTTCTTTTTCCAATATGGGATTGTTTACCACCTTGATATAGCTCATTTCAGCAAGAGTTCACTGGTAGTATTTATGTTCAAACATATACGAGTACGTTGTCTCTTGTTGCTTTTAACATTCAGAACCGACTACCTTTTCAATTTGTGTGTAGGTTTATGGACTTTCTTGGGTGGTTATGGTAACAGTGCTTCTCGTCTTAAAGGTATGCAAATGAAAATCACAAATAAAGCATTAAACTTTGTAAGTTATGAATGTTTTTGAAGAATAAGCTGTTCAGGTTCTGACCAAGTTATAGATAACATGACAGTTTGTGCATACCCTTTTCTACTTTTATCAGTATCATATTTTTCCTGGGAACTTTATATAGTATCAAATGAATGATGTTGCTTATTTATTTGCTACACTTCTGTCAGATGGTGTCAATGGTTAGACGAAGATTTGGTGCCGACTTTCAGCTCATGTTCAGAATTCTGAAAGCGCTTCTTTTCCTTGGCTTCATGTCAGTCATGACTGTCCTATTTGTAGTTTGTGGCCTTACTATTTCAGATCTGTTTGCCTCTATCCTTGCCTTCTTGCCCACAGGGTGGGCACTTCTTCTTGTAAGTCAAACTTTTCTGTCTCTGGTTATCTGCACTTAGTGCCTTCAGATTTCTCATTTCGTTTATCATACTAGTACACTTATTCTGACCTCAGTGATCAGAATGTACCAAAATAAATAGGGAGTAACTTGGTTCTCTTAACAGTAGCTTTTTTTCACGAGTGTTTCTAATGCATTATATTTACTGAAAACCATTTATATTTTTTCCTTTCAAGATCGGGCAAGCATGCAGGCCAATGCTTAAGGGAGTAGGATTCTGGGAATCAATCAAGGAGCTGGGAAGAGAATATGATTATATAATGGGAGTGGCAGTCTTCGCGCCTGTTGCCATTTTGTCATGGTTCCCGTTTGTCTCCGAGTTCCAAACACGGTTGCTCTTCAACCAAGCATTCAGTCGGAGGGCTACAAATTTCAATGATTCTTGCCGGAAGGAAAGATAAATTCATGTGAAAATTCTATAGCATCATACGAATTATTTTTTATGGGCAGATCGAGTAGAGTGACTTATAGTCTTATATATCTTTGTTGATAGTTATTTTTTATGAACCAAACGAGGTCTAAGTATTAGGTCACTGTACCAAGCTAATGTGTGAAAAAAAGAGATTAAAAACAAAAAAAATTAGATACACATAAAGGTTCAAAAACTTGCTAGCCACCACCTTGGGCAGTGGCAAGCTTGTAGTGCCTTAGGAGGACATGACGGTCTTGTTTTACAGTGATGCTTAACAGCAATTTTAGGTTTTAAACGAAAATAAATTACCAATTTCGAATCCTGACCGTAGAAAGCATGTACTAAGAAACACGATTCTGCCACGTGTCGATTTGCTTAAACAATATAGAACATACAGTTTTGTCTTTAACCCATATGAAAGTCACTTCGTTTCTGAGCTCTCCACTTTTAGGTGTCTGAAATGGAGAGCTCAAGGCAGCAGCCACACTAGAGCAGCAGCCACCACAACAACAAAAACAACAGCCCAATCGTAAGCGAGATACTCTGTTATTCTGTTTCCTGTGCTTTGCGTTTTTCTGTCTTACGTTTGATTCCCGAAAGAGACTTCAAATTCATGCTTCTGGGGTTGGCCTTTCGGAAGCAACAAATTTACTTCCAAAAGGTCTGTGCTTTTTATATTAGTGATTTTTGTATCCTAGTATTGGTTCTATGTATATATGTAGATGCCCTTGTGTGTGTTGGTAAATGATATTGAAATCTACTCTAGAAAAGATGAAAAGGTTTGCTCACGATTTTGGGTTCGATGTCCATAGATTAGGAGTGAAATTTGCAGCATGTTTGTAGAGAATGCAATTTCTCTGCAGAAGAATACAAGTAACTAAGTTAGATGCCAAAAATTGGTACATAAAGATCTGATCTTTTTCGCAAATCTAGCTTCGGCTACTCTTGGTCCTGTATTTGATATAATAGCCAAGGGTGACATCTTTTGAAATCCTGCATTTGAAAGGAAGAGCTTACGGGTGTTTGAGATGCTATTTTAGAGATTATGGTGCCCAAGACTCTTGCTTGAAGGTTAGGAGAGCGTTTTGCATTGCGCTTATCTGTTGATTGCCTTGCTCACTTGGGACACGCCCGGACTCGGTTTCCACATGCTTGCTTATCCTCCTGACTGCATATACTCTATCTTCTTGATGACTCGTAGTTAGGCCTGAATTTATATAGAGTTGGTTGCTTTTTGGTTAGGGCTACTTAACCAAAGAGAAAAGATGATTATGCTGCACATCTAATGATATACTGAAACCAATTACACATGGGTCGGAAAAATTGTTGGATATTGAAAATAAATCACATAAAAATCATGTCTTTAGATCAGTGATGAAGCAGATAGGAATTAAACCTTATAAGTTAATGTAAATTTGACTATATGTGAAGAAGAGTCTGAGAATCATAACTAAATACTAATATAAGGCTGCTACCTGGTGGTGTTTAATCTCTTAATTGTTTATTGTTAGTCATCTTTGATATTCCCCTCTGTGACATTACTTTTGGTGCATTCTACTTGTTTTGTATGAACCAACTTAATCGTGATAGACATATTGACCAACAGATTGGTCATGACATTAAATGTTCCTGGTGAACCTTTTTTCTTCATTGTTCCCTTTCATATTCTTTGGCCTTCATTTTTAAATGCAGTGATTCCCAATACCCAGTATTGCAGTTGAAACCACCAGGTGTCATGGCCTCTAATAATTTGCATCAGCAAGGAAGCAAAAATGTTCAGACTGGACGGCCTCACAATCTTCTCACGTTAAGCTTGACCAAAGGTACAACCTTGGAAGAGTTTAAGTCTGGATTCCCATCTGAAGGTTTATCAACTGCATCCAATAGATGGTGGGGAAGCAATAGCCCAGATTGTGATGAGGGTATCCATGGAGAAGCAGATAACGCTGATGAAGAAAACAAGCATCAGTCCAACAAATTAGCAGATGATAGCGCAAGTTCAATTACAGGGAACCAAGAGAAATGTGGAAGTGAAAAACAAGAGAACAACATTGATCCCCAAGGGACAGATTTATTGGTCGCCGTGAGAAAAAGAGCAGTGGAAGAAGGGAAAAAGGCACGTAAGCTTGGTGTTTTCCGTGGATATGGTGCAAGGAAGCTAGGGAGAAAGGAGAGAACAATGCTTCTCCGAATATTCGAATCCTCATTGCCAAAAGATTGGATACCTGACTCCTCTTGAATCTGGGGTGTTGACTGCTCTCGACATTATAAATAAGTTACTTACTCCAACAGGTATGTTTGTTAACTCAGTCGGAATTGTGTCAGCTAATGAGTTTGTTTTAATGTGTTGATTTGTAATTCGATCATAATCTCACAAATGTCTCAGCTATGCTAGAATATCTGTTGGTTTGGGGAACTCATATATGTGGTAGTACTAAGTCCTTATTTGAGTTGCCATGATTATCCTGTTGTTCATTTGACTTTATGACCATGAGTTGCTTCTAGATCTTTGTAAGTTACGGGCAAGTCTCATATAAGGTAGAGCACAAGTTTATTTGAGTTGCTATGACTCATGTAGTTGTTTAACAGTAAAAATCTGATGACAATGAGTTGCCTTGGTCACTTTGTATATTACATCAATTCCAGATTTTTTAGCTGATGATGATGTTGTTGAGATGCTTTACCTAACTATATGCTTTAGTGCCGGAAAACAAGGTTATATCATTTAGTTTACGCTCAATTGATGAAGCCAAACGAGGTTAGGATGAGTATGTACACTCTTTACTCGTAGGGCTCGGCACTTGAGAATCGAGCACTTTGTAGTTCAGTTCTCTTTTGACTAAAGAACATAGGGCTCCAGTATACTAGTAGTTCAATATCAGAATCCTACTTCCCTGCATAAAAAACATGCCAGTTCAGATTTGTATCTCAGAAGTAAATAGCATGATTTTATAATCATGATATTTTGGATGTGTTCTGCACATTTATATCAAAAATGACACAAATTCAGTGGCAACAAATTGTGACACTTGAAATACCAAGTTCCTGTTAGTTCAGTGTTCACAAATTTTCACCTGCAAATATTTTCCCTCTATCCTATAATCTTTTGGTGTCATTAGTCTCGGAAGGCTGTACTTACCAATTGCCTACCAAAAATCTCTTGGACTGAGATTAAAGCATATGTTGACTATGCTCTCAACACCACATAAAATTTGAAGCCAACTGGAAATGAATAAGTCATTACTTGGAAATACTACGGCCACAGCTGAAAGTATCTAAACTCTAAGATAAATGAAAACAATGAGATAATCTCTTCATTGTCTCTCAGATATTCTGAACTAAACTTGTGGAACATATGAAGCCAACTGGAAAGAATCACAGGAAGATATATTGGAAATCTTTGAACTTCATTTTCACCAATGAGAGTTAGAGATAAAGATATCACACAGATAATGCATAATCCCTATCACCAGAGCTATAAATATGCCCACCAAGGTCTCTTACCATCACAAAACAAACGGCCATCACATCCCCTTATCCAAGTCTAACCAGACTAGATTCATTTTTCTCAAATGGCTGCTTCAACAATGGCTCTGTCTTCTCCTTCTCTAGCTGGCCAAGCTGTGCAGCTTAGCCCAGCTGCATCTAACATCTTCGGTGAGGGCAGAATCACCATGCGCAAAACTGGAGCCAAGTCCAAGGCTGTGTCGTCTGGCAGCCCTTGGTATGGCCCAGACCGTGTCAAGTACTTGGGGCCATTCTCCGGGGAGGCTCCATCTTACCTCACCGGAGAGTTTCCCGGTGACTATGGCTGGGACACAGCTGGGCTCTCAGCTGATCCCGAGACCTTTGCTAAGAACCGTGAGCTCGAGGTCATCCATTCAAGATGGGCCATGCTCGGTGCTCTAGGATGTGTCTTCCCTGAACTCCTAGCTCGTAATGGAGTCAAGTTCGGAGAAGCTGTTTGGTTCAAGGCAGGAGCTCAGATCTTCAGTGAGGGTGGACTAGACTACTTGGGAAACCCAAGCTTAGTTCATGCTCAGAGCATTTTGGCAATCTGGGCAACACAAGTGATCTTGATGGGTGCAGTTGAAGGCTACAGAATTGCCGGAGGGCCTCTCGGTGAGGTAGTAGACCCGTTGTACCCCGGTGGGAGCTTTGACCCCTTGGGGCTTGCAGACGATCCTGAGGCTTTTGCTGAGCTTAAGGTGAAGGAGCTCAAGAACGGAAGACTGGCCATGTTTTCCATGTTCGGATTCTTCGTACAAGCTATTGTTACCGGAAAGGGACCGATTGAGAACCTAGCTGACCACTTGGCTGACCCTGTTAACAACAACGCTTGGTCCTATGCCACCAACTTTGTTCCCGGAAAGTGAGGTTTGAAAGCTTGGGAGAGAAGTGATCGATCGAATCATCTGTGTTTGCAACTGTTGTAAATGGGATTTCTTTCAAGTGTGTTTCTGTTGATGTAACTTGTTTGTCGATGGAAAGGAATATATCAACAGATCTGTTTGCTTAAATTGCTCTGTACTAAAAATTTTATGTAAAATCTTCACCCATATATACAACTATACAAGCTCAATCATCTTTTATTAACTCACAAGTTAATGAATCAGCTCTAAGCAGCATTGCCAGAAATCATGGAAATATCTGACACATCTTGTATAATTTCTCCGACTTAATTAGATGCATCAACAAATTGACAAGCGATATATGAAATTCAATCAAAGCCACTAATGCTGATTTGAGGATCCTTATGACAAACATGGAAGCTGGACAACCTATATGCAATACTACTTTTGGGCTTTTGGCTGATGCCTTGAATTCATGTATAGGTAATCCAATTTGAGGATAGCTTGCAGAAAGTATGATGACAATGTTCTTTCACTGATCTCTTGATTCATGCGTCCATGAAATTATTAAACTTGTAGGTATAAAGTTAACAGAAAATTTCTACTTCTACTTCAGTTTTCGACTTTCAGGAGGCCATCGTGCATTGGATCATTCTTGGGGCTCTCATAAACTACATTTTGCTTCACAACTTCAGATTTCCATTCTGAAGATGAACATCATCACACTGAATGGGAACAGATCGTCTATGTACTGCAGTTAATTTAGGCGACATGCTCGGCCTCCTTCAATTGATCTGGCGAAAACTTAAGCTTATACAGAAACACTGCTTGTCCATTTCAGTAACATATATACATCACAATCATGCATTAATAACCAGTGTTCATTGATCCGTTTACTTCATTTGTTTGATTCAAATTATTACATGATAAACTTAGTCTTTCAAACAGATGTAACGACTCGAATTATAAAACGAACTCGTTATAATTAATATGGGATCACCTGAGTTGCATGTTAGTTTGGTATTAGTCCTTTATGTACATATACGTATTCTACTATTCTTTGCTAGTTAATTAACTTCTTTGTGTACATATACGTACATTACATGGAGGTGGAACTAATACATCTAGCTCTTATCCAAGAATCTTAATCAGCCATTACCCTGATCCAAAGCTGACGTGGTCACCGTCTATTAGCTGGAAATCAAAGCACAGAGTATCCACAACAGATTTTATTTTCGATAGAGTACATCCACAACAGATTTCCATTTTTGTCTCTGCATGTCTTTCTATTTTTGGAACTAACTGAACTTAGTAGTGGAGCATACGAGGCCAACTGGAAATGCAGAGATCCGTTGAAGGGAAAAATCTTCAAACTTCACTATCACCCAATAAGAATAGAGATGAAGATATCAAAAAGATAAAGAACCCCCACACAAAACCCTATACAAATAGCCACCAACGGCTCTACTCAAAACACAAACCCTCGGCCCTCACCACCCCACATTGTCTAAGCTGAGAACTCTCAACACTTTCCTCAAATGGCTTCTTCAACAATGGCTCTCTCCTCCCCTTCTCTAGCTGGCCAAGCTGTGAAGCTTGGTTCCTCCACATCTAACCTCCTCGGTGAGGGCCGAGTTACCATGCGCAAAACCGCAGCCAAGTCAAAGAATGTGTCATCCGTCAGCCCGTGGTACGGTCCTGACCGTGTCAAGTACTTGGGACCATTCTCCGGCGAAGCCCCGTCTTACCTCACCGGAGAGTTTCCCGGTGACTACGGCTGGGACACAGCTGGGCTCTCAGCTGATCCTGAGACCTTTGCCAAGAACCGTGAGCTCGAAGTCATCCATTCCAGATGGGCCATGCTAGGTGCCCTTGGCTGTGTTTTCCCTGAACTCTTGGCTCGTAATGGAGTCAAGTTCGGCGAAGCTGTTTGGTTCAAGGCTGGAGCTCAAATCTTCAGTGAGGGTGGACTAGACTACTTGGGAAACCCTAGCTTGGTCCACGCTCAAAGCATTTTGGCAATCTGGGCAACACAAGTGATCTTGATGGGTGCTGTTGAAGGCTACAGAATTGCAGGAGGTCCTCTCGGTGAGGTAGTAGACCCGTTGTACCCCGGTGGGAGCTTTGACCCTTTAGGGCTTGCAGACGATCCTGAGGCTTTTGCTGAGCTTAAGGTGAAGGAGCTCAAGAACGGAAGACTGGCTATGTTTTCCATGTTCGGATTCTTCGTGCAAGCTATTGTTACCGGAAAGGGACCGATTGAGAACCTAGCTGATCACTTGGCTGACCCTGTTAACAACAACGCTTGGTCATATGCCACAAACTTTGTTCCCGGAAAGTGAGGTTTGAAAGTTTTGGAGTGAAGTGATCGATTTAATCATGTGTGCGCAACTGTTGTAAATGGGATTTCTTTCAAGTGTGCCTGTGTTGATGTAACTTGTTTGTCGATGGAAAGGAATATATGAACGGATCTGTTTGCATAATTACATATCTCTGTATCAAAATTTCCATGTGAAATCTTCACCCACATACGAACTCAATCATTTTAGTAACTCACAATAGTTGATAACTTGATATTAAGCAGCCCTGCAAGAAATCTTGGTATTAGATTCACTGGCATCTTGTTTTCTCCAACTACGTACTTAATTAGATGCATCAAGAAAATGACGAGCAATATACGACATTCATCAAAGCCTATATAACCTCTGATTCAAGGATCTCCTTTTTTTTTCTTTTTCTTTTTTGGGGGAAATGATTCAAGGATCTTTAACAAATATATCCACGGAGGGTTTGTTTATCATACCATATGGTATGACATGCCTATGTGGGCTTTTGAAGGGGTAAATAGTCATTACATGGTCATTTAGTTGTTTTTTCAATCAATGATAGCCACATATTTTGTGAGGTATGTTATACCATATGGTATACTAGAATTTTCCATCCACGGAATGGAAGCTGAACAACCTTATATTTCTAATTTTCTATATGGCCTAGAATTTATATATAGGTAATCCAATTTGAGAACAAATTGCAGAAAGTATGATGTTAATTATGATGAGAATATGCTTTCACTGATCTCTTGATTCATGCGTACCCAAACCTCTGCATAAGAATCTGAAAATTATTAAACTTAATTTTGTAGGTACAAAGTTTACAGAAAAATTCTACTTCCACTTCAGTTTTCGTCTTTCGTGCTATTGTGCATGGATCATTCTCGGGGCTCTCAAAAACTACATCTTCACAACTTCAGATTTCCATTCTGAAGATGAACATCAGCACACTGAATGAGAACAGATCATCTATACGTACTGCAGTTAATTAAGACGACATGCTCAGCTAACCTTAAGCTTTATACTGAAATTGATTGTCCATTAATTTCAGTAACATCACAATCATGCATATTGAATAACCTGTGTTCATTGATCCGTTTACTTCATTTGTTTGATTCGAATTTTTGCTTGATCAGCTCAATCTATTAAAAAGATGTAAGAACTCGAATTATAAAACGAACTCGGTTATATATGGGCCACCTGAATTGTTAGTTTGGTGTCAGTCCTTGGTGTACATTAGTACATATACGTATTCTACTAGTCTTTGCTAATTAGTTATTGTGTGGTAAATTACAATAGTTTTGTGTTTACATGGAGGTGGAAGTGGAACCAATACATCTAGCTCTTATCCAACTTAATCAGCCATCACTAAAAAAAAAAAAAAAAAACTGGGTATAGCTAGGAATTTGTTTCGTGGGAGTTGCCTTTTTACCTACGAATAATCGTGTGCATTGGGCTTGGTCACGATTTGCGGACTAATGCCATGGCGATAGCTTAAAAATCTCACGTATACGAAACATTCGTGGGTGCTATCAAAGTTGGGACCCATTTTATATTACCATTTTAAGGGTCAATATAAGGGGAGTGAAATTTACACACCTAAACCCTACTTTTTATAAGAAAATGTCTAAACTATCCATGTTTTAATTTTTCTAGTTGTCTAAAATAGAGTCATTTTAGACATTTTCTTATAAAAAGTGAGATAGAGGTGTGTGGATTGTAAAAAAAATGTGTAAAATTCAACAGCTGTTATAAATGTGAATTATCTGGGCCCACCATATATCTGACGGCTCTTATTCAAATTGGTTTGTATTTATTTAGAGAAATACCCGATTATTTATAGAAATACGTCCAATTATTCATAGAAATACGGAGTTTCTCTAAATGATTATATTCATTAACTGATTTGCAGGAAATCCACAACAAAGCACAACTAATCAAAATTTCCCAGGAGGCCAGGAGGGAAATGGAGCTAATCTATTTACATGGAGCTAATCTAAAAAACTATTGTTGAAAGTTGAAACTAACTAATGATGCTCGTCCCCTGATGGCCTGATCCATCCTTTGCAAAGTCGAAAAGGCTAATCTTTGTATTTCCCCAACCTCATTCTGTAAGTCAAGCTCAACAACAACTTCAGCTAAGGCTAATAAATTTTGCAAGAACACATACCTGAAAAGTAGACAAAAATATTAGAAGTATTAGAGAAGAATAGATCCCACATCAGAAAAGTGACAAATAAAATATAACTTATATGTGGATGGATCTTATCCAATTGTACCGAGGCCTTTTGTGATTAAAACCCAACACCTTAAAGGTGGTTAAGTTGGGACAGTATCGGTACAATGTGATCCATAGGCCACGCTTGTCGCTGTTTAACATGGTATCAGAGCGGGTCCCTCTCCAATTACTTCTCCAATTCTCATGGGCCCGATTTGGGTTCATTCTCTCGTCCGGTCCGGGATTCTATTTTCTCGCCCGGTTCCGGCTTCTTGTCTCACCATCGGAATATTCCGATTGGATTGTCACTAAGTGTCCCTTGGTTCGTTCCGTCCCGATTCATTCCACGTGCGGACCTTAAGTCAGGTTGCACGTGAGGGGGCGTATTAGAAGTATTAGAGAGGAATAAATCCCACATCAGAAAAGTGACAAATAAAATATAACTTATATGTGGATGGATCTTATCCAATTGTACCGAGGCCTTTTGTGATTAAAACCCAACACCTTAAAGGTGGTTAAGTTGGGACAGTATCGGTACAATGTGATCCACGAGCCACGCTTGTCGCTGTTTAATAAAAGATATTAAGAAACATCAGCACTTGACGAAACAAGATCACAAAATAAACACTTAACGAAACAAAACATCACATATAGTAGAAGACTGAGTTTAAAGCCAACACATATACATGTGGAGGAGGCAACTACTCAGCCAAGCTCGATCTGTTGACGCCTATATGCAAACACATTGATTAACTTCACCAGAATTCAATTTCCTAAGAAATAATATATGAAAAAAAAATTGAGAATTTATGTTAGCAGAAAATCATGAAGAAATCATAACCAATAAATTCCTATTTTCAAATTTCTCAGTCATGTTATACCCACTTAAATCCTGATATTACATGGGTCATGGAAGGAAAAATCTAACCTTTTGAAGGAAGATTGGAAATCTCTGACATGCCTCAATACTTCAGATGATGACGATTTGTCATTCTTGAGACTATGACTGCAGATGACACTACCACAAATGTGGGCATCAGATACTATTTTCTATGCACTATTAGTCTAATGGTGACATAACCCATAGGATTTCTCCCCAATCCTTATAACGGTGTCACTATTAGCAAAAACCACAACTGTTTGACCGTCACCAATATTGTTTAAAGTTATAAAATTATACTTTTATGAGTTTATCTCTTTTTTCTTATGGTGCATAACGAAGTTCCTCTCC
>NC_020496.1:26945705-26956361 GCF_000184155.1 Fragaria vesca subsp. vesca | reverse complement strand
CTCTCTCTCTCTCTCTCTCTCTCTCTCTCTCTCTCTCTCTCTCTCTCTCTCTCTCAGCTACCGCAGCTCGACAAGCCTCTAAATTACTCTGTCTGTTTCGGCCATACGCCGATCTAATCCAACTCCGTGTCTTCGTCGGCGCTGCAAGTAATGAAAATCTTAAATCCCAATCTCGCTTCATTGATTGGTTTCCGATATCATCTTTCAGCATAGTATGAAGATTGATCGATTGAAAATTTTGCAGATCACCATGGGCTGTGAAAGATTAACTGGTGCTCCGACCCGATGAATGGAAAGAGGAACAAGTCAGTGTATCTCCCTATCTGCTTCGTTTTTACATTTGTAATGAAGTTGTTATATTTAATTGCTTTGGTATGTTGTGCTTTTCTTTTCTTGTGCATCATAATTCTTTATTTTGGTTTTAGAGGCTCTTGCATGCATTCTTTCTCCACCGCAAAACTTGAACTTTGGGGTTAATTTTTTAGGGTTGGAATGAAGCTTATCACACTGGTCAAAAGAACAGAAAAGGAATGGACATTTTCATGATCTTTAGGATAATGAAAGGTGGAACTGTGGAAGGTGATATAATTTAACTGATGAAAATTCTTTTTTGATGAAATTTTATAACTGCTGACTATATAATAGTTAATTTGGGTGCTTATTCTTGATACTGTTGTTTCAGAAATGACAATGTCGAGAATTATTTAATAGAAGTTGTTTACCTGGTGAGTTCTGTTCTCTGAGATGTTTATTCGCTTTCAATACTTTGTAATGTTCATGAGGTTTAAGTAAGGACTCTACTAATAACTTGATTATTATTAGTTTGATGTGGTATAAAAGGAGTTCATGTATCAATAAGAAAAAAAGGAGTTCATGTAGACACTAATGTTTAATTGTCAGTATGTCTGCACATTTAACTTGTAGATATGTCTTTTGTATCAATCTTAAATGTGACTGTATATTCTTGATGGGAAATCAATTTTATGAACTCTTCAATCAAATGCAGTTTCTTTGGAGTTTTATATTCTTTACACCAAATAGAGAATTACTGCATAACTAGCTTCTTCCAGCTTTTATGGTCTGTTATATTAAGTAGCTTACATCACTGTTTTTGGGTGATGAGATGAATATGATAGTCAAACTTCATATTATTGTTAGTTTATATCTGCTTTTGGTACTAAGGTACTCCGAAGACTTAATTTTTAGGGGAGGAAATTCTTGAGATTAATAATCCAATTAATCCTTTTGGTACTAAGGTACTCTGAAGATTTAATTTTTTTGTTTCATGTTCTTGCTTCATTATTCATAAATTATATGAGATGACTTTGGCATTTGTTGTCGTAGAAGTGGGCTTTTACATTCATACTTTTAGACCTTAAACAAGAGTCTTTTGATTCCTAATTGCAGATTTCTAATAACTATCGAGGGGAAGGTGTTTTTTATTTATATTTTGATCTTCGAGTGAATGAATGAAAAAAGAGATAATAGTTGTCAGACTCCTCGATCTTACCATATGAATTTTGTGGTTACATGGTTAATTGCTTTCTATCGAATGAATAGACAAAAAAATATGCGTATTGTGCACCTCTTATGTGTCAATTTCAACTGGTAAAGTTGAAGCATGTTTACATGGTTTAGAACATGTACAAATAATGTTTAGGGCTTCCATTATTGTGTATTGAGGCTAGTATGTTGTCTGTGTTATAGGAAGCGCCTCCTATAGTCAAGTCTTACCATGACAAAAGAATAGTTAGATGCCCTGGTGTTGAAGGAGGTAAACTTCACCTACATATTTATCTTCCCTCCTTATCAGTTCTTAATTTGTATACAATTGTCCTTGATTCATATCAATCTATTTGAACTTCTTAAGATTCTTAACTGACTGGTCATATGCAGTTTTTTTTGTAGGGTGTTCATTCTGAAACAGAAAGCTGCAAGACCGTATGAATGAGGAGACAAAAAAATGTCGTTCACTCAATAAGGTACGCTTATATTCTTTTGTAAATGTGAATCAGTAATTGAATATGCATCATCCATAAAAGTGGGCTGATACTACCATTACTATATATGATACTACCATTCCTTGGGAACTTAATTCATAATACATTATTGTTCACTATAACCTCATTTCTAGCTTCAGATTTTACCTTCTATGTGTCAACTATGCCGATAGATGCTTAATTTATGAACTTGAACCAGGTTTTACTATAATAAATGTGAATGATAATTGTTTCTTCTAAGGTTCTTACCCAAAAGAAATTTATTGTATGTTTTCTGGCCAACTTACCCAAAGTGTGTTTTTCTGCTTGCAGGAAAAGATGTGGACTTTGTACACTATACTTGCATTTTAGTGATGGAAAAAGAGAGAGGAGAGGATTATCTTGTATTAAGAACTAAGGTATGTGATACATAACATGTAGGGAGCTTTTATATGAACTTGTTCATCAAGTTGATATAGGTATGAAGTCAGGGGTTATGAACATGTTGATAGTTTATGAGCTTTAAGTTTATATTTTTACAAAGTCACGGGTTATGAACATGTTGATAGTTTATGAGCTTCAAGTTAATTTTATTTCCACTGGATACATTGATTTTATTTCCACAAGATACATATCATCTGTTATATGAAGGAAATAAAATTATGAGGGGTGATTTATAGCCAAGTAATCTTTGCCCATGTTGTTGCTTTGCAGGAGATACTAGAGACGAGATAGAGATCGCGGTTTTGAATTTAAAGAAGCTGGTTTTGAAGATGCTTTTGCTGAATATGTAGGACCCATAGAGTTTTATAGCTGAATATTTTTTTATTTATTAATTCAATGAAGTCACCAAAGATTGAATTAGTGAGTATATATGTAGTCACCAAAAAGATGATAGTGTATTGTTAGGAAAAGCCACGCCAGCAATGCAAACTAATCTCATAATAGTGGCTAGGGCCGTGGCTATCATGAATCCACACCACTGATTAGTTTCCATTGGTTCAATGCACATCATTATGATGGTGTTTGTTGCCCACATTTCTGGTAGTGTGAAAGACTTCTTTATTTCTGTACACCGGCTAAGAGAGATTCGTTTTCGAGTTCACCACAGATACGTTTTTCAGCTAAAAACGTTTATGAAGGAAGAATGAACAATGAAGCTTTGATGAGTTACAGACAAAGAAAGAAGGGAGGAGAAGATAGAAGGAGAGGAGACGTCTGGAATGCTCCGGAGCGTCTGTGCTCCGCGTTTGTTTTCTGACGGAAATGAAAAGGTAATTAACTCGTTTTAACTGTCAATTGTAAGCACGCCTAGCGAGGCGCGTCGTGCGTGGGTGACTATCCTATTCATCTTTGCTTCCGCCCACTCCCCGCTTTAGTTCTCTCTAAATTTCAATTTCCCCCAATTTCAATTCCCAACTGGCCTTTGCTCTCATCTCTCTCAATTTCGAAGCTTTCAGATCTCGAATTTGAAACCCTAATTTCTCCCAGACCTAATTTTTCACATGGCTTCCGGCAACCCCGACCTCACCAAAACCCCTAAACGCCGCTCCAGCACATCGCGAAAGGTCCGGCTGGTCACGAAGATCGGCGGCGCCGCAGATCCGGATGCCGAGGTTTCCGATGAAGTCTCGTGGATCTAGGTGAACAAGCCCAGCGGAGAAGCTTCGGAGAGCGTCACTCTCTCCTTCAGGGACCAATCAGCAAGGTACCATTTCGATTCTCGGGTCGAGTCGAGTTCTAGTGTTGATTTTGTTCTTGATTTGAGCTCAGGATCTTTAGTTTTGGTAAATTAGCATCAGATTATGTGCAGGATTAAAGAATAATTGGACTAGAAGTGTAGGATTTTTGATAGGAAAAGACCAAAAACAAATGGCGTTGCATGCTTCAGAGTTATGAACCTATCAATCAATTAACTCCACTCTACAGTCTACATTGCCGAAGCTTACACAACACGCCGTTTACCATTTATTAATCTCGTCAGCCTTACCAATGTTTAGGGTTTGTTAGTTCTGATTGATTTATGTTCATGGATCGATCCCGGTTCGGTATAGTTTTCATCACTTCATGTTCAGGGTTGGGGTATATATGATGGTCTCCAGTGTTCTTTACTGTGGGTTTGATATAGTGAGGGAAACTGGATCTGTGGGTTTTGGTGCAGGTGAGGTGTATGGTGTTGTGGAGCAACCCGGAAGCTGTGATGGAAGCTTTATTGCTCATGTACAAGTTGATGAGAGGTCTCGAGGTTTGTTGTGCTTCTTGCGTTCTCTATTTTGATGCATTGCATTGTGGTCATATGAGTGTTTTGTGTGTGATAGTGTTAAGGATTTTGGTGCAGGTGAGGCAGTTAGTGACAGGTTACCTTACTGCTATGGTTCTCCATCGAAAGCAACAGGGAGTTGTTCTTATCAAAGATTGTCTACTCATGCACAAGTTCATGAGAAGTCACAAGGTTTGTCATATTTTGCTTTCTCAAGTTGATTCATTTGGTTGTGGACTACTGGACTTGTTGTCATCACTGTTATATGACTAGATTTTCGGTGCAGGTGAGGCATTTAATCACCTGCCACCTGTTAGAGGTCAATCACCTTATTCATCGGGTTCTCCGATGAAACTTGCACGCACTTCTTCTCAAAGACTGTCTGGTCCTGGCCAACTTGATGATGGGTTTCAAGGTTTGTCACTACTTTCACTCTCTCAAGTTGATTCATTTTGTTGGTGGTCAATGCTGTTATATGACTATAATAAAGCTTTTGGTGCAGGTGAGGCATTTACTGTTCTAGAGCAACCCAGAAACAACAACAATACACAATCACCTTATTCTCCAGTGAAAGTGGCACACACTTATTCTTGTCAAAGCAAGTCTGATGGTAAAGGTCGTAGTTACTGATGCACCATTTTATTTAAGTTTTCAGTCTCAGGGTTAGACTTATAATCTAGTTGATGCTTTTAGTGATTAGCCGAAATTTATGATGAAATTTAAGCAAATTAGTGAGTTTTGTGTGTTTGTGTGGTGCAGGTGAGACTTCCAATCCATTGCCGGCGACATTGTGCAATGGACAATCACTTTGTTCCTCCCCTTCTCCCGATGAAATCCTGTCTGCTCCTTCTGATGCTTATAGACAATTCTGTGAGAGGTTCCAAGGTGAGACTTGAACTACATAGGGGGGTGTATTCAATTGGGAGTCTGTTGGATTTTTTTGGATTCTGAAAATCTATGGGTATTCAATCAAATTTTAAAAACTCCTTATAAATCTTGATGTATTCGATTCAGATTTTAAAATATCCATCAAAATACGAGGGTATTCAAAACTCTATAGATTCTCAAGGATTCCATCAGTTGTTAGATTTTGATGGATTTTAGAGGGCTAGGTATAAATACAAATTCCATTAAGAAATCTGGCCTCTCCCACGAGATTTTGATGGAGTCTGAGGAGAGCTCACTGGGTTCTCTCCTCGGTAGGTTGTTCTTCAAGTCGAAAGCTCGATGAGGCTCTGAGTGATGTTCTTCCGAGTCAAAGATCTACAGCGGCGGCGGTGCCTCCGTTGAAAACGAAGGAATCAACCGCTGCGAACGATTCAAACGACTCAGTTTCGAGACCATCGTTCTCGCCAATGATCCATATTTCACTCGAAAGGTATCAATCATGCTCTTTGTTTCTCTTTTCTGTTCGTATTTGAATCTTAATCTCATATTTCTTGTTGGGGTTCGTGCTGGTATTGTACGTCGCATTTGTTTCAGAATCATTATGTCGAACACTTGCTTAGGTTGATTGTGTAACTAATCGAATCAAGCTAGAATTTGAAACCTAAGGTTGATGTCTACAGGAAGACATTAAAAGCTGCTAGTTTATGTTTTTAACAAGGTTTTGACTAATAGAATAAATAATTTAGGGAAATATCTCTATCACAAAAATCCACATTACACATGGTGTATCTGAAGTCTGAACTCAATGGTTTGCACGAACAAGTAGATGATTGCAGTACATTATCTTTCCTGGAAACAGTTTCATGGTTGACGGCCAAAGCATCAAGTTTTGTAGAGGAAAAAGAGAGAGAAGTACGTAGGGCGCATAACTGAGTGCATTGATTATAAGAGCTAGTTAGCTTGAGATTGAGGAGGCTGTACAAATTTCTCTCAGAATGATGGCATATGATTTCCAGTATGCTAAGATAGTCTGAACTTGAGAAAGACAAACCTGTAGGTCAGGGTGTATAAGGGGAATTGTTTGAGTGTTGGATATTGGTATATATGTCTGTAGGTCAGGGTGTGTATAAGGGGAATTGTTTGTAGCAACACGTGCCTAGTTACAAGAACAACATTGATAACTTTGAGGGTAAAAGGAATGACTCTGTGATTTGTTTAGCGGCTAATAATGATTCGTTTGTTTTGAATGGATGGGCAGATAAACTTTGAAAACCAAAGATTAGTTATGTCATTATCCAACTGTTGTCCCATCTCTTCTAACTACGAGAGATATATATGTTTTCTTCAATTTGCGATCTTAATATATGCTACTCATGTATCATATCTGAAATTCTGAATACCCTTATACTACTGTTTAAAATGGTTATTTTAGTAGGAAAGTATTGAGGTCCTGTATTACTCAAGTGTTAGTGTGGTCACTCATGGATCAGTGGATCATTCATTTTTGAACTCTTATTAAGCGTTGTAGTGACACTTATATCATAAGGCCTGTAGTAATTTGATTGGTATTCTTTGTACTTTTATGTGCTTGCAAATTCTATTTATCCTATATTGGTGGTTTGATTCCAAGGATATGCAACTTCAGTGTGTTGGCGGAAGCTGTATTTATATTTACTTTATTTGTCCACGACTAGATTCTTATGGCTTGTAGGTATTCCAGCTGACATCATTTTGTTTTTGATAATCATCCTTTTGTTTTTGACTTGTAGTACTTCTCCTAGGTCATCAGAAATGGTGCTGGTCTATCTTCCTACCCAATTGACACTGTTCGTAGATAATGACCTCTGGTGAAGCTGTCGAGTACAAGAGTTTTGAAGCCTTCACTCAGATCTTGAAGAATGTGGGTGCTAAGTCCTTGTTCAAGGGTGTTGATGCAAACGTCCTCCATGCCATTGCTGGTGTTGGTATTCTTTAATTTCTGGTTGTGACGAGTTGCAGCTAATTGTGTGTGGGAAGAATTATGGGTCTGCATCTGGTTAATAATGCTAGATAGCTTTTAGATGGTGATGAAAATCTATTTTTCTGAGTGCTTATGTTGGGAAAATTGTTCCTTGAATATTCAATTATAGGGGAGTTGATCACAAACAGAGAGATTGGATTTGATACAGTTCTCTGTATGATGTGATACTAGTAACCTATATACTATTGTATCAGAGCATTATGTTTCAAGTCATCATCGTTTTTACTGTATTGTTTGTGTTTTAAGAAACTTTTTTTTATTTATTGCCGTTACAACAATCTGTGGACTTATAAAAGTCTAAAAGAATACTAATAAATCAATCTATTAAAATTTGTTAAACTCCATATGGAATTAAAACAATCCATAGAATTAGCAGAATCTATGGATTGTTATAAATCAACCAAAATCTTTTAAAATTTGATGGTAGATAATGTTTAATGTTGATCATGAACCAATTTCTGTCAAAGGTTATGATAGCTTTCTGTGATGTTCCCATGTCAAATCCTTTTAGTATTTCAAAGTTATGAAATTTCCATCAAATTATAACTTTAGATAAAAAATGATTTATTTCAACTTTTAACATACTGATTTTCCTCTGTATCCTTGTTCAGAAATCAAGAAACTTCCTATTTTTGACATTAATCAAGTCCCCAAACACTGCTTGAACAACTGGAGGAAACTTTACGAACAGTACAGGGGTGAGATGAGCTCGGCCATGAAAAACGTGGCCATGAAAAATGCTAATAAAGATCAGGCTGCTAGTAGTGTCATAAGATATTGACCGCTTCGATCGAGCCCTGAACATTGCGAATCGAGTTGAATTTTATATCATAGACATGTTTTACTATAATGATCATATCAGACGGTGGAATTTTCATTTTGTAATTTTTAGTCATCGGAATTACAACGTGCCTACTAATGTGGTATAACTTGTTTGGTAGGTTATATACAAGTGTACAACTTTATAAACCAACTCTACAGTGCAAGCAAAATTTTCAAAAATCACGTGAAATAGGATGTGATCGGAATGGTCAAATACGGCAATGGTTGAAAAATCACGTATTTCGGGTAAAGTCCGAGTCCAATATAAGCGGTCAACTCTTTTTACGTTTATGCTTCCCTATGGGAGCCCTATCTTCGGGAGGTAAACGTCTCCAAATTTTTATGTGTGGTTACGTCTCATCTATGTGAGAGTTTAACGTGTGGAGTAATCGACCAAACTAGGTCACAAAGAGGTAGGTAAGAGTGTTTTCGTGTGATAAGTGACGATATAATAGGGTTGACTGCTTCGATCGAGCCCCGAACGTTGCTGAATCAAGTTGAATTTTATATCATAAACATGTTTTACTATAATGATCATATCAGACGGTGGAATTTTCATTTTATGATTTTTAGTCATTGGAATTACAACGTGTCTACTAATATAGTATAACTTATTTAATAGGTTATATACAAGTGTACAACTTTGTAAACCAACTACACAAAAGAAGCAAAATTTTCAAAAATCTCGTGAAATAAGATGTGATCAAAATAGTGAAATATAGCTATGGTTGAAAAATCACGTATTTCGGGTAACGTTTGGGTGCCGATAAAAACAGTAACATTTTTTACGTTTAATCTTCCCTATAAGGAGCCCTATTTTCGGGAGGTAAACGTCTCCAAATTTTTACATATGTGGTTACGTCTCATCTATGTGAGAGTTTAATGTGTGAAAGAATCAACCAAACTAGGTCACAAAGAGGTAGGTAAGAGCGTTTCCGTGTGATAAGTGACGATATATTAGGGTTGACCGCTTCGATCGAGCCACGAACGTTGCCGAATCAAGTTGAATTTTATATCATAGACATGATTTACTATAATGATCATATCAGACGGTGGAATTTTCATTTTGTGATTTTAAGTTATCGGAATCACAACGTGTCTACTAATATAGTATAACTTATTTAATAGGTTATATGCAAGTGTACAACTTTTTAAACCAACTACATAAAGGAAGTAAAATTTTCAAAATTCTCGTGAAATAAGATGTGATCAAAATAGTGTTTAGCTACTATGGTTGAAAAATCACATATTTCGGTTAACGTTTGGGTGCCGATAAAAGCAGTTAACCTTTTTTACGCTTAATCTTCCCTATAGGGAGCCCTATCAACGAGAGTTAAACGTCTCCAAATTTTTATGTGTGGTTACGTTTCATCTATGTGAGAGTTTAACGTGTGGAAGAATTGACCAAATTAGGTCGTGGAGAGGTAGGTAAGAGCGTTTCCGTGTGATAAGTGACGATATATTATGGTTGACCGCTTCGATCGAGCCCCGAACGCTACCGAATAGAGTTGAATTTTATACCATAGACATGGTTTACTATAATGATCATATCAGACTGTGGAATTTTCATTTTGAGAATTTTAGTCATCGAAATCACAACGTGTCTACTAATGTGATATAACTTGTTTAGTAGGTTATATGCAAGTGTACAATTTTGTAAACCAACTGTACAAAGGAAGCAAAAATCTCGTAAATAAGATGTGATCGGAATAGTGAAATACGGCTATGGTTGAAAAATCACATATTTCGAGTAACTTTTGGGTACCGATAAAAACGGTCAACCTTTTTTACCCTTAATCTTCCTTATGGGGAGCCGTATCAACAGGAATCAAACGTTTTCAAATTTTTATGTGTAACGTCTCATCTGTGTGAGAGTTTAACGTATGAAAGAATCAACCAAACTCGGTTACGGAGAGGTTGGTAAGAGCGTTTCTGTGTGATAAGTGACGTGAAATTCGCATGATAAGTCACATTGTTTCCAAACAACATGATGAACTTGACTAGCATGATATATGACTGAATTGGAGAAAATTTTGATCAAATTTTATAGCTCTTAGGTTGCAATCATGTCAGTTTTTGATCCTTACATACGCCAAAATAAAGAGATTGGCAGAAATCTTCTAAGCATCTTGGCATATATGGTGGGAGCCAGTACAAGCTTTAGTAAGCCAGAAATGCTAACCCTGTAAATTTCAGTCATGGAATCAAAGGCACTACAAGCTTTCATATGTAATTCTAAACAATTTTACATTTTAGGGACCCTTTCTGAATGATTTATAGTCTCCATGGAAGATTGGTCAATTTCATCTTCAAAATCATTGCTGGATTACTAAAAACTTCAGCATCCACCTGTCACAGGGTGGAAATGGTATCGCAAACTGCAGACATTCAAATAATACAGATGAGAAACTTAGAAAGGATCATTCTTACGCACAGATTTGAACTTTGTTCACATATACTAATACTAGCTTTACTATAGAAGTATATATAACAACTAGGCTCGAGTCCTGATGCATTAAAGTGCAGTATTGACAAATTGGATTTAACTAGAGTTGCAATCTGCAAATTATTTGTGAGCTATTCCAGTCAATATCAATGCCATAAGATGTTAAGAAAGATGAAAGTGTACCAGGAATTAATCTTTGTTGAAATTTTTACTCCATTTCTTGTTTATCTTGTTTATAGAT
>NC_020496.1:26932522-26945404 GCF_000184155.1 Fragaria vesca subsp. vesca | reverse complement strand
CAACAGTTGTACTTGTACAGATAAGTTCTCACGTTTTGTGCATATTTGTGGGACATTCAAATGAATTAATTACTAAAAACGGGTAAGAAACTAAAATGTCATGATAATTACATCGTTTCAACATCATAATTCCACACTATCATAATATTTTATTATTTACTTCCCACTAATTGTTAAAAGCGTGGTGTTTACTGAATTTAGAATTATAAACTGGAAAAAAAAATAGAGTGTCAGAATTAAATACCCATACAGAACAATTTTTTATTGTTTTATACTCCACGAATTCGAAGTTGCGACTTGCGTGGGAGAGTTCGAAAGATTTCAAACGTTGACACTATTCAGTACTATACTCCCACGAAAACTGAAAATGTGGGGAAAAAACTGTCGCTTTTACGCATATTTTTTGTAGTGCATTACCCTATCCAAAACACGTGGTCACGGTCCAGGGAGCAATTCTTGCGTGGGGCACTCACACCGTGTCATCTTAGAACAAGTCCACCTTCTAGGTCTTCGTTGGGAAGGTCTGGGTCTTAGGCGAGACCTAGGTCGCCACGTGGCAGTGATTTTGAGCTGTAGTTTCCACCCATGATTTTAGTTTTTGGGTCACCACGTGACAGTGACTGTTTAATATTTATTAAAAATATTTATTCCACGGAATTATTTAATATGACAAATTTATGAAAATTTTATAAATAAATAGCAATGCTAGGGATATGAAAAATTGGATCTAAAATGCACAATTTTTTTTTTGTGGGATGTTGAAGAAATTAAAATTCCAAAAAAATAAAACTATAACTTATAATTCCTATTTATTTCTGTAATAAAAATATTTGGTTGTTAAATATATACCATCAGATTCACATAAATGGGTGTGTGAAGGTTTGGAACGTGCATGTGGCCCATCCACTAACCCCGCATGGCGACAAAATGAGTTCCCCGCGCGTCCTCTTTCATCAACAATTGGTCTGTGTTCTTCACCCACATCAAGACGCGTCTTCTTTCATCTCTCCAAGTCTTCTAACATGGCTGACGTCATGCAAACCCATGCAAGTGGGCTGAGCTGGAGAGGGAAGGCCCGGGCCTTCATTTTTCTGCCTGGTTATGAGTCTAACTCAGGTCTTGATCTAATAAAGATTGGGTTATCATTTTTTTCTATAGGTGGATTTGGTTTTTTTTTGTCTGAGTCTTTATTTGAGATGGCTAAAGGTCTGGGTCACAGTTTTGGAGTTTGGGGTGGACTTACTCTTAGGTGCGGCACTCGCACCACGTCATTCATACGACCATCCACTCGTGTTGACACGTTTGTATTTTTTTTCCAAGCAAGCAAATGGCAGGAACTAACGTCAATTGCTCTGTTAACTTCATTCGAATCTTCTTCTTCTTCTAGATCTGATATTTTCTTTTCTCTGAAAAATCAATTCACTCTTGCATCTCAGTATTTCAATCTGGTTCAATCGATTTCAATGGGTGTGTCGATTATTGGTGATGCAATGGGCAAGTGGCAGATTGATTTACATACTTTATTTTCCAAAGTATACCACCGATGGTTCTGGGTAGAGTGGCTCCTAAAAAAAACATTGTTTGTACATGAGCCGATGAAGGACGAGATTGAATGACTGTAATTGGGATTGGGTGTATGAGACTCAAGAGAGATATTTATAGAGAAAAAGAAATCGAAAGGGAAAGTGGGTCAAAAACTTATTACAGGATGAGATTAAGACAAAGATAAAGATCAAAGTTGCACAGAATCAGAGAACGGAAGAAGATGGGTATAAGACAAAGACGAACAATAGATGAAGATTGAAGAAAGACAATAGGATAAAGCCCAACAAAAGCCCCATGGGGATTTCTCAGATTGCTTTCCAGAAAGTGCTGAATTTGAATTATCCCTTACATATAATGTTCTTGATCCATCCTCGCTTAGGAAGACAGAGGATTTGATTTCGGTGAAGCTTGGATGTGATTATGGGTCCACCAAGACTGGTTCATCTCTTATGTTAATCTTCCAATTGAATGAAAGATTAAAGAGAGTTGAAGATAGAAATATGGGAGAATAAAGTGTTACTTTAGTTTTGAGAAAATTTGAATGCTTTCCTTGAAGTCGTTATCATATGCCTTTTTACCGTGCACACCATCATATATATAATGTGTCTCTAGGTAATACATGCACAACTAGGCATGAAAATTTTCTGTCCCTAACTAAAAACAATCATTTCTTAAAAACATGGCCAAACATATTGATTCCAGTGATATCAACATCACTCCTCTAGTCCTCTTCTTTATATAAGGCATCGATCTTCCCATATCATAAATCTCACAACTTCATCCTCATTGAGTTCACTCATCTAATACATATATCGAACTTCCCATTCTCCCATCTCTCCGATCCGTACCTCATTATACATTTAAATCCAAACAACTTCACAATCATCCTCATCGACATTTCACTCATTTCATATTTAGCGATAGACAAATATGTCATACAAAAAGAATTTGTTGAGTTTGTTTAAAGGAACATGTTTTTTTTTGCATCCCTATGTTATCGGGATTGTGAACCTGATAACAAAGTTGTTTGAAGATAAAACAAGTTTTTTGTAGTATCTTGCATGGTCGCGGTTTTTGTAGATCCACTACATTTCTTTCTGCTATATTCACATGAGGTATATTTTCCTTCTTTTTGCATTAGTCTTAGTTTACATGTTTTTTTTTCTTTTTCTTTCACAAACAGTTAGATGTTTTCGTTTATTCTAGCACATGAGGAACAGAGACAAAGTATTGATGGTTCAGAATATTTCTTTTTATTCTTTTTCTTTTTCTTCCCTTTCTTTCTGTTATGTTTTTTTATTTTTTATTTTATTTGGCAAAGTAACTCATTCTAAGTTCTGAGGTCTGATTATTACTTGTTTAAGAAAGAAAATTTGAAGATAAAAACTGTCTTAGGAACAACATTCTCACTCCCTGGTTGCTAGATCAATACAGGGTTCCAATTACTAAGTCCAATTCCATCTAGTATTAAGGGAAATGAAAGAACAAACTCTCAACATATGTGAGCTCAACATGCATGCAGAGTTGCGGTCTTTCTTCCATATTTACTCGCCTGCTGGAGCAGAGACGCCTTGCTTCAGCCTCTCTTTCTTCAGCTTCTTGTTAGACACCGGCTTCTTCTTTTTTGGAGGAATAGGGTTCTCTAGGCATTAACATAAAGTGCATAGTTTCCAATAAGAAAACTATATCGGCGACCCAACAATAGCAGACAACGATTGTGCTATGGTCAGGCCCGAACAAGGAAGAAAAAATCGAAATTTTCGTCGAAATATCGCCGAAAATTTCGTTTTTATCACACGGTGATATATATTTTCATTCTCAGAATTTTTCGTCCGAAATAATCGATATTTTCCGATATATCGCGATATTTCGAAAATATCGCCGAAACTTTGAAATCCCACCGAAAAGTCGAAGCTGAAATGGTTTCCCACTTTCCCGCCCAAATTTGAATGATTGTTTCCCCTGACTTTGAACACTGCAAAACTTACTTTCCTGCCGAAATGTTTGACTTTGAATTTTGCTGCGAAGGTGAGTCGAGCCTGGGTCGGGTTGGTACAAGATTAACAACTTAACCAACCCTACTAACCATTTAACTTGTTTATTATAGTATCTTTATAATATATATTGGTTTTTTTAATTTGAAAAGTAAAAAATTAGGTAAATGTCTAATCTCCAACTAATTTTTTTACCTACACTTCCATAAAAAAGATTTTTTACCTACACTTCTTAATTCATTTTTAATATATCTATAAAGGTGAGGTATTATTTAATGACTATTCTTCACAATATACTGAAGGCTCTACACAGAGAGACGATAAAGATAATGAAAATTTTGTACATCATAGGTCTTCTACGTGGTTTTAAAGTACTCATGTAATTCCATGTGAAATATATCATATGTATATAAAGCGTGATGACCTAGCCTCCTTTGGGTTTCCAGCCATAAAAAAAAAATGTTTAAAGTAAACTTCTAAGAATTATTAACGGTTCAGCACTAACTTTTTCACCTTAACTTACTACAACTCCTTATAGATCGATGTTTATTCAAGGTTTTCATTTCAAATATAGTACATAATATAGAAAACAAACATCTCTTAAAGTTTGGTTTAAAATTTCCTTGTTTTTCTTCAAATTTCCGTCAATTTTCTCAATTTTTTTACTGCAATCGATATTTCCCCGAAATTTCCGTCGAAATTTCCATATTTTGGAGGGTCAAAATTTCCGTAATCACCGAAATTTTCTTCCTTGGGCCCGAACCTGAGGTGAGGCCGACGAGGCGGCTGCCTCAGGCCCCAAAAATCTGGGGGCACCAAAATCCGGTAGCTGCCTTGAGCAGGAGGGATTAGAAAAGTCTGCTAGCCATGGAAACTAAAGCTTAAAGCTATAATTGTTTGGGTTTTGGTTTTTTGAAATGAAAAACAGAGGAAATGGTTGGGTTTAGAAGAGAAGAGAAGGGAGAGAGAGAAGTTTGAAACGGGGATGATGATGAGCAGTGATGGTTGTCGATGATAATAAAAACTGGATTTTTGTGGTTTAGAAGAGGAGAGAAGGGTTAACCACTTGTTTATCTTTTAACTTCTTCTTTTTTCCTCTCCTCACTGTTAAGTTAGTGGGCCCCTCCGTCTCTAAAAACTGGGTTTTGCTCCCAAACTTCTAAACCATTATGCCAGTTTTATTCCTCATTACTGGTCTCCTCAAACTCCTCTGCTCAAGGTGAAGCTTTCCGGTCATTAGAGGACACCATTCTTAAAACTCATCTCAGACCTTGAAATCTCAGGTCCGGCCTGGCTATGGTTGGTACTTGGGGAGTTAGGGATTAATTTGGACACTTGGGGAGTTGGGGTTTGGACACTTGGGGGAGTGGGGACGAGAGAGAGAGAAATGGTATTTTATCTTTATCTTGTTTTCTCTCTCTTGCACGTCGGAGATTCTTCCATTCACAGGGTGAGGCTTCGGCATCGGTATCTTCTGATGCGTCTTCTTCTTTCCTAAACGGCGCATGTACTATACGCGCTAACAAAATTTGGTGCCAAAAAAACTCAAATCCACTGTGTTAGAGTGTAAATCTGCAAAGGCGCCGACCAAATTCGATTGAAATAGGGTGTTGAAGAAGAAACAGCTATTCGGCCGAAGGTTCTTCAGTTGACCCAGTGAGGGATCACAAACGTTTCTTTTCACGGCGCGTGATCTCCATCTTCCTCATCATCTCATCTTCTTCTTCCCCAATATGCTCTCTGCTCTCCTCCTTGAACCCTCGATTTTCTCTCTCAATCTTCCTTATTTGAAATAGAAATATCGAGATATCACAAGGTGTAGAAAAACTCAAACTAATCGGCCTTGTTCCTTGACCCGAAAACCCACAACGGTATCCGATCCTCCTATTGATTCCGGTTGCCTCTGCTAGAAGCTACCATTCCGGCGGCCTCTGCGAGCGCGGAACAATCTATTTTTTCTTTCTCTCTTTCTATATCTTTGTTTTTCTCTCACTTGATGTCATCACTTTAAAATATGTTTGCATTAAATTTTGAGACTGCATTATTCTTGAAGCAGAAATTTCTTCTTCTTATTAAAAAGAAAAAGAAAAAATAACAGCCGTTCGAAAATTGCTTTAGTATGTAAATTTGTTTCCCGTTCTATTCTTTTTTTAATAGAGGGGTATCTGTATTCTTAAAATGCAGGATCAGAAGTGCATATTTATGGACTGGCATAAAACCATACTACTGGTGTTTTTACGGACTGTGACAGACTATATATCTGTTACACATGCTTATCCAAGTAAGTGCATGACATATTCTGTTTAAAAATGTCATTCTAAATCTGTATTATTCAATTGGTATCTTAAATAAATTGTTGTTTTTTTCTTTTTCTTGTCTGTTTGAGCCTTTCTAAATTTTTATTGCTTATGCATGGCAGTTTAGGCTGGCTTATGAAGTTCCTAGGTCTAGAATGGTTGGTCCAGGAGAAATAGTAGACCAACCAAAAAAAATCGCTCTAAATTATCTCCATGGAAACTTTTTAATCGACCTAATAATTGTATTACCGGTTCCTCAGGTAAGCTCTTTCTCTCATGTCCACTTTGAATTGGTTTGATATGCTTATGTGTAATTGTTTAAATATGATCATTCTACAAATGTCAATTACAAGTCGGTGCGTCCAACTTTATAGACTAAGATTACAAGTCATAACTGTTTTTATTACAAGTATGTCATTAATTTTTTTTTTTTCTACAGATACCCCATATGACGGGTTTTTAGATTTGATTTATTCTTGTTTTTGGTTTAAATTCTTGTTCAGATAATAGTGTTGTCGATTGTTCGGCGATCGTTACAAACAAGAGAAAATCTTCCGTGCAACAGCCGCACCAGCTGGCATGTGCGACCAGCCAACCAACAAGTGCTACGTCTTGATTTTTTTCCACGCCAGCAAACTACGAAAAAGGCTCCAAGTTTAAAGTTGAAATTTCATTATCCCGCCGAGTTTTAGCTAAATTAGGATTTCTAGGTGTTTTTCTAATCTGGGGAAGAACAAACAGTGGACGACTTCTTGTTCCTCTCACTCAATTTTCAGATTAGGGTCTCCTCATTACTGATAATCAATTTTCAGATTCACCAAAACCAGTCTTTCTCGACCTGTTAGCTCGTTCTCATGATTGCTCAATTTAATCAATACAAGATCATCTCGATAAGCAATTTGATTCAGGTTAGTATTTCTTTGCTTTTCTTATGAGTATTTGGGTTCGATTGTTTTGGATTTGTCATGATCCTCTGTGTGAACTTGACACAAAGAATTGATGAGTAATGAAGACGTTGTATATAAACCAATACTTAAAAGTGGTTGTATATAAACTGATACTTAAACTGATCCTTTAGATTTTGATTATTCAATCACTGTGTGATTTGGTGTTTGTACGATTGGTTTTTCTAATCTAATAGATTTTCTCATTAACTAATGATCATTGATACTTGAAAGTCCTATGCAATTGACCAAAAATTTGCTTAAACTTTTTTGTGTTTTACAGAGTTAAATTGGCTTGTGAAAGAATGGAGGAAATAATTGAAGACGATGAAGAACTCAAAGTGGGAACTCAAGTACACTCAGATGAGGAGGCTTACAATTTATATAATACCTATGCTTTGAGGAAGGGTTTCAGTGTTCGTAAGTCACATATTAGAAGAGATGCATCAAATAACATCCGGTTACGAGAGTTTGTATGTTCAAAGGAAGGGTTTGCACAAGACCAAGATGTGTTTGAACCAACCAAACATAGGAAGTTGGAAACAAGAGTCGGTTGCAAGGCTATGATATCGTTTATTGTGAAAGATGGGATATGGACAATATCACATATCAATTCAGATCATAACCATGAGCTTGCAAACCCTGAAGAAAGGCAATTTTTGAGATCTGGGCGAAAAGTAACAGATGCTTGTGGACAAGTTTTTACTTCCATGAAAGTTGCAAGAATAGGAGCAACAAAAGCATTTTTTTACATAGCAAATGAAGTGGGTGGTTCAGAAAATGTTGGGTGCACTAAGAAAGACGTCTACAACTACTTGCAAAGAAAAAAGAATGAAATGGTGGAAGCAGGTGATGCACAAAGCTTGCTGAATCACTTTAAGCACAAACAAGGTGAGGACCCTAACTTTTTCTATTCAATGCAATTGGACCAATATAGCTGAATGATAAACTTCTTTTGGAGGGATGGTAGAGCAAAGTCAGATTATGATTGTTTTGGTGATGTTATATGCTTTGATACAACATTTCGTACAAACAAGTATGATCTGATTTGTGCTCCAATAGTTGGAGTTAATCATCATTGGAGAAATGTTGTGTTTGGATGTGCATTTCTATTAGATGAGACTACAGAGTCTTTTGTTTGGTTGTTCGAATCCTTTTTGGAGTCGATGGGAAATAAAGCACCAAAAACTATTTTCACAAATGAAGATAAAGCAATGGCAAAGGCAGTTAAAATAGTGTTTCCAGGTGCATCCCATTGATTGTGCACTTGGCATATTGGCAAGAATGCCGAAAGAAAATTGGTAGTTATCTTGGAAATCCAGAGTTCAAGAAGCAATTCAACCATTGTTTACATGGGTGCTGTTCTGAAATTGAATTTCAGGTTTTATGGGATAACTTGATTGGTAGATATAATCTCGGAAATAATCCTTGGCTAGCAAAGTTGTATTCACTCCGACAGAAGTGGTGTGCAGCATTTAATTTGGACACTTTTTCGGCAAGGATTAGATCTACTCAAAGGAGTGAAAGTACAAACAATGTGTTCCAAGGAATTTCTACACACACAATGGAGCTTATTAAATTTGTTCATCACTATAAGAAAAAGATTGAAGAGTTGCGTTTAACAGAGTTAGAAGATGACTACCGTAGCAAAAATGGTGCACGTCGTCCAAAAGTATGGACTAAGATGTTAAGCAGTGCTGCCAAGGTTTATACTAACAAAATTTTTCAGTTTTTTGAAACAGAATTCTATAGTTGTATGGGAGTTAGACTAAAAGAAGTTTCCAGTAAAGATCAAGTTTATGTATATGAAGCAATTGAAGATGGTCGTGAAAGTGTGCACAAGATTGAATACAACTCTACATCCTTGAGCATATCTTGTTCTTGTAAGTCATTTAAGTCTGTTGGGATCTTGTGTCGTCATGCTTTGAAGGTGTTTGATACAAATAATATCACAACTTTACCAACTCAGTATATATTGAAGAGGTGGACTAAAGAGGCAAAGAAAGGGGTACGGTAGTGGTCAGCAGTGACACAAGTGTAGGAACAAGTGAGAATTTAAAGACTGCTAGAGTGTTGCGCCTCAGCGAATTGATGCATGAAGGAAATAATGTGTATGACATAGCCTCATTAACTAGTTTAGGTACTAAAATTGTCAAGCATTTGTTAACAGAGGCAATGAAGCGTCTTGAAAAAGACAAGGACACCCTTTACGTGTTGGAAAATCTGAAGAATTTTGGTGCTGAGTCTGGCTCTACCATTTCTAGTAATGAGACACTAGTTTTGAACCCACCAAATGCAAAGACTAAGGGAATGAAAAATAGTAGAATCAAAGATGTGATGGAGACAAATCAAAGGAAGAAGAGAACAAAAGGTACATACATATTTTATATAGTTCTTAAATAAGCTTATATTGATAGTTCTTGTTTTGTGTACTTTGTATAGCTGAAATTTTTACTGATGCAGAACAAGAAAACCAAGAAAATAATGATCCAAAAGCTCCAACTGATGTGTCTACATTCAATAATCATCGGTTTGTAGTACCTAACATCCCAACATTCTGTAATCAGTATGGAGTACCTAACATCCCAACAGTGAGTAATCAGTTTGGAGTACCCAACACCCCAACATTCAGTAATCAGGTCTGCATTTTGAAGCTTTATATGTATGTTTCTTTATGTATTACAGACTGAACATATTCATACATGTCATTCTCTTTCAGGGAAATTTAAGTTGGCCTTTTGAGCATCCTCATTCACATGTTAGTTATGGTCAGATGCCTTTCTCAAACCAGGTATATGTATATTTGAAATCTTAGTACATTCATACATTTTAGTTGGCTATATTGAAAATAAACTAGTTCTATATTTGTAGAATACTACAGGGTTGAATCTTGCACCAACTGCGACTTTGACTATTGATCCTACACTTAGACAACAACCTCAGTGAGGTTAGTTCTGTATTTTAATATTATATGCTTGAGTTGATGATATTGAACCTGAATTACAGTATAGTTACAGAAGTTAAATTGTGCAGGTTTCATTGATGCAGTATTAAGAGGACCATTTTATGAGAACTGAAGTCATGTGTGCAAGTTTCATGATGTAGTACTAACATGAGCATTTTATAAGAACTGAATCGAAGACATGTTTAGAGCTTGTTTTGATCGAACTTTTGTATGTAACCTGTGCTACAATATTTTTTTATGATGATTACATTCGATCATTGAGTATATCTTAGTAGTTTAAGCATCACAAATTCAAGTATCTTTCCATCAGCTTTTTTCTTTCTCAATTTTTAACCATATCTTTAATCTTTGACACAAACCAAAAGGTAATAATGCAACAAAATCCAGAGATGAAACCAAGCCTCTGATCAAGATATGATAATGTTACTCAAGGTACATTCTACTGAAACAAAATGGAAGACAATGAAAAAGAGATGTCAAATGAAGGTTTTGATTGATTATAATTGTAACAACTAAATTTAACACAATGAAAAATTACTTGTGTCAAAATTACACCACAATGTATCATAATAAAGTACTAATCGATCGGAGCTAATAGATTGATACAATATAAAGTGATTCTCTTGAATTCTGTAGCTTCGGCAATCTCTTCGAAATGCTTTCATTCCTTGTATGCACGCACATAGAGTACCAAAACTGTCAACAATGCCAATCCACAGTCACATTTCTACTCCCACTCCCTATCTCAATCTCATCGTCACTATCACTTGATGGAGTATTATTAGTTGTAAACCGTGAGCAGAGATTTTTGTACCTCTTGGCTTTTGGCTGATCCGTCATCACCTTTAGCTTATCTACTAATATCTAACACTGCAACACACGCACAAAACAATAAACTCAAAAGAAAATCATCTACTTTAAACCCTTGTTCACTACTGCTATAAAGAAACTATCTTTGTCTAATTAAAGACACAATAAAAAGCTCTGAACAAAAAGCATCTTTAACTAATTTAGAGAATAGAGACAGTGAGACACTGTTAACCTCCCAAATAGCCATGACAAAGAATGTGCTTGATCACTTCCTATAACTAACAAACTGAAAAATACATGAAAGGGAAAAGACCAACATAGAGAAAGTGTGAAATATCCAAGTACCTGAAAGCAAGCTCCAGGAAAAAGAACTGTGTGCATCTAAAATTGAATTAAGAAAAGTCTATGCAAACGGAGACTATCAGACTAGTAATCCAGGTGGGTTCACATCATTCATTCCTATATACAACAAAGCATGTACTATTTCCATGGCAAAGCATGTAAGATGTCCAGATTGAAACCCAAAAAAAACCACCTCCCAAACCTCAAAAAATTGGAATTCCAAGAAAATGACCCACCTCCTAAACCTCAATTTGGAGACTAAAACCAACTCATCCCCATGGTCTTCTTTTCAACTATTATCTATCTCTCCAGTCCATCCCATCCACACGATACACTCACAAAGAATAAAAGATTGAAGATAAGAGGTGCCACATAATTTCAGCATAGAAAGATAATACCTGACCGATGAGAATGAACTAAACGGGTTGAGAAAGATCTCTGTTCGTGAATCGGGTCGAGCATGATCTATGTTCATGAATCGGGTCTAGAAAGATCTGTGTTCATGAATTTGGAAACGGTAGGAAATGAGATGATGAATTATCAGTATCGGTGGGAGAAAAGTGAGTGGGAGGAATGAGGAGACCGTAATCTGAAAAGTGAGGCGTTTGTTCTTCCCTGGATTAGAATAACCACCTAGAAATCCTAATTTAAATATAACTCTGGCTTCCGGCGGGATAATGAAATTTCAACTTTAAACTTGGAGCCTTTTTCGTAGTTTGCTGGCGTGGAAAAAATCAAGGCACTTGTTGGTCGGCTGGTCGCACATGTCAGCTGGTGCGGCTGTTGCACGGAAGATTTTCTCTACGAACAAATGAGACCAAGAATCTTCTACACCTGGCAATATTTCTTCAATACTTTCCTAGGGTGTATAGGGTTTTGTCCCTTCTTGCTGGTCGATCATTGAATGGATTCTTTGTATTCGGGTCAATTTGGACGAATTTCATTGTAAACACACTCAGTTTTTTGCTGGTTGCCCATGTCATTGGGTCATGGTGGTACCTCTTTGGCTTACAGGTGTGTGGAGATTTCATTTTATCTAACCTAATGATGCATATTTCCCCGTATTTGTTTGATGAGGCATTTCATTTTACACTTAATATTCAAATCACATTTTATATTAAACTCACTCATAAAATTGTTTTAAATTACACCCAATTATTGCCAACTAGGATCAAATATTAGATTTCTTTTTTTTTTTTTTCAAAAGAATTACACAAATTGCCATAATTTAAATATGAGTCAACTAACAAGGTTTACGTCGTCTTTAAATTGTATATCTTTTTATTTGTTTCATATTTATTGGAATTTTTATTTTTATTTTAAAGAAATATCAGAATTTTTACTAAATACCTAATGAGCATTTGATCAAAAAAAAAAAAACCTAATGAGTATAATATATAAATATATACCAAAGTCAATAATCACAAGAAATTTATGATGCAATTAATTATGATAAAGTCAAAACAAATTAATAGAACATTCAGGGGCGTAGGCACAATGGGGCGAGAGGGTTCAATTGAACCCTCTAACATTTTAAGCTAACTTTCTATTGGTTGGGGCAACATATATATATATTACACTTTGAAACAAGATTTGACCCTTATGGACAAGACTTGTCTTAAATATTTGTAATCTCCTTCCAAATCTTGTCTTGGTTTGGACAAGACTACTCCACCCTTGTCGACAGAAAAGCTTTTAAGTTCTAACCCCATGTTTTTTACTAATCAATATAGGAGTAAGAAAATAGTTTTCGGAAAGAAGTTTGCTTTCATCTCATATTTGGACAGATTTATTATTCATTTTTGTCTTCCTAATCGATTCATGATTTACCTTGCGTCTATATAAATTCAAGCTTCTACAATTTATTTGTCTCTTATCATGCTCTTTAAATTCTTCTCAACTGTAATTCCTTTTTTTGTTCTTTAAACATTTCTCCCTACAAACAACAAGTCAAAACCTTTAGAATTAATATTTGAAATTATGAA
>NC_020496.1:26872480-26932502 GCF_000184155.1 Fragaria vesca subsp. vesca | reverse complement strand
ATTTGAAATTATGAAAATTTTCTCAAAAATATTGTAAAGAAAGCAACGGATCAGTTGACAGCATCTCAAGCTATTCAAATAAGAAATAGATCCAATGAAGGTACTTCGGAAAAAAATGACCGAAATTAGTGAGCTTCGAGAAAAAATGGTTGAAACAGAAAAACCAAGTTTATCCGTTAGTTTACTTGCTCATAACATTGACACTGATTCTTCCAGTTGCAATTGTCGCTGTACTTCAGAATAGAGATAGATCCAATGAATGTACTTTGGAAAAAAATGAAAGAAATTAGTGAGCTTCGAGAAAAAATTGTTGAAACAGAAAAACCAGGTTGATCCGTTAGTTTACTTGCTCATAACATTGACACTGATTCTTCCAGTTGCAATTGTCACTGTAGAAAGAGCATTTTTTGCCATGACGGTTATATAAGTGATTTGCGAAACCGAATGGGAGACATGTTCATGATTACATATATTGAGAAAGATATATTTGACGGTGAAACCATCATGAAAATATTTCAAAATATGAGTAATTGTCGTGAACAATTATAATTGCTTTAGGAAAACCTACTTTTTGTCCTTTTTAATTATTGATGTAATAATTCATACATTTTTATGTCATTCAATAGTTTTTTAATTTTTTAATTTTTTTTAACAGGCAATAGTATTATTGTTTAAATTTTGACCCTTCTAGTGATAGTTTCTGGCTATGCCACTGAGAACATTTGTATTTTTTTTCTTGTTCCAGAGGGTTAACCAATGTCTTCAAGACGCCTGCCACAATTCTAATATGCAGTCATGCCCGAACTTAATAGATTGTTGGCATGCTCGTTATCTTTCCCTGGATGAGTTAATTACTAAACGGAGACTAAATGAGAAGGCTGCTCTTTGTTTTAGTCCCAATGGAGACTTCTCATATGGAATCTATGCGCCAATTATCAATATCACTACGGGACATATCATTACTAAATATCTATACTCATTGTTTTGGGGGTTTCAGGTACCTTACATTCTAATTGCTGATAACTTCCCTTTATTTTATTATGATTTCATAAATAAGTTACACCTTTATGCTGACATATTATCTCCTGTGATTTATTAAGCAAATCAGCACTTTGGGAGGAAATCTAACTCCAAGCTATAACAATGGTGAAATTATCTTTACGATGGTAATTATTGGACTGGGACTCTTCCTCCTTGCTCTTCTGATCGGAAACATGCAAAATTTTCTCCAGTCTCTTGGACAAAGGTACTTAATTTTTATTTTTATTTTTTTTTGTCCAATCTGTTTCTTAACTCTTATTGTTTGATCTTGACTTTATTACCATTCTCTTTCTTCTAGAGTTTTTTTTTTAATTGAGAGAAAGGGGTTACTGAAAGTAAGAATCTATATGCTGACCACATTTTTATTGTTTGATCGTGACTTTATTACCACTTTCTTTCTTCTAGAGTTTTTTTTGTTAGAGAAAGAGGTTACTGATAGTAAGAATCTATATACATCTCAGCCTTTCTCATTCTTTTGGTTTTTTAGGAGGTCTGATATGTTGATGAGGAGGCGTGATGTTGAGGCGTGGATGAGGTACAGAAACTTGCCTGAAGAGTTTAGAAGGCAAGTGAGAAATGCCGAACAATATTCTGCCACGGATGTAAATGAAGAACGTATTTTGGAAAATTTGCCTGACGAGCTTCAGATAAATATAAGACGCCACTTCTTCGGTTACTAGAATTATGCCATGTCTGAAGCTTTACATGTAATAGATTTCCGAATAGAAATTGTTCATATAAGGATTAGTCCATGTACTAGCTGGTATTCCCGCGCGGGGATCGTTTTCTATCCCAATTACGCCGGATATATATTTTTTTTTCCTCATAGCAAGGATATAATCTATATACAAACTACACACGGCAAAGTCGGATATATAAATGAGTCTTGTGCTACATTGATATCTCATGGTTTGAATAGTTTACCAAAGCTTTCCATTTCAAATAAGAGTTTGTCATCCTCTTTGTCCAACAAAACTGGTTACCTACATGGTTTCCAAGTTCCAACGGCATACCAAACTCTCCTGGCTCCTGCAAACGTAAATCATTATGCATCCGAGCCCATCAATTCCTCATGATACAATATGCTGCTCACAACTCTATGAAGAATGAACTTTACAAATTGTTTTTTTGATACGAATGAACTTTACAATTGTTGAGACACGGAAAAATACTGGAAATTCGAAGCATAAATTTAGCAGGTGTATGATTCCCAGATGCATGATGACACCTCCACTTTTGTTTGGTCCGCGTTAGACATTCACTCTTTTTTTTGATACGAAACAAACAAACACTAAGGGGAAATCCCTCTCAGACAACCTGAGTTTACATCATCAAATTAAAGAGCTCTAGTAACAGGTTAGACATCCACTTTGATGGGGCCTTCCTCTGATCGATTAGCAGTCCAACAATTCTTCCAACCCCATCTATCCCACATAAGGAACAATAAAATTAGCATATAAAATTGGAACATACTTCTTGTCATGTTTCTTGTTCAGAGTATTGCATAGAGGTTCCTACATATTTCATGAATGTAACTAAAAATAAAATGTAATTAGTCCATTGGACTATACAACAAAGGTGCATGCTCATTAAGCAATGTGATGAAGAAAAAAAAAGATCGATATACATGAGACACAATCTATATCCTTCAATAAAGCAAAGTAAGAGCTCTTTTAAATAGACATTTAGTTTATGCACATAAGGAGAAAAATGCTTCAAGTAACATGGATTATATTTCTACAATTATCACTTTGGGTGTTCATTGCATCTGGAGTTCACTGCTCTGCTGCTCAAATGCACCTTGGCATCTTCATCATGCTGGTATTCTAGCTATGAGACCTAATTAGTTTTTGGTTAAACGAAAGTGACTCGAAACATAATAGTTCTATCCTCTTCAGGTTTTACGTTAATGGCTGAAAACATTACTTCTTGTGAGAGATGCATGTTTTGAGTTATATCATTGAATATTGAGTGCTAATGGTCCCTATGGTATATGCACAAAGATTGAATTTTACACATTCACATATGCAATTTTAACTGAGTTGATCTTAACTATGACCAAGCACACAGTTTTTTATCGATATTTGAAAAGTTTTGAAACCCTGTTATTATCCTAGATGCTAGCTATCTTCATATATATGTTTGAAAGCCATTTATCTAATGTCTTTCTCTTACAGTAATGCGACCAACCAAGATCATGGGAGTCGATGTAGCTAAATTCTGCAAGCAGCACAAATATTTCGGCCTTTACTCCTCCGTAGTATGAAAATTATTTCAAGAAACTTGTCATTCAAATTAGTAAATGCAAAGTCTTGCAGAGATTACTTCCTCAAGCATTCATTAAGAAAAAAAACTTCATATCATCAACACGTTCAACGCCAACTGCTATCAAAAAATTAACCAAAATACAACAAAAAAAAGAAGAAGCAAATATACAAACCTGCAGTGCACTTTTTGTCCAGAGACATACTTGTATGAGTCACCTTCCATTAACTTCGTCACCCTCACTGTCAAGTACCACATCATCCTCAAACTCAACTATGCCAATCCTCATCTGTTACGGTTCAACCTGCACCCATGTCCACACATTATCAGACATCATATAGGAATCAGAATAACCAAGTTATCTTAAGGCTCTTCCAAATGAAGTAATTCAGGAAATCACTGATTGAGATACCTTAAAGCTCTTCCAATTTATCCTTAGTTTGTCACTGACAACTACAATCTCACTGCCTGTGCACCCAGAATTCAAAAAAAGAAAAAACAGGATTTGGGGTAGATCTAAAAAGAGAACATGAGAAATATTTAGATATAATACAAGCTTCAAAAGAGAACTATATGCAAACCAAATAAAACTCATAAGAGTTTCGATAAAACGAAACTTTTGAACCTAAAGACCAATAAACTTAGCAGATACTAGACGCAGTGTCATAATCAAATGATAACCAATTTGAATGCAGCACCAAGCTTCCATGCAGCCTGCAAACCAGCTATGTATATAGTTGTTTCAGAAGGATCATCCAAAAATTGTTGCTTAATTACTTGCCATCCTGGCATTTCTCAGCAGAACCCATATTTGACAAAATGGATAAGTAAATGACTAATCCAAAATCAAGTATTCTGTGTGACCTTGATGGTAAAACAATTAGAGTCATAAGCTGTGATACACAAAGAACTAGTTTTGGTGATGCAGCTATCCCAGTAGCTGTAATAGATTTGAGTACATAGCAGAGAAAACAAGCAATCAAATTGTTGGTCTGAAATGTGTAAAATGGTGGTCTAGGGCTGATAACAATGTGGGATGTTTACTTTCTAATTAAATGGCACCCCTCCATTGGAGACATTGGCATATTTTCTAACTACCTGAAGGTTCAGCAAATCCAATATCTCATCTAACCTGCTAAATCATACATTGGACTTTAACATGAAAAGGATAACAACATCAACTAACATGTAAAATTTCAAAAACTGCAAAATTCAAATCCAAAAAATAAAAATAAAACCTCAAACTTCAAATCCCAAATCCACAAAGCTTTTACTGGAATTCAAGCTATTATGGTCATGTACCATTCAATCATAGCCAATATGAATATATGATAGCTTAATAGAATTTTCCTCACTTTGGTGTAGAAATCAAATCCCATAAACAACATATTCAAGAAGGGAGAGCCGTCGAAGTTTCATCAATTCCATATAACTAACCAAAATCGTCGAATACTCACCTCCGTCGGTTTGTGCGGATTTCGTTTCCCAAATTCTCTTTCTTTGAACTCAGTTCTCCCATTTTCAATTTTCTTTTCTTCTCCGAAAAGTGAGTCTGATCACAATCATTCAACTCTCTAACCAAAATTAACAAAAACTAGCAAGACCCAAAGAGCAAGAAAAACAATTGGGAAATGAGAAGAGAAGAGAAGAAACCTGGGGACGCGTGGAGGAGATCGGGTAATAGCTACGGGGAACTGAAAATCCCAATTGTTGGACAAAGTGGATCTTATGGGCGACGACAAGGCTTAACTGAACCCACAAGCTTCCTTGTGCTTCTGCTGAAAAGAACACAAAGAGAAAGGCAGACGGCGAGAGGACGAACAAAATTCAGAGATTTACATTTTTTTATCACACTATCACTTAACGGCGATAGTTGAGGGGTTTGTTTTACTGCAGTTGAAAACTAAATGAATTAACCTTGATGCGAGTTGTCTAAAAAGTGTCACGTGTCAACGTCTCATAGGCTTGGATAACCAGGCAATGCCACATGGTCTTTCGGAAATACTGAAAAATTTATCGAGAGAATAAGGACAAATAAAATGAACGGTACATTAGAGATAGGTCTTTAGTATAGGTTATAATGTGTGATGTCATTAAATTGCTCAAAAAATAATGCCACTCTTTCAAATTTTTGTTTTTCATTTCTAGGACATCAGAAACCGTCATTTTGGTTATATGTCCACCAATAAAGCCTAGTTTGATATTGAGGTATATAAACTCTACTTTAAAATAACTCTGTTGTAAAAATAATCTGTTGTAAAAAATCTCGGTATAATGTTTGGTAAATCATATATTTGAAAGTGTTGAGGTAAAAATAAGTACTGCTACAATGTTTGGTAAACATGATATCAAAAACAAAGAATTTCAAAAATAGATACAGATCTTTTGACTCATATGGATCTTTTGTTCTTCTCATCAAATTACGAAGTGTATGCGATTCGATGGAAACCTCGATCACCTTACGATCAATTACAGATCTATATATAAAATAATATGATACAGTAATCCATCAAAGAAGAAGTGAATAGCTGTGAAGAGAGAGGTACGAAGGCAAGGGGATGAGGAGCTGCAAAAGAAGGCAAAAAACGAAAGAAACCCAGAAGAAGAGAACGAGAATTAATTCCGAGGGGTTTGACTTTTGAATTTCAGTGGGGATGTTTCTGGAATTTCATGAATGTACAGGCTATTTGATTCACGTTCACAAAACGCTGGATAAGAAAAAGCAGGTCCTCCGCTGCTTTTCATTTTTGCGGTTTCCGGCCGCAATCGTTAAAAGAACGCAGATATGAAATGCTTACCAAACAGGCTATCAGTCATAAATGGGTGAGAAAAAGCAGGATTTAACCCAAAAATGCAATCCTAAACTGAGCCTAAGAGTGGTAATAATTCTATGAATCAGCAACTAAGTAGAAGTCATAAGACCCTTATGTTTTTCTTAATAGAAAGGATACATCATGAATCGATGCACTGTCTTGTGTATGATTCACGTACAGGTAACACTCCCACTACACATTTCAGCTCACATCGCAATTGAGCCTATAAGTACATAAAATATCCAGAGGCATATTAAAGCAAAAAGCAAAAAAACGCTATGATCACAAACAAAGATCATATTGAAAAAAAAAAAAAAAAAAACGAACAAGGCAAGAAATGTTTTTGTGAAGAGGCAAGAAAATTTTGTTCTACCTGAAACTAAGAAAAAAAAAAAAAAAAAAAAACGGACCCATAGTAGAAACAATTGTGGAAAGCAAAAATTACGGGGACTCGGGGAGGTGCGTATTTGCATCTGGAAAGCTTGCTCTAACCGACTGCCAATGAGAAGTACGTGCACTTACTAAAAAAGGTTATACAGGTGATACTTGATGCATATCATGCCCATGTCCTTATGAAGATACTTCCCATGTTTTGCTTACTTACCCCATAGCAGCAGATATTCTAAATGCAGCTCCTTATAATTTGAGCCACATTCAATTTCCTCGTACAAGTTTTAAGGACTGGTTGTTGTCTCAAGGTTTACATATGCCAAAGGAGCTCTTTGCCAAACTTCTCATCAGCTTGTGGTCTCTTTGGCCTAACAGAAACAATATACTATGGAATGAAAAGCATCAAACAGCACAAGAAGTACAAGCATGGGCAATGGCCTAGTTCAATGAAAACCAACAAGTTCAAATACAACCTCCAGTAAGGCAGACTCCCCAACTACAACACAAGAAATGGAAACCAAACTCATGGTGGATGGTAGCTTTCTTCCAACATTTCTTCGTGGAGGCACTTGAGGGATACTCAGGGATAATCAAGGAAAATTCAAGGCAGCTTTGGTCATTCCTATTGCCCCAGTAGTCTCTGCAAAGAAGGCGGAGGTATATGCTATCAAAGAAGGACTAAAACTTTTGAAAACATTGTGTATGTGCTATCATAGAAACAGATTGTCTAGAGGCAATTTTGGTTATCTCCTATACGCAAGGTACCTATGTAGGGCTGGAAGGGTTACTTTGTGACATCCATGACTCTCTCTCATGGGTAGTAGAACTTGCAATACAGTGGCGCACAGATTGGCTAGTACAACATATGCAGCTCCAAATCCTGTAGTTTGGGTAGATAATTTGTGCCCAGTTTGATTACTACAATCCCTTTCATCAAAAAAATAAAAAAATTGGATCGATCACGTTTGGTATTAGAACTTGGTGTATATATAAGTATTCTAATATTCTTTGCTAATTAACTTCTTGTGTACTATTCTTTATCAGACATTAGGATAAGTAATCGTGTTACATATCTAGTGATCTTTCCATTATGTCACCGATATGACAAAGCAAATATATTCGTCTTTAGGGTAGTACTATTTGCTAGTTGGTGTTTATCAGAATACATGTATTTTATAGAGATTCTCGATATTATTTTGGGTCTTTGTAATCAGGGGTTTAGGCTTTATATATGCCCCTCTTGTATTCGACAGTTTCATTAATGAAGGCTTGAAAACAGCCGCACCAGCCCTTTATTCATATATAAAAAAAATAAAAAATAAAAAAACATACTTGTAGCTTATAAATATTTCTTGTTTGAAACTACATTTGTCCCAAACATTTTCATGGTACTACAGTCCAAAAATTAATGACTCCTACATATCGTCGAGTTGCTATGTTGTACCTGAACACAGTAGCAGATCACACACTGTATATACAACTAGAGTTGATACCCGCGCCTTGGCGCGGTGTATATTTATAAAACTGGTTAATGATTCAGTTGATTGATGAAAAAGTTTTTGATATGTACTTCATAGAACTTCAATACAAAACATCTAGTGTTGTAACCTATCCAAAATAGTAAATGTCTTGTAAGTGCACAAAATAGAACAACTTATCTGAAGCAGTATGATCGAAAATATAGCTCTAGTTTTGACTATACAAAATGCTCATATTTGTTTAACTGTTTTTCACCAAAAACGCAATTTTTAGAAAACTTGATTTATAGGAAACTAAAGATAGGAAAAAAAAAAAAAAAAAAAACTAAAAACTAACTAATAAAGNTATATNATACTANAGTAAAGAAAAAAAAAAAACAAAACACACACACACACACACACACAAAGCAAGTGATTAATTAACTGAAAAGAATATTTATCTCAAGCTCCTAAAGAGACTGATCTCAAAATGTCAAAGATGAGAACTTGACATAAAAACCAAACAAAAAATGAGGAACCAACTCAATTGAAAGTAAACAAAACTAAAACCAAAGATGAGAAACCAAGTAAATTAAAAGTAAACAAAACAAAAACCAAATATATTGCATTAGTATATATAACATAGTACTTCATCACACGATATTTAAATTAACTTAGTACGTTTTGTTAATTAGGAGTTGGTTTGCAACCAGATAATTTCTTTGGCCAAATCAAAGATATTTGTACTTCAATTAATATTCCGTTGCTAAAATAGAACCAAAATTGTTTCACCTCAATAATTAAGAAAATAAACTTGCTCAACCTTGGTCTATGATACCACTACCCTATTTTAGATTGACTTCGATAACAATACCCTTTGTGAGATCTATGAAAAAAAAAAAAATTGAGACACGGTAATGAAGATAAGAGTTCAAAAATTACTTCCCAACCCACAACATCCTCAACAACAACTAATTATATAGAAGACAATCATATATCTAGGGTTAATGGTAATTTCGTGGTTTTTTAGAAACAGAGGGCATAAACAGAATCACACCCACCAAACAGTGCACTATTCATGTGATGTGAACAGTGATTATGAACAGTAAACCATACTTTAGTATATAGTTAAATTAAATGCGCCCCGCCTCATAAAGGTTGAACAATTGGTTCCCATGCTGTAAAATTAGCCATGCGATTTGAGTACCACGTAGAGCATTCAAACACTGTATCAGGGCCGAAGTGAAATTTAAATTCAAATTCACCAAATGGAGGAAGAGTACGCGGACCAATTACATCATCTAGGGATTTACATTGAAAGTTAAGCACTTCGTTGTTTTCGAGATTGTTAACAATACGGACGAAATACTTTCTTCCCCAAACAGGGTGGCTGCCACAATGGAGAATGCAATGCGCTAGGACAAGGAAAAGCAGAAAACAGTAGAGCTGCCACAATGCTTTTCTCATCATTTTATCTCTGGCTCAGGCTTAGAATAAACTATAGGAGTTTTCTTGCTACATCCATGCTTATATAGCGATGAATGAACTTTAATAGGTAATGAAAATAAATATTACTTGCTCATAGTGGCCATTAATTATGTATAAATGCAAAAGTTTGCTCACAATCTTAAGGAAAGAGATCTTTAATTAATTTTTGAATTAAAGAAGATATTCCAATCCATTCAAATAAATGATACATCATGAATCAATGCATTGTCTTGTGTAAAGAGGGTAAATAAGATCAAATAATCCACGTACAGGTAACACTCCTACTACATATTTCAGCTCACACCATAATTGAGCCTATAAGTACATAAAATGTCCACATGCATATTGAAGCAAAAAGCAAAAAAACGCTATGATCCCAAATAAAGATCATATTTTATTTTTGGATCAAACGCACAATAATATGCTACAATACTATGAGTCGAACTCACGACTTCTCATTTACAAGGAGAGACTTATGTCACTAGACCAAAATGGTATTGAGCAAACAAATATCATATTGAAAAAAAAAAGCAAGGCAAGAAAATTTTGTTCTACCTAAAACAGAAAAAAAAAAAAAAAAAAAAAGACATGACCATAAAAACGGCTTATAGCAGAAACGATTGTGGAAAACAAAAGTACCGAGGAGGTGCGTATTTGCTTCTGGAAAGCTTGCTTTAACCGACTGCCAATGAGAGGTACGTGCACTTACTACAAAGGGTTATACAGGTGATACTTGATGCATATCATGCCCATGTCCTTATGAAGATACTTCCCATGTTTTGCTTACTTGCCCCATAGCAGCAGATATTCTAAATGTAGCTCCTTATAATTTGAGCCACAGTCAATTTCGTCATACAAGTTTTAAGGACTAGTTGTTGTCTCAAGCAATGGTTTAAAAATCTCCGCTTATAGCCGATTAATCCACGCCTACGTGTTAGGCGGTGCTTCACTGTTTCCGTCTAGAGAGTTAGAAAACTGATTAATCTCCCGATTGACCCGTTTAAGCGCTAGTCACCGGCTGTCCGCCCGATAGGGGTGAGTTTGGTTTTCACATAAAACCTGAAACCAAACCGAATAAAAAATTCAGTTTGGTTTGGTATTTTTTGAGACCTTGAACCGGAAACCAAACCAAACCGTGGTTTGGTTCAGTTTTTTTTTTGTTTTTCTTCTTTTTTAAAATAATTTTTCTTAAAATTTGTATGCTTTTGCCTTGGTAAAAAATTATCGTATTTTAGGTCTTTTTTTTCTTCCATTACTAGTTTTTTTTTATAAGCATATATAATATATCAATAAAATTTTTGACAATGATTTCTTCAACAAACCAACAATTTATAAACCAAATAGATACTTTGAAAGTTTAATACTCAATAATTTCGAAAGTATTGAGAATTGACCACACTAGCACACCATGAAACCATAATTTTAAAACTTGTAAGTTCATCTTGAACACAACATATAGACTCCATAGTTTAAAGTTCATCCAAATAAATTCCGAATTTTAAATTTTAAAAATCATAAATTTGAATAAAGAAGAGAAAAATAAATTAAATATTAGAATTTGTCATCTAAAGCTCGCAATAATAAGGTCTTCGATTTTAGAGGTAACATATCACTCTCTATACTTTGCATACACGACACCTAAAACATTTCTATATGTACATAAAATGAAAATAAAAAGCAAAATATTAGAAAAGACAAACAGATAATTATATAGAACATAAAACCTAAAAATCATATTGTTCAAATCAAATATTTAATATGAAAATAAAGACAAAAAACGACGTCGTTTTAGGGATATTCAGTTTTTCAGTTCGGTTCGGTTTTTCAAGGGCCGAAACCAAAAACCAAACCAAACTAATTTGGTTCGGTTCGGTTTTTCTTAATTAGGTTTGGTTTTTTCCAGTTTCGGTTTGGTTTTCGGCTCGGTTTTTTTTCGGTTTTTGGTTTCAAAATTTCACCTCTACCGCCCGACTAGCGCCTAGCATTTTTTAGAACATTGGTCTGAAGGTTTACATATGCCAAATGAGTCGTCGTTAGAGTAATATTTTGTTTCTAATTTATGTTTAGTTGAATGTATCCTTAATTATAGAGATTCTTAATGTTATTTCAGATTTTTGTAATCATGTGTCTAGTTTTAACATCCTCATTTCTAGTCGAAAAATTCATTATTCTTTCTCCTTTGATGTTCTATGGTATCTATACGTACGTTATGCTGGTGGTGCATATCAAACCAACTGGAAATCGAGTCATTATGATCATTATTGCAAAAAGACGGCCATGTTCGTAGGGCTAATTCTACTTGGTCAGAAATCAAAGCATAACTATTTTCCAATTGCTATCTTTGTGGAACTAAATAACTGGAGCCTATCATGCCAACTGGAATTGATCAAAGGATTGAAACTCTTTGAACTTCATTTCACCAGTGAGAAAAGGGATGAAGATAGCAGAAAGATAACGACTTTCTAGCATCAAACCTATACAAATACCCACCATGCTTCTCTATGCAAAACATAACAATCACTCGGCCCTCTACACACTCGTAAACACTTTCATTTTCTCATATGGCTGCTTCAACAATGGCTCTCTCCCCTTCTCACAGCTTGGTTCTTCTACATCCAACCTCCTCGGTGAGGGCAGAATCACCATGCGCAAAACCGCAGCCAAGTCCAAAAATGTGTCATCCGGCAGCCCATGGTGCAGTCCTGACCGTGTCAAGTACTTGGGCCCATTCTCCAATGAAGCCCCGTCTTATCTCACCGGAGAGTTTCCCGGTGACTATGGTTGGGACACAGCTGGGCTCTTAGTCGATCCCGAGACATTTGCCAAGAACCGTGAGCTCGAGGTCATCCATTCAAGATGGGCCATGCTCGGTGCTCTAGGATGTGTCTTCCCTGAATTCCTAGCTCGTAATGGAGCAAGTTCGGAGAAGCTGTTTGGTTCAAGGCAGGAGCTCAAATCTTCAGTGAGGGTGGACTAGACTACTTGGGAAACCCATGCTTAGTTCATGCTCAGAGCATTTTGGCAATCTGGGCAACACAAGTGATCTTGATGGGTGCAGTTGAAGGCTACAGAATTGCAGGAGGACCTCTCGGTGAAGTTGTAGACCCTTTGTACCCTGGGGGGAGCTTTGACCCCTTAGGGCTTGCAGACGATCCTGAGGCTTTTGCTGAGCTTAAAGTGAAGGAGCTCAAGAAGATTAGCCATGTTCTCCATGTTCGGGTTTTTTGTGCAAGCTATTGTGACAGGAAATGGACCGATTGAGAACCTAGCTGATCACTTGGCTGACCCTGTTAACAACAATGTTTGGTCATATGCCACCAACTTTGTTCCCGGAAAGTGAAGTTAGAAAGTCAAGTAGTTCATTGATCATTATATATCCTAGCTTGTACTAATGTGCTTAGACTGTTGAAACTGGTTGTTCAATGCAAACTAAAAGTTTATTATGTGAAACATGTCCGAGCTAGAGTAAGCCATTGGAATTTGAATTGAGAAAAACTAAACTGTCCTAGATCCATTATGCAATGCAAGAACCCGGTACGTAGACTGTAGTCTTGTCTTGTATATACGTGTTGCTAAAAGTAAAATGCAATAGCCAAAATTAAGCAGAGCTAATGATCGACTTAATGTGTCAGATTAGAGAAGAGGACACTAGTAAAAAAATCAAGTTTATTTGTCTAAACCATCTCTATTTATAACTAGAAAGAGCTAGCCTTGAATGATCTGATCAAATTAGTAGTGTTTATACTGTGCAGTGTTATCCAGAATTCCAGATTCACAAGTCCGAAATGTAATATGCAGAAGTTGTTTGTCGTAGCATATATAATGATGCATTCGAACGTCCTTCCCTATGTCACCAAGGATATATGGAAATATTCCCCCTCCCGGTAGTAGTACACGACCGATCAACCGCATTTATTTTAAATGATCTAATAGCTAGGGAAGAGAGGTTTGACAAAGAAAGTACAAGAGCAATTAGATTCGAGAGTACTTCACGAGGTCCTCCTCATCTATGTTCTATCAATATCAGTCCAATTAGAGCATCTCCAATGGAGATGTCTTTTGCTTATGTCAAATTCAAAATTTGACATCTGACATGGCAAATATAACTTTGGCATATTTTGACCACTCTTGTCTCCAATGGAGATGTCAAATTTGAATCTTATTTTAACAATATCCTTCTTTTTCAGTCAAAAATAATATCATGAAGATAACATTCTTCATCCAAACCATTACAAATGCTTATATGGGGAAGTTGGAGCAAAACTCAACACTGCTCAACACAAGTAAAAGCTGCTGGGAACCAAAGCTAAAAATGCTTAAGTTACAAAACTGTTGTTTCATTGAACCAAAGCTACTTGAAATCTTCAACATATTAAACATTAAACATTAGACAGTAGGAACCAAACCAAAGCTACTACATAGCACACAAAAACACTTAAAATGAAACTTCATACATAATCAAACATTACATGAATAACTAAATATTGGGAATCTTCAAAAGCTTCAATTGTCACCCTGCAAAATTTTTATCTGCAGCTTGGAATAATATGCTCTTTCCTCAGGGTTCATAGTAGATGTATTCATAGACATAACTCTCATCTCAGCCTCAATCTTCTTACTTTCAAACTCAAGTTTCCTAACTCACAATTTCTCCTTACCAACTTCAACCTTCTCCTTCATAATTTGTAGTTTTTTATCATCTCTTTCTTTTTTCTCCAGATGTAATTTTTCAATTTGTGCTAATTTGTCAGTTTCTTTCAGCTTTCTTTTTTCAGCCTTTCTACCTGGTGGTCTAGATACTGAAATGCAAGTGTTCATGTCTTCCACAATATCTATGTGAGTGCATGTAGTTGAAGAGTTAGATCTTTTCTTACCTTTTTTGTTGTCAAACTCTTGCATTGATTGTATCCATTTTGGTTGGTGCCTCAACAAAACCCAAGCATGGTCAAGAGTGAACCTTTTGTTTTCTTGCTCTTCAAACAATTTCTTTGCTTCTGCAATCTGAACAATGAGAGAAAAAAAAAAAAAAACCTTATGAGCTCCAGATGCTTATAAACTATACTTTGATGAGCAAAGTGAATAATGAGATAAATAAACAAAGTTTACCTTATCTTGTTCAGTCTTCCCACTTTCATTTTTCCCATTTATGGTTGCCAAACATCCTGAAATTTGTTGATCTCTCTCAGTATTTTCCCCCACCGTTGCTTTAACATCTGTTGTGAACGATCGGAATCAAAGTCTTTGTATTTATGGTAATAATTTGTAATTTTCCCTCAAAATGTAGAAATCTTTTGCTCATTGCCTTGTATCGGATCCATACCAACATTTAACCATCCACTGATAAGAAGGTTATCTTCCACTACGTTGAAGCAGAGACCTCTTGAAGCCTTACAGTAGTCGTTTGAGGCACCTCCTCAACAATTTCACACTCTGAATCTTCTGCTAAAAAGTCAGGAAATTGTGAGTATTGAGGATCCATTGATAAGAAGAGGATACTGGAAAAGAAAAAAAGAAAAAAAAGCTAGTAAAAGAGAGTGGCAAATAAGAGATAGAAGTGACTAGATTATATACTGGTTGTGTATTGTTATTAGTTGGGAAGCAAATGAAGTATAGACCCCTAAATTTATTGTTGGAGTAAATGAATTTACAGGTTTTGAGAAGTACTCTGCAGGTTATATGAAGTACTTTGTTAGTTTTAAGGAATATAGTTTTGTAGTCCTTAACGTTTTAGGTTTCTAAGAGGAGTTAATGTAGAATAACTCTACTACCAATTTTCATTACAACACACAATCATTATCAATATGCACACCAACTTCACTGTAGAAGACTAGGAGTTATGGTAGTATTATTAATGAGATCACAAATATATTCTAAATAAGATTTAAATGCTTAAAAGCATTTGAATGGATCATATCAAACAAAAAATAAAGAACTAAAATAAGAGATAGAGAGAGAGAGAGGGCCATGGCATGTACCTGAGTTGTGTAGCTTCCAGATAGCTTCTCATCTGCAAAGTTGCTCAGTAAATGCTCCTCAATTCTTCTCATCTGTAAAGTTGCTCAGTAAATGCTCCTTCATTTTTCTCATTTGCAAAGTTGCTCTGTAAATGCTTTTCCATTCTTCTCATCTACAAAGTTGCTCAGTAAATGCTCACTCCATTCTTCTCATCTGCAAAGTCACATAGCAGTAGTTATTACTACTACATTACACAGGAAAAAGCTCAAAATCACAAAAAGACTAAGCTAACTTCTCTTTACTGCTACTTCTGCTATATATCACTTGCTCAGAAGTAGAACTCAGTTCAGTAGCATTATCATCCAACTCTGAACTCTCTACTGCTACTTCTTTAATTTGTATTGTAGGAACTTGTTTGCTACATGCCACACAAATTTTTTTTCCCATAAACAACTGCAAAACAAAAAAGTATGAGTGATTTCTTCACTTCAAATTAGCCATATGTAGATCCACTAGTGTGTGCAGTTGAGAATTCTAAAAATTCATAAGGTGAGCCTGATTAAAAAACACAAATTAAATGTCATCACATTTTTCACGAAGAAAAGTACCTTGCCATGGAAAGTAGCAAGGGACTGCCTCAGCCTCTTTCTTGTACTCTGAAGCAGACAAAAAACTAAGCATTTGAAACCAGAAACTGAGCATACATGGACAATGAATTATTCCTTTATAGTATGAACAAGAACCTTGAAGAACAAAATTCGAATTTAATCCTCTACTTGCCAGTTAACTCTACTACAACTCTCAGTCAATCTGACAATGGCAATACATAATTTAATCCTCGCTGGCACTATTCGATGATATCATACAGAACATTTAATGTTATCTCCTTGGATGGCATTGGATGACAGATTAAATGTCCAATTTCGATAACACATTCCACAAAAAGGATAATCATTTACTAAACAATATATACGGAAAAGAAGCAAGATAACTAGCCACACATGAAAGTCAAACTCACCTAGACCAGGGTTGTTTTGTAACTCGAGTCAATCAACAAGTTACAAGCATTACAGACCACAGGAACTGAAAACTGGACAAGATAAATTTCCATAATACAAGAAGGCAAGAACAAAACCTTCCAAACAAGCTCTTGTACATTAATGAGATCAGTAGCATATGGAGATACAAGCATGACAAACTGATACCAAAACTAAAACTTAACTATCATAGATAAGACACAAACTACTTGTTAAAGAAAGCAAAGGAACAATTTCCAAGCCATGCATGATACAACTACCAAAAGAAAACCAAAGCAACTAAGTTCTTAACAACACCAAGACCTATAAGCAAAGCATACTTATCAAAGAACATACTGATCAACAACTACTTACTGAACTCTAGCCAAGTGACGTTGCCACAAGTGCTCAACTAAATCTGATTGAAGCATAGAATGTGTTTCCTTGTTACGAATTCTTAAATGGTTGTCGATAAAATCTTTAAATTGGATTGAGTGATTATGTGAAACCAACAACTCATCTCTTTCTTCTTCTTCTGGTTCAACATATTGTCTTGCAAGAGTTTCAAGATCATTGTGTGCAATGCGTTCGGCGCGTTCATCTTCTATAATCATGTTGTGCATTATAACACATGTTTTCATTATCTTTTGAAGAGTTTCACGATCCCAAAAACGAGCAGGTCCACGAACAATAGCAAAACGTGCTTGAAGTACTCCAAATGCTCTTTCTACATCTTTCCTACATCCCTCTTGAGCTTTCGAAAAATTCTTTGATCTCTCCTTGTGGACATGGAATGGTTTTGACAAAAGTGGCCCATGAAGGATATATCCCATCTGCTAGATAATATCCCATTGTATAGTCATGATAATTGATCCTATAATTGACTGGAGGAGCTCGGCCTTCACGAAGATCAGCAAATAAAGGAGAATGTTCTAAGACATTTATATCATTATGAGAGCCAGGTAATCCAAAAAAAGAATGTCATATCCAAAGATCTTGTGAGGCAACAACTTCAAGAATCAATGAAGGTTCACTACTGGAAAATAGCACTTAGGAGACCGAACCATTTCGTCTCCTAAGTGACATATTTCGTCTCCTAAGTACTTAGGAGACGGAATGTCCGTCGACTAAGTTCCGTCTGTTAAGTGTCGTGAGGTAAATACTTAGGCGACGGAAACCTAGGTTCTGTCTACTAAGATCTTCTTAGGCGACGGAATGGTTTCTGTCTCCCAAGTACTTAGGAGACGGAATCATTCCCGTCTCTAAAACTCTTAGGAGACGGAACTAAAAATATTTTTAAAAAATCATTAAATATTTCATTTTTATTATTGAATAATATTTTACTTTTTAGTTTACAATATATTTTTTTTATTTGCTTTTCCATTTAATTTAATTAATTAATTAATTTCTTTCCTAATTAGTTTCTGTTTTTTTTTTCTTTCGGTCTTCTCACCCCAAAAGCGCCACCACGCGCCACCAAAACTACCATCTGCATTGCGGCAGCCAAATACCACCACCGTCATACTATCTGCCCCAAAACCACCACCATGTCGATCTACCCATATACTACCACCACCACACCATACCGATCTTGTCACATCCCGGTTCTTAAGTCAATTTGCGGTTATTTACTTTTGGGTTACTTTGACCTTTTACAGTTTTGAGTAACCGTTTACTACTTGAGGACCCTAAAGTTGACTTTTTCTTCTGTTTGGAATTTGGGAAAACTTTCTTCATGAAAGTTGTAGAGGACGTTATTACGAGTTTGTAGACATGCTATATGTTAAAATCGGAGTTAGCATGGAAAAATTATTAATTAAAAGAGTAAATTTTTGAGATGGTAAAAAAGGGGTAAATTTTTAATGGGTATAATTTTTGAAGTTTAAGTTGTGGATCGGGTGTGGGTAGCCCAACACACCCCTCACTCTCTCTCACCCTCCCTCATTCTTCTCTCTCTCTCCCGTGAGCTCCTCCCGACCCACCGGAGACCCAGCCACTGCCGGCCGTCGTCCGGCCGCCAGGGACCGCCGGACCACTCCTGTTCGGACCCCCACCGTCCCCTCTCTCTTTCTGGGCCAGTGACCGGCCGTGCAACGCCGCCGTCCAAGAGAAAACCCGTCGGAGACACCGAATAGCCTTTCGCCGGAAATCCAACCTCCGGCCACCAAAGTTCGGGATTCTTGGCTCATCTTGTAGCTCTCATCAAGGTGAGTAATCCCTCAAAAGGAATTGGTTTAATTCGATCTTGTTATGGTGAAATGTTTAATTGAAGTTCTAGGGATTTTTGGATGTTTTAGTTCGATTATCCTAGTTAGCCTTAGAATTGGATTAAGTGCTAGTTATGAGAGTTGTTGTGCATGATGAGAGGATTATTCTGCTAAAATTTGAGAAGCTTTGGTCCTTGCTGGAATACGGCTACCGGCCGCCGCCGTCACCCTTAAGGGCAGTTTTTCCTGTTTTTGAGATAGTTTTAATAAGAGGAGTTTATTGAAGTATAGTTTGGAATTTTTGGATGAGTTTTGGTTATGTTTAGAATTTTTCGGAGATTGGAGAGAATGGCGGTTGTTAGGATAAATCTGGCCGTTGGATTTCCTTGATATTTATTTTAAAATGTTAGAATTGAGGAATTAAGGTTATGGTGGAGTTTGGTGGAAATCCGGTGAGCTTAACCCTAGTTAGAGTAGTGGTTTAAGCGGAAGAGATTTGGGTGTTTATTTTCAAATGTTTAATTTTCCAGAATTTAAGTTTGGTCCTAAGCAGATTTATTGTGCCAGGATACGAAGGGAACCTCGCTTGAGTAGTGATTCGGAATTCGTCAGGGTTAGGCCTAAATCAGTGAGTGGACATTTTGGTTTTTAATTAATATGCATGCATGATTTTATAAGTTGCCTATTATATTTTCCAAGCTTAAATTATAATTTCAGCTTTTGAATTGGTTATGGAATTTACAGAATGGTTATGTTTTCGATATGAACTTATGAGCTTGGGTAAGAGTTTTGGTATTTGAATTATGATATTCTTTTGATCTCCGGATTTGAGATTTCTTTAAAGATTTGAGTATTGTCTAATTTATGAAACATGGTAATGATATGAGTTGTTTATTTCATTAAGCATTTTAACGTGTGGGACACGTCGTTGAATTTAATTAATTTTTTTACTCTTTGAATTCTTTGAGTACGGTTGAGAATCATACTTATGCTTTAATTATGAGTTTCGGGGAAACTCACATGGATATATGTTTCTTTATTTATGCCATACTTGTCGGATAATATATTACTAATGCTAGCATGTTGTTCCGCCTTTCGAGGCGATGTGGCTTCCACGTTTTAAGTGGGGTTACTCAAGCTCTTTCCGCCTTCGGGTGATGTGATGTAGTCGACGACATCACGCAAGCCCTACATCCTCTTTGTTATAATAACATGAAGGTGTAGGGAGTATGGGAGTACTATTGCCTGGGAGGTAACCGAGTCTGGGAGGCTCACTTGTATGGCTATATCTGTTTCTTATTTATTGTTGTTGACTTGACTAGCGGGGCTAGTCCATCTTTTTGTTATTCCTTTTGACGAAAGTCTTTATGAATCTTTGTTGTCGTTGAGACTAGCGGGGCTAGTCCCTTGTTTTGGGTGCCTTCTTCTATGAAGGTTATTATTTATCTTTGTCATTAATTTGACTAGCCCCGTTTTCTTGGGATTTTCTTTATGAAAGATTTGTCAACATTTGCATGCAACGGATTTATTGCATATTGGAAAGTGGAAAAGTATTTAAGTTTTGGTTTCTTATCCTATGTTTATTTTCGTCCACTCACTCTAACGTTTTTAAATTACTTTCCCATGGGCCCTTTGGTAATAAATGCCCAGATTGCAGGCTCAGTCTAAGTGAGGTCGGGCGTACATGGATTCGAGGCATAGTCAGAGGCTGCTTCCGCTTATTCTTTATTCATTGTTTTTCATTTAACTCTAGATATGCTCTGATAATCAGTTAGTGAATTAATGTTGGTTATTGTTGGTTGTGGATTTAGTTTAGTTTAGTTTAGTTGAGTAATTGTTATGTTGGGAGATGTGTTGGACTTGGGGAGCAGGAAGGCTCCAGGTGTTGAGGATGGATGTTTGGTTATAGAAGTGTTAAGTTGGATTTTTCAGGTAAGGGTCGTCCATTTTTAAGGAAGGTTATACCAAATTTTCGGTAAATTTTCCTTGAAAGTGGACCCCGCAGGATTTACCTCGGGTTTCAGGATGAAATTCGGGGTGAGTCCTGTCAGATCTGCCATCACCATATCGATCTGCCCCAAAACCACCATACCGATTTGCCCAGAATACCACCACCAAAATCATCTCGATTTGCCCCAAACCACCACCAAAACCATCTCGATCTACCCCAAACACCACCACCGCCGCCGTCGCTACCGATCGCTCATTCTGACCAATAAACACCAAAATCAAATTAGAAAAGACCCGAATTTCCAACGAAACCCAGCAATTGAAATTTGAACCTGTTTGAAACTCTTTGTGGCCGGATCTGCGTCGGGAACCCAACGCGATGTCGATGCCGGTTTGGGCCTTGGAGAAGTCGACGACATTGTTGGTCATGATTTGGAGAAGATGATGGGACGCTGTTCTGGGCTAGGGATTTCGAGGAAACTGTAGAACCCCGGTCTAGGCTAGGGACACCAGACTTGGAACGATTGCAGGGATGGTGGTGGGCGGTTACAGCGGTGGAGGGTGAGGTAGAGGGACATGGACATGAGGCGTGAGAGGCAAAGGGAGAGAAGAGAGTATTATTTGAGAAAGAAGAGAGAACGAGAAAACATACAACAGCAACAAAAAAAGAGAGACCTTAATTGAAAACAACCCAATGTATAATTAAGTTGGCCATGCTTTTGGCTTTTCTCAAGAGTATGCCCAGCAACATCACATGGACCCAAACTTTGATCAAGTTCTCGGTTAAGACTTCCAGTATGATAACCACAAATTGATTCAAACTTTTGTTCAATTTTTTGGCGGAAATGTTAGCCTAAAATTTGGGAACTTAGGCGACAGAATGTTATATATTCGTCGTTTAGGTTATTTTAATTTATTTTTTAAAGAATTTAGCTATATTTTATTTTTTTATTTTTATTTTTTATAAAAAAGTTTCGTCTCCTAAGTGAAACATTTCGTCTTGTAAGAACTACTTAGGCTACAAAACACGATTCCGTCGCCTAAGAAAATCATAATTTTTTTTTATTTTTTAAATCCGTCTCCTAAGTAAATTTTTCCGTCTCATAAGTGTCACTTAGGCTACGGAATTCAATTCCGTCTCCTAAGTGCCACTTAGGCTACAGAATTGTTTCAATTTCGTCTCCTAAGTGTCATTTAGGCTACGGAATTCAATTCCGTCGCCTAAGTGCTACTTAGGCTACGAAATATTTTTTCGTCTCCTAAGTGCTACTTAGGCTACGGAATTGTTTGAATTCCGTCTCCTAAGTGCTATTTTTCAGTAGTGGTTCACGATGATCTCCACGAGAAAACATACATTTCCAAGCAACTGGACAATTCTTCCACTTCCAATGCATACAATCAATACTACCAAGCATTCCTCTAAACCCACGACTCTCACCCATCTATAACAATCTGGAAATATCATTCAAATTTGGTTTCTCAAGTATTCAACTCCAAACACATTAATAACAGCAAACACAAACCTTCTCATAGCTTCAATTGCAGTGCTTTCACCAATTCGGAGATAATCATCCACAACATCTGCCCCAACTCCATAAGTAAGCATACGCATTGCCGTTGTTACCTTTTGCGTGCTGAATCTTTTTTCTGGACAAAATATGAGTCATGAGCTTCTACTCCGGTTAGAATTCGAAGAAAAAGAAGGCGATGCATCCGAAATACAACATCTCCATGAATTGGATTTTTAGCAAAATAATCGTTGTAAAGCGTCTGGTGGCCTTGACATCGTTGTCTATCTTTAAACTTCCGACCTGGAATTGAACCCCAACGTCTTCTTCTTCCATTCTCCAAGTTCTCTTCTAAAAGAGCAATAATTTGCCTATTGAATTCTTCATCTAAGGATGAATCGGCAAGATTCCATAATTCGTCATCTACAGCATCTGAGGATGAATCTGAAAAATTGAAATCCATATTCAAAATAAAAACCAAAGGAAAGAATGAATATGGCAAAGGAATGGTTTTTGGTTCTGGGTTGGTTTTGCTGTTAGTGATGAGAAGAAAGAGATAACGAAGAAGACGCGAGAAAAGGAACCAATAAAAAAAGAAAGACAGTTTGTGAGGAGGCTGTCAAATTTGACAATCTCTTACCCTAATGTCAAATATAGGTGGATATAACATTTGGGTTGAAATGGATTTGAGCTGTCGTTTTAGAGCTGTTGGGCTTATGTGGCAAAAAAAGCCTCTCCATTAGAGATGCTCTTATGTCTGACAAATTAAAACTCTAGAATATTATCGTCATAAACCATAGCTTCTTACCCAAAAAAAATTGCTCTCAGTTCATGGTTAAGTAATTGAGACTTCTTGAGAACAAAAATTTAATATTTTAATCATTTCTCATGTTCTTTTTGGCAGTGTAAAGTGATCGTAAACAAACTTTCATTCATAAAGCGAAGCTTACACATAGATTCATACTTAGATAACATAGATCCATACTTGGATGAACATAAATAGAAATAAAACAAGCAAATATAAACAGCCAACCAAACATCAAGCAAATCCAACCGGAATCCAGCCCAAAAGCAAGCCTAGCGGAATAGGAACTCGAATTTGTCGTCAACGCTGACAACTGAGTCATTGCGTGACACAAGACCATCACCGAAGCTTCCACCAAGAGCCGATACAACCACCAAAACGTCTCATGTTTGTTATGCAATGATAAGAACAAGCTAGATTCCTGCAAAATTGAAAAATATGAAAATGGTGAATCTTTGTTATTTTCTTGCCTAGATTATGAGTTTTTTTAATTGTTCTCTCTTACGAAATACTAGTTGCCTAGTTGGGGTTTGACTCTGGCTACGAGTGCACTACATTATTGCTTTGATATTCAAGCAAATATGGATTTGGGTTGATAACTTCTCCTTAGTCACATTTTTGATATTGCGATCGAGTAAACCCAATTGGATAATTAAAATCTTGAAGTGTCTTTTCTTCTTTGATCAAAAATATTTGGTGTAAAAGGATATGTATGAGCTAGATGCGCTTTAATCAAAAGTTATACTTCAAATCAAAGCCTCTGTTCCTTCTCCCAATTGGGGATCTTATACTTTATCCCACAAGTCCCAAGCCATGATGATGATCAAGAAAGGCCTACAATTACTAAAGTTTTTATAATGTCTTTGTAATACTTTAACAGAGATAGATTTAGTCCATTACAAATTACCCTTCATAACCGTTGCAATGATCTTTATATAACCTTTTGTTGGCTTAGTCAAAACTTGAAGCCCTGTTCAAAAGAAAAAAAGAACAAAAAAAAAAGTCAAAACTTGCAGTATTCAACTATTCATGATGGATAAATAAACAGGGCATAACAGCTAGCATTGTGACAATGTCTAATTTGCCTTCTAATGGTAACTTCAGCAAACTCTCTATTTTAATTTTTAGCTATTTTAGAGAATGTGTTTAGCTTTTTTTGATATTTTCGGAGCTCCAACAGACTAGCCAAAGTTTAGCTATTATGACTATCTCGCTAGCTAAATATTGAGATCGAGATGACTTAAATGAGGCTAGCTATAATTTAATACATTCATTATAAGATATTTTACGTGATATATAAATATATTTAAACTATTTAATCATTTTTTGAAGAATAATGTTGATGTAATGATAGCTAAAATAGAGAGCATTGATGCAGCCGCATGTCTAAACTGGCTAACCAAAATAACTTTCTAGCTATTTTAAACTAAATTTAACTTAAATATGGCTAGCATTGTTAAAGTTGCTCTAAGTATTTATATATTAATGGTAAATATTTGATAATTCAAAGTTTGAATTATCAGTTCACTAATACAAAATTATTCAAAAGGTTATTCAAAAATTCTCTAAACTTGTGTGCATATGAATATTAACCTAATGTTTTCCGTTTATATATTTTACTTTTACATACATATATATGTTGTGATGTTATCCATTGACATGAAGCAAAGTCATCTAAGGATAGTTGATAATGTTTAACGGTAAACCAGGACTAATTGCTGGAGTTATTTTGTTTAGGAGATTATTTACCAAAACAATGAGACACACAGTTGAAGATGTTTCCTTTCAAATCACTCATCCCCCAAAACGTGGCACGTATGAAGAAGAATGCATTTACTTTGACCAGAAGAGAAAATGTAAGAATTTTATGCGTTTTACCAGGAAAGAAAATGCAAGAACTTGATGCATTAGCAATTAAGGTTGTGAATCCCATATTAATCAAAATTTAAAATATGTTAACAGTCTGGCCCTAGAGTATTATGGACCTCCACACCTCCAATTCGTTTGTCAGTTGCAAAATGTGCAGTGACAGACTATTACATTCTGTTCACTTTTTTTCTATAAATGAAACATAAGATTTGCAGCAGAGGATTTCTTCAAGAAATGAGGGCAGATTGTGAAGTAAACCCTCTCAGGACAAAGCAAGATTTGCAGCTTCCCTTCCCTCCTGTTGTAGTGCTCAGTTGACTCACTTTTCTCTTCTCTCTTTCTTTTTCATGTTTCCCACTCTGCTCTTGTAAGCTTAATCAAATAAATATGTGTTGTTAATCAGCTATAAATGCCCCCATCTCTGTTCACCTTATTTTTGCTTTTCCTTTACTGTTTCTCTCTCCTTCTTCTTCTTCTCTCTCTCTCTCTGGTTTCCTCCATTGCAAACCAAGCTTCTTCCTTTCCAGCTTGCCAAGGCCCCCTCAAGGATTCACAGAGAGAAAACACCCACCAACCATTTTACCCACCTTTTCTTTTGAACTCCTCTCAAAATCCACCCAACATTTTTTACATATATAAATTCTCTCTCACTCTCTCTCCATCAACTCTACATTTTCCCTTGAAAAGATTAGATTTTTGTCTGGCCTTACCTCCCCCTTTTCTCATTTGTTTATGATCCTCTGAATTCCTTTTGGCCCACTTGAGGCCACAGCCCTCCTCCTCTACTTGCAAATTACTCCTCTCTTCTCCTCAACCTTGGCTTTTTGGACATCTGGGTTTTGGTGGGTTTCTGTTATTTCAGGTCTACATTGGCCTATCTATGCTTGTTGAGTCTCTCTTGGATAAAAAGGAACCCCCTTTTTCGCTTCTCTGGGTGCTCAAGGAAGAAGATCAAGGGGGTTAGCATAGATCCCTGCAAAGGTAAATGCTTTCTTCTTTTGAATCATGTTTTGGATAGAATCACTCAAATTGTCTCTTACTTGGATCATAAGTGATGCTCTTTCAGATTTCACTCTCATTGTTTTGATAAAGTTTGGATTTTTGAATTGTAAATTGGGTGTTTCATGGATTTGAGCTTGCTGCTTTATACTTGGAATCTGGAATTTAAAGGGGTTGTTTCAGTGTGCTAGTGCGGATTTGCTTCATTGGTTAACAGATATCCCAGAAGAATCACTGCGTTTGGTCTTGTTTTCACTGTGGTCCTGTGAAACTATTAATGCCAATGTAATCAAACTGCATAGTGTTTTCATTTCTAAAATCAGGCTGCTTAGTTTTGTGCAAGATTTTCCTTTGCTGGTAGCTTTAGTTCATCTTTTGCAGTATGCCTACTAATTGAAACTGAAGCCAAGAATCTAGCCTACAATCTGATATCTTCAGACATAGTTTAACTGGATTTGTTTATCATTGTGGAATTTCAATGTGACAATGTTACATAAGAAAAAGGAGGTAATCAGTAAGCCACAGAAGTATTGCCTATGTCTAGCTTATTTTGCCTCCAGGGTTTTTCAGCAAAACATATCTAAGAAATTAACTTTCAATCTCTGATCTTTCTCAAGTGCTTCGAGTAACTTCACTTGTTTCCCCTGTCCAGGTTGGAATGTCTTGAGTTTTTTCTGGCACTGAAAGGTAGAGCACCCAAGCTGAGTTTGATATTTAGTATTCAGAGGATCAGCTATGTCGTCTGAGAGTTCTTTGAATGTGCAATTATCAAAGAAGATATTGGGTATTAAACTATGGGTTTTGATCTGTATAAGTGTTGGTGCATTTATTATTCTGATCCTATGTTTCTTATCTATCTGGGTGACATTTCGGAGGAAATCTAGAAGATCTGTTGACAAGTTTTCAGTCAACCAAATACCAAATGTCCCTAAAGATATCAGGATTGATAGGGTGGGGGCTCAGAGTACGCATGACCACCCTGATAATTTATTTGTTACTGTGCACGATAAAGCAACTGATAAGAATTCAGAGAACATGTTTGCTCATTTGGGTATGAGCAAATCAAGTGACCCTGATAACATGAGTCAGTGCAGTTCAGTTTATCACCATGAGAGGGCATTTAGTTCACAATCAGGGGATGAAGGAAGCTCCGGGACTGTGCGAAAGCAGTCATCATTGTCACATGGAGGACTTGTAACGGCCTCTCCTTTGATTGGTTTGCCAGAAGTTTCTCATCTTGGCTGGGGCCACTGGTTTACTCTTAGGGATCTGCAATTTTCTACAAATCGATTTTCTGCTGAAAATGTACTTGGTGAGGGTGGATATGGGGTTGTTTACAAGGGCAAACTGATAAATGGAACTGAGGTGGCAGTGAAAAAGCTTTTAAATAATATGTAAGGATAGAACTCAGCATAATGGTTTACTTAATTGGAAGCATGTGGGAAAGCTTTATAATTGCTTTTTTGATCTATTATATAGGGGGCAGGCGGAGAAAGAATTTAGGGTTGAAGTGGAGGCCATAGGCCACGTTCGGCATAAGAATCTTGTGCGGCTGCTTGGTTATTGCATTGAAGGAGTTCACAGGTTAGTGTGAACTTTTTATTTTAGCATGAAATTATTTAACCTTGTATGCTTCCTTTTTTTTAAATGAATTTAACCTTGTACGCAGGACAGTATGTCATGCTAGTATAGATTAATTGTAATGTTTTCCTGTATCTGTCTTCCTAGAGTGCTTGGCATTTGGATTTTAGGTTCGTTTTATTGTACTTACCAAGTTGTTTTCTTCTGCATAGGATGCTGGTGTATGAATATGTGAATAATGGAAACTTAGAACAATGGCTGCATGGGGCCATGCGCCAACAGGGCACCCTTACTTGGGAGGCCCGCATGAAGGTGATTCTTGGTACCGCCAGAGCGTAAGTAATCTTTGAACTGAAAAGATCTTGTATGGCATTTTTTCTGCTTTAAGTTTAGGTTCTCATTGATTCATATAATGGATTGAAATCCCAGTCGTTCGGATCCTGCTAGCCACTAGGGCACGATATCTTTCACAGTATTTTCACTTGTGAGTTAATTCTAAATAAAAGCTTTAGCATTGGTGCAGATAATTTCTGCATACAATCTGTTATCATGTTGCCTACAATAATTTGAGAAGAAAATTTTCAACTGCTGAGAATAATGGTCCATCTTGTAGTTCCATTGGGACCTTAGTGACTGTAAGATTCAATTTTTAACCAATCTGAGTAATTGAAAATCATGTGCATATTGATTTGCAGGCTTTCTTATCTACACGAAGCTATAGAACCAAAAGTTATCCACAGAGATATAAAATCAAGCAATATTTTGATTGATGGCGAGTTCAATTCCAAGGTTTCGGATTTTGGATTGGCCAAACTCTTGGATTCTGGAGAAAGTCACATCACCACTCGAGTAATGGGAACATTTGGGTATGTGATTGTTTAGGTACCAAGTCATGATAACTTATCTGCGATATATTTCTTGATAAGAGCATAATATCTGGTCTGTTATGCAGTTATGTGGCACCGGAGTATGCTAATACTGGCTTGTTAAATGAGAAGAGCGACATTTACAGCTTTGGTGTCCTCCTGCTTGAAGCAGTTACCGGCAGGGACCCCGTGGACTACAGTCGGCCTGCTAATGAGGTACACAGTTCTTAGAAGCACTGTCACTATTTCTGAAATTGTCTGCCTTCACATCCTCATGATGCAGAGGGTGAGTACTGGTTATCATATGTTTTGCTAGTATGTACAAAATTTTAAGAAGAGTTTCATGATACTCATGGCAGGTGAATCTTGTTGAGTGGCTAAAACTGATGGTAGGAGCAAGAAGAGCAGAGGAGGTTGTGGATCCAAACCTTGAAGCAAAACCCAGTACACGTTCTTTAAAACGTGCCCTTTTGGTTGCACTTAGGTGTGTTGATCACGATGCAGAGAACAGACCTAAAATGAGTCAGGTTGTGCGTATGCTTGAAGCTGATGAATACCCATTTCGTGAGGTATCAAACTATCAATCATCATCTTCCTACATAAATTTTTGTTGCTTTATTTTATTCTATCTGTTTACCATGAGACTGCTGTCTTATATGTGGAGTAGGTACAATCACCTTTGGAATTCGTGTTTGATTATTAGATGTGGCAGAGAACATGACCTTAGATAGTGTAGAGTGGTATACTACTAGGATTGCTGTTTGCCGAGTCCAATTAGTTGGGACTTGGGATCGTATTCATTGTTTTTTCCATTGGTATTCTTGTATGCTTCCATTTGATCTGGATTTGTTAGTTGAGTAGGATGTTTAGATTTGGTAAACCACTGAATATGTCATTGTTCCCGCAATTCAACAGATGATGCCAAATGGAGGCTCAAGTATCACTTCAGTTTTTGTTTTTGTTTTTGTTTTTTTATTGTGTGTGTGTGTTTTGCCACAGATTTAGTGATTAACTTGTCCTGATTGTATGCGAAAATACTCATTATGTTGTGGGGAAGTCATAGTGCAGTTGGTCATCAAAATCTGGATGGTATTACTAATCTTATTTCGGTAACTTGGCATTCAGGATCGGAGGAACAGAAAGACTCGAACAACCAGCATGGAAATTGAATCTCTGAAGGAAAATTCTGTGTCAGGTGACACAGAAAACAAGCTAGGGGATCTGGAGAGCCAAACAGCCGAGACAACTCATGCATAGGACTGACAAACACATAATCTTCTTCACCTGCCTGAGCTAAAGCTTTCAGTAACCCTTCAATATTACATATACATCTCAAAAGTGTCTTTTCAGAAGAATTTTTTTATTTAAGAGAGGATTTGGATTGGAGACTGCCTGCTTTGATCATGAAGCATTGAACCCTGATTCTTCGTGAATGAAGAGGGGTACACTCCGAACTCCATAAGCAGGGAATTTTCAGAGAGGGAGAGAGAAAGAGGCCCCTGTTGTACAGACGTTTCTTGGGGGAATCAGTGAGCTGTCCATCTCATACATGATTGTAATTCTTTCTCTTTTCCTCCCTCAGATTTTCACTTGATTACTGTTCTTCAAATGATGAATGGCGTTACTTTATTTTTTCACTTTTCATTAATCTTGTTTTTAATTTATCATTTTCTACCAGAAAACAATTCGTTGTTGAAATTAATGATGAAGATGATTCCCCTTTCTCTCTTTCTACAGTTATATGTCATGCTCTTTTACCACAGTACCATGATGCTTGCTCCATGCTCCATGTTCTTGCTTTCTTCTTTTAGCTTTCTTTACATACACAGTTGGTTCAAAGTTTTTGAACCATGACACCCTGTCTGCTAGGAGACTATGTTTCACAACTAGGCTCTGGTATTCATGATGAACTATGATATTGTTGGTATTGATGTATCTTGTATTAGGTTTAACACAGCACAGTACTAATCCTTGAAAGCAATCAGAAAAAGCTACTTTAACTTGATGGCAAAGTATCTGTGTGACCTTTATTCAGAGGAGGAAGAAGTAGCTAGTAATTATACATACTGTTGGGTCAGTACTCAGTTCAGCATGAGAAAAAGGCTATAATATGGATCGGAGTGGAATGGGAAAAAGGTACCCGCTATATTTGAAATTGGGGTTGTCCAGCTTTTGACTCTTTGGTTCTAGACATTTTAACGGTCATCTTTGGATATCCCATCTTCCAGCAAAGAAACAATTAATTTGTGGTTGGAAATATGGATGGCAATGATTTTTGGTCGCTGCTGGACGGCAAAATATATTTTAGGGAATGGAGCTCTTCAGTTTTATTCTAAACACTGTAGTATGGAGCGTTTTCATTTATTTTTTATTTTTTATTCATTAGTGGAAACATCAAATAGATCAAGGATGAGCTTCATATAGTCGAGGCTAGTAAAGGTTTGCGGTTTCGGTTTTGGTGGTCTTTTCCATCACTCTAGGGTCTTCAACGTTGAGAGGAACTGCTAGTAAATATCAAAATTTAACAAATGCATGCATTATATGGAAAATTCTGCTGTTTGGTGTAGCATACCTTGCAAATTTCATGACCAAAAATTCAACCAAGCTATACCGTTCGGTATGCCAGACAAACCCGCAATATATAGTTAAGATGGACTATCCAACCTAGAGTTGATTGCAGGAAAGAAAAACACATTTTCTCTTACACTCACTCCACGAGCCAAGGTGGAATTGTCAAAGGCAACTTCCGGTCTAAAACTTTGTCGTTCCACCGGTCTCTATCTCCCTAATAATCTCTCGGCAGTCGGCACCTAACATCGACTTGATCTTCATTAGTATATCTGGCAAACACAACTTGGTCTTCCATACCTTCTTCAGTACCAGCTTCAGTACATGTATGTTTATTAGATGCCGTAAGCGTCAGAGCCGGTAGAAGAAGCGAGAGGATTATGCGGACTATATATATTGGATGACTGAATATGATGAAAGATGGTTAATTAGTTGGTTATACCTTGTTGTATGATAATATTCATATATATGATCCATTAATTTCTCTGACCTCTCCCTCGGCACCAAGGAGTGGCAGCAACATGGCGGCGGCAACCACTAACAATTCCATTGATTCTTAGTTTTGAGGCTGAAAAGGCTAGCTCGTCGATCCAAATGAATCATGATCTTCTGGCATTGTCTCTAGCTATTCGCCCCCCGCCCCAAAACTGATCCCGAATGGAATAGTTAGGAAACCCCAAACGTACCTTACTCCGCCCATCCCGAAAGGAATTCTGATGCTTAACCAATTTCCACTAGATACAGTACTATTAATTAACTACTAGTTTCTCTCCAAAAAAAAAAAAAAAAAAAAAAACTACTAGTTACACCAACTCTTTAACGCTTTCACTATCCTTGTCCATTATTTTGATTCATGAAAGGTACTTTGGTTCACTGTCCTCCCTCTATACATACAGTCATATAGAACAAAAGTAGGGAGAAATTATAAGCACAAACCAAACGACTAAAGAATCCGCACGCCACAAAATTAATAGAGCAGAAATGCTTACGTTTAGGGTTGATCATCTCCTAATCAATATCCTGCTCTGGATGATATATCATATATATATGTTGAAGTGCCGAGAAACCATGCATATGTTACGACATACGAAAGTAGTATTTACAACTACTACTACGTAGGTATATATGTGTACTAATTGTGATTTGTGTATGAAATTTCATTATTCGCCTTGAGTCTCAAAATCTCAGAGATCTCGATATGCATGCGTATAAAATTGCAGCTAGCAGATTGAGAAAGCACACTGAGCTAGGCACTAGAGTAGATAGTAAATTGTTCTGCACTTCTGCATGAGAACAGGCCAGGGTTTTACTCACTTACTCTGAAAGGTAGCTGACATGCCTGGGGTGCCGACGCCATACAATTTCTCCAACAAAATTTGCTTATGGTAATTAAACATGCATTCCGGGAATGGGAAACCTTACAAGTTACAATCCTAGCTAGCTTATATCGATCTTTGGATTTTGTATTACAAGCCCAAGGCCAGTACGTACGTAGATTCAAGCATTGCTCGTTCCTTGTCAAACCCAAAAAGTCTACAGAAAGTTAAAAACCAAACACTTGCAAGTCTTAACTACTATTATGTATACAAAAAAAAGAAACACACCTAGAAATCAAAACTTTTAGAAATGATAGCTTTACGTCCTCAGGCAATCTCCAGATCTCCTTGATAGGATTATTCGGATGTTGGCTATACATGTCGAACAATAGGTCTAGGGTTGCCGTATATGATATATGCGACATTCCTCCAAAAGAACTGCCTTCGCTAACTGTAAGAGTGAAGCTTAATTAGGAGAGTGTCTTCTAGATCAATACGTATGTACTGCACTTGTAGTAGTCAGGAGTAGTACTAGTACGCAATATTGGATCCCATTCATACTGACCCGAATTCTTAGTCCATATATATATGATGAAATTCTAAGTACTTAGTTACGTACTAGTAGTCTAGTACTGGTACTACTAATTTGTTACAGCGCAATAGAGTACTGGAGCCATACTTTAGTGCATATGATTCCACTATATATATTCATGGCTCCTCCAGCTTGTGACTAAATGAGGGAGCTAAATCTTGCAACAAATTGTAGTCATGAGGAACATGTACATGCTGCTGCTGCTGCTGCGGTTGATTCTGATGAAGAGTACTCATGAGATTTGAGTAGAAAATAGAACCTGCTGGATCATAATGATGTTGAGCTTGCAGTTGAAGTTGGTTGTTATCGACTGGAGTAAGCAGTTGAGTTAACAATAATTGGTGTGGAAATCTTGGGGATCCGTTGTTACTGGTCCCGAATCCTCCCAAAAAGGAAGGTGTCAACATGCCAACAGCATTCATACTGCCTCGAAGTGTCGCTGGACATTGATGGTTGTGCTGCCCTTCATATGTTGTGATCACAGTCGCCGGATCGTGGAACGATCTCTCCACACGTTTCTTTACATTGCACTTCTGAGTAGTGCATCTGTAATAACTTCTGAAATGTTAAGAAAATAAAAAGCTCAATGAGATCACCAATACTTAGATTAAACCCTATTCAAGAAGTTACTCTAAGTTAATTAGTTCTTCTCATTTTATCACAGAATTGAGATAGAAAAGAAACATTTATTTATCTGCAACGAAGAACAAAAGCTATCGTTGGAGCTCATAAACGTGAAATTTTGGGATTATTTGAAGGCTAGGTAACATATAAAGTGATCGATAAGTGACTTCAAGTACTATGATCGAAATATAACACAATGGTTATTGAAAAATATCAGACAATTATTTCATTGTAATCAAGGATATAGTTAACGAAAGCAAATTAAACCAAACCTAGGATAAGGGCTATTCTTGACTGCCTTCTGTCCGTACTTTCTCCATCTGTAGCCATCTTCAAGATGATCAATTTCACTCTTGGTCAAGAACGCGAACCGCGGTTCCCTCTGCCGTTTCTCTTTCTTTTTTGCCTTGTTCCTGATCAATTACACCACCATAAACAATAAGCTATTCTTCAGTCAATAAGCAACAGAACCCCCAAACTATATTTTTTTCTTTTCTTTTGAATTCTGCAATCTAATCAAGAAAACTAAGGACATTATGCACTAGCTAGCTACTACATCATCAAATTTGTTTATATATCTCTACCAAATTGAAATGACTAGTATATACGTTAGGGTTCTGTTACATAGCAGATAAGAGGAAGGGAACCCAGATCTCTGTGACTCATGAGAGCTAGGTAGCCAAAAGTCAATTTATATGAATGATATGCAAATTGAAACACACAGAGGAAAATGCATTGATTAAAAAGTTGATTTTCTAAGACGTTATAATATATGTAAGACTTTCAAAGTCTACCTTAGCTAGATTGAGACAAAACATATTTCAAGCCCTATTGATTAATATTCCATATACCAACAGATCGAGGTATGGAGAGGTTCCTTAAATTTAGCTTAAAATTTCACCTTTAACCATGAATCTAGCAACAAAGAAGAGAAGAACAGAAAGAAAACCTACACTTTCTTTGACTCGTCTTCATGATCTCCAGGAGCTTCTTCAGCTGACTGTACTACCTTCTGATGCTTATCTTTCTTGCTGATCTTATCTGAATCTTGATTGTTTTCATGCTCATGATGACGAGCAGCACCAGCTTCATTAGATGAACAAGATATCGATGAGTTCGGTGTGGATGGATTTTGATCTCCTACAACAGCAGCTGCAGCCTTGTTTTTCGAATGATCGTCCTGATCTAACAGCGGCGGAGAAATGACTTCAGATGATGAACAAGAAATATCAAAGGCTTTTGAGAGGGTGGTGTAGTCCATTGACCCATTTAAGCAGTCGGCGAAGCTCATCAAATACGAAGGATCAGATTCAAATCCATGTAGGCTTTGAGTTTGGGGGTCTGCTGGTGTTTGGGGAATATTGTATATGGAACTAGAGCTGTAATTGAAGAATGGAAAGCTTGACCTGTCGATTTCGTGGGGGTTGTAATCGAAAGGGTCATACTGTAGGTAAGGGCTTTTCTTTTCATTTGACATTGAAGATGATACAGATCGAGGAAGAAGAGAAACGGGAAAGGAGGAGGGGAAGAGGACTTTGAGAGAGAGATGGGATTAAGATTCTTGCTTTGTTCTTTGAGAGAAAATGAGCTTTAGGTTAGATTTTTCTGTTTCCTTTTCTAATAGAGAGAAGGAGAGAGAGAAGGAGAGAAAGACTGATCCATAGGATGGGACGGTAGCTTTGGCTATTTAGCACACACTTTTGCCTTTTCCTACTAGTGTTCAAAGAATATATCACTAATAATGTGACTAAGTACATTTTGGCGGTAGTCTAAATTAAACCAATCTCATCCTCAATCTAATTTTTTGATTTTCTTAAATGGACTCACAGTTTACATCTTTGGATATGATTTTCCATCAAACTAATAACTGGATGCAATTTTAGGTTTCTAACTTTCTATTATTACTGTAATTTGGTAGCAAACAAGGCAAAAAATTGACGTAATGAATAGTGCTTTGTCTGAAATGATAGTACTATAAACTAATGAGTGTTTAGATATTCACAAAATCAAATGTACGTACAAATCCCAAAGATATAATTGTACATTAAGTTACTTCAATCAGAGCTAGTAAAACCATTACAGAAGTGCTTAATTAAAGGCTCTTGATGAACTGATAGTAAAAGCCATATATTACAGAAGTGTAAATTAATAAGTTAAATACAGCAGGAATCGAAGAAACTGAAAGTTTTGATCCAAATCAGAGTTCTCAAATATCTTTCAACATGCGTTCTTAGAGTTTTTACTACACTCATCTATATATGTAAGCAGTTACTTCTAAATGTTTAACTATTAATTTTTCTTATATTGGTTTATATATTTTCAGAGAACATTGAAAGAATCTTAGACAGAATATCAAATGGCGAGGTTTGAAACAGTGGGAACAGAAAATTTGGTGAAAGCCGGTTTAAGGTTGGAAGAGAATCATATGTAAAGCTTTACGATGAGACATTTGCGTCGGAGAGAAAGAGAGAAAGAGAAGGTCTACCTGGTTTTATTGAGGAAAGACTAACTGTGTTAGTGTGTGTAGGGTTTTATTTTAGGGTGTGGTGGGTGGTCAACAAGGCCAGCAGCACACTGTCCTACTTTGCGGTGCTGCCCGAGGGCTTACACGTGTTAAGGGTTGGGCACCGTCACTTTGACCGTAGATGGCACGTGGGAGACATTCTATTCCTTCTCCACGCCTATGTCTTGCTGACTCGGCCTTGCCGTCATCTCCGTTACGGAAACCTCCATGTTTTCTGGCTCGCTGCTTTGCTTTCTTCAAAGTCCGGTCAAACTCATCCAAGTGATCACAGTACCAAACTGCAAAAGTTGGTCAAATACCAACTTCGTATCCTTGTCATATGTTGAAAACCGATCTCTGTTTCTCCTTTCCATCACTTAAATTTTCTTCTAAGTTGATTGATATGGGATTATTCTAAATAGTGATAATCTACTTTAATTGTGAGCCAGTTAGTATATATCACACTCATCCGTGTTCGGACCAAAATGCACAAAAATATCTTAACAAAGCGAGACTAATTTAATCTATTCTTCAAACCTGCTGGTTATAAACTGATAGCATACGAATTTGAATTCAAACTCTAAACATAGAGTTCCATATTAGGCCGCTCGATCAACGAACTTTACCAACATCACGTAGTTAATAATAATTTGTAGTACGTTCTTAGAATAGCATTACGGTATATGCTTGAGATATATTGGTATTATGAAGCTTATATTATTCTATACCAATTGTATTGTTTTCTTAAGCGATCGGTGTTATGATCGAATCCATGCATGCATGCATATCAAATCTAAAGGAGCAAAATGAAGTTCATCTACACAACTTTTTTGTCTTTCTTTTTTTTAATTTTAGTCAGGGACTTATATTTAATTGATCCGTGTACTACAGTACGAGTGATATATATATCATATCTTTTTCAATTAGATTTGAGATGTTATTTGCATATGGGTGTGCCTAACTTGCATGCATGGTCGATCTGCAATACAAATCAGTCTTCAAATTAAAACGATTGAACAGTCTACGTTTTCCCCACAATAATGCTGCCTTTTACACGTTTCTGTTTGTGTGCGTGTGCGTGTAGAATATCATAACCAGCTAGTAGCCCATAAAATTCCATATAGACTTCCCGATCAAATTCGTTTTGATTATTTTTGTAGCTGCTGTCAATGATCATGTGAAAACAACATGATTTTAGCCAATATTAATTTTGGTACGTGATGTTTTGCCACGCCCAAGTGATCTGTGAGAGATTGATATGAACGATCTTGTTGATGTAGAAATGTCATATAAGAAGCATATACGATCAATCTAAGTGTCAGAGAGGTCATGATGAAAAACAAAATAATAGACTCGAAGAGTTTGCAATATACGAAAAAACAATATCGATCAAATTAAGGTGAGGCAACAATAATTAACAAGCAGCTTCCAATAGGAAAAGGTGGGTTAATAATTGAGAATGTGCATGTATGATATGATCGATCTCGACGGGAATATATTGAGTGGTGTGGCTTTTGAAAGAGGGAGCATAATATATGCAGCAAATCCTAAAAGGAAATGATAATAATAAAACCCATGAAGAATGATAGAGGACGTCGTAGCTTGAGATTGTTGACATTTCAATTGTCCTTTGTAAATGTTAAAAGAGGAGTAAGCGATATATGAGTATCTGAGTATCTGACTACATGGTGACAACAATGGCATTGGAGTTTTGCTCAATGGATAGCCATTTGTTAGGTCTAGGCAGTACAAACAGTCATGTGCAAGTAGTAAGACATACGGAGTAACTAAATGATGCAGCAATTTTCTTTGGTTTTGTTTCTTGGTTTCTCGATTTAATAAGCTACATTCATCTTGGAGTTAATCAGGGGTTAATTTAGAGTTGGAATTACGAGTTTAAGCTGATAACTGGCTAGCTAGCTAGGGTTTTATACTATTTCTTACGGTAGAAACACAGCAACCAGTCTCAATCTATATATATATTCTTCAACTCTATGTACACATGTATCAGACATTTCTGCAATGCATCATGCGACTGGTGTTTACCAAACAGTCGGGCAAGTTTTACTGCGAAAATATGAATATACGCACGCTGTCATCTATCATTTTATCGAACAAATTAAACATGAATATAATCATGACCTGGTGAATTATCCTGTTGAAGGAAATGATGCTTGATCTGTTGCATCATATATGAATGTATTGATGATGAGATTTAGGAAAGAAAAACTGCATAAAGATACTGTATACAACATGAACGTACATCTACATATTCGACTGATTAATTAGCTAGCGTTTGACTAAGTGGTAAGCTAACCGTTTTAGTTAATGTTAGGCAAATGACCATTTTCTAGTAGTTGTTGTTGTTGTTCTTCTTCTAGTAATATCTAAATACAGATCACTAACCCTAGCTACCAAGATCAAACGTACATAACATACAGCAGCAGTATCAAGTATAACTACGTACCTAATAAGCAGATCGAAGCTGTTAATTTATTACCTAACAAACTAAGTGAATTTACACAAAATGGAATTGGGTTTTCTAGCTTCGAATTCTTAATTTATTACTTGACTACGTTAGATATATACAGTTGCAGATTCCAATTCAAGCTCAAATGTGAAAGGAGTTCCAAACAGCTAGCTCTCTATGGATTGTTTGTTTCTAAAGTCAGAAGCACACTCGACTGCAAATCCAACTACTAAAGCGTTTAGTCGCCTGAAAGCGAATCTAAATATTCAACCTTATTAAGCTTAATTAATTTGCCACTACTAGATCTACTAATTAAATATATATCATGTAGACACTAAATTGTGTTCATGCGTACGTGATCTGTTCCACCAATGGATTAGATATATAGAAAATGAAAAAGAATGATTAAATGATGACAATTTTTTGTATACTGCAAACAAGTCTTTGAGTCTTGACATGAGACATCAACATATCTTTGTGTATATATATATGTGCTCAAAAGGGGTCAAATTAAACTTACTTAAATAAACACAGCCTTTTATTCAAACAAACAAAGAGATGAGGAGCTGTTTGATTCCATAATGTTTACGTTTATGTAATGAATTCGATCAGTTTAGATCGATGGAGACAGAAAGAAGCAATTTTGACTTGGAATCGAATATGTTTGTTAACACTGTAGTGTTGGTTTGCAACATGCAACATTCTAGAAGATTGGTTAGTACGTTATTTTGTTTAGAGAAAGTTGAGAAATTTTGTTGAGAGAGCACAGAAGAGGGCAAAACATGGCTTTTATATCGATCTTTTGGATCTGCTTGTATATATGTTTGATCGGCAATATACTAGCTAGGTCCATTTTCCTTCTCCTTTAATTTAATTTCATAGATTCGTTCGTAAAATAATTCATCTTAGAACTTTCATCTAATCTTTATCAAGCAATAATACAAAATTTATCAAGAAAATCTACCTGTCATCAAAGTCTAATTATTATGGCACTCTAGCTAGCTAGCCTTGGATTTACTTGCTTGCTTGTAACAAGGAACTCCTCAATCCGAGATTGGCGTACAAAATGACAAGACTACATAACTATACATGTTTGATAATTAATCACCTTTTGATTGGTGACAACCACTAAATTAATGTTACATATTAACACCTCCAGAGGTTAGCTAGGTAGCTAACAGATAGCAAACTTAATTATTGATCTTGTCTATATATTCCCAAGTATATATACGAGAATTACCAAATACACTTGTATGTCAAGGACTGTGTATACATATGATCATGATGTACATGTAAAACTTACTGAATCAAAGGTCGCTTAACTTGACGTGCTTTTCCACAGTCGGATCCAGTAGCATCCATGAAGAACTTGATTTCTGAAGAGTAGTATGTATTCAAGAGCGGCATATGTGATATATATAACCCATATCCATGTAACCCTAACCCTAACACTAGCAAGATTTTTCTTTTTGTAATTTTTTTTTTTCTTCCCTTCGATCAGATCAATATCTTAGTACTTACTATATGAGATTATGAGTTTAGGAGGCTGTCAAACTCTTCTTTCCAGCTCGATCGTTGAGTGTGATATGATGGGATGCTGTACGTCATGAGTGACTGATGATATTCGATCACCAAGTATGATTAATTTGTTGTGTGGAGCCAAAATGAGAGATGAAACTATTGATGGCATGGCCACTCGGCCTATCAATCCAAAGTCATGAGGAGATAGATATTCGAGTGAGTCCAAGTCCGAAAGGAAATGATAGATGGGACACAAAATGCCAACAACACAGACGAAGCTATCTTCTTCACTACAGAAGCTCATTGGAGTCTGAATGATCGATACGCTACACCAAGAAAGCCAATATGTACAGGAGCTACAATAATTGTTGTCCAAATACATTGAAGCTTGAAGCCTCGATTCTGACTTCAATCAAGTAGTAATCTATGTCGTGCATATATGCCTCCATGGACCATGCCTCAATATTTGGTGTTGGTTTCTGTAGTAGTTCTAATGTCGTATCTGTATTCAAGGAATCAATGTCATGGTGGTTTCTGACAATTTGGGGAGGACATGACGATGATTGAATGTGATTATGTGAAGTTAATCAAGGGGCCGGGGTCATGGTTTGGGAGTGTACTTACTACTCGATCGATGTGATTTGTTACTCAATGAATTGAAATTTTTCAAAGAGCTAGGGAGGTATCTTTCATTTGGGACGAACCAAATCTATGTAAGGTGTTAGTAGCTGCATGTAGCAGTTCGATCTATCAGTTCAAGGTCAGGGTGGATTTTGACAATTTGGGGAGGAGTGGAGGACAACGTACAATGATTGATTGTGATTATGTGAAGTTGATCAAAGGTGGTCATGGTTTTGGGAGTGTACTTAAAAAATTAAAATTTATAAGAGGTGTCTTTTATTTTAGACGTACTAAATTTGACTGAAACTTACATAAACGCTCAGCTCGACCTAAACATTATAACTTCTTTTAAAGTAAGTACCTCAAAGCTAAACGGTGAAAATGCCGATATGCCAATGAAAAGTTAGTCTCAAGTACAATTAGCTTCATAGTTGGAACTAGGAAACTAACTTTGCTAGTTTCTACAATACTACTATAAAGCTAGTTCCTACTATGTTAGTTTCCTGTTTTATGTTACTTTATGTTTTCTTTATGGTAGATTTCTAACCTCTTTTCTTTAGGAAACTAACTTCTTAGCTCTAGAACGCTCCCCATGGAACAAACTCATATCTTTTACAAAAGAAAGTTAAGAAACGATTCAAGCCAATTGCTTCGTATAAGAAGCTAAACAAAAAAAAAAGAACTTGTACTTGTACTTGGGCCTATAATGGGCCGGCCCGCCTTTCCCTTTTCTTAGTCAGAGCGATGAGAGAGCAAAGGGGAGAGTTGACACGGAGGAGGATGATGCTGATGAAGAGCGGTGGTGGCACGGCCATGGCTGTCCCTTGCAGACCGCCCATGTGCTCCGCCACGGCTTCCAATATCAACTCAGAAAACCTACGTGTCCAACTGGGTCAGCTTCATTCTGAGGCTGAGACCGCCAGAGACAAAGGTATACAACCAAACTCTATATCTAACTATCTCATAGTGTTTTATTGATGAACATCATCACAAGTTCTTGTCTTTTGTCATTATACTATCTCTGTTTACTTCAAGCCTATTGTTTTTGTTGAGTTAAGTTTCAGTTACTGGTCCTTTAAGCTACTCAATTCCTGTTTCTTTCTGTTCCAATGTGGTTTTAATATAGGACGAAGATGAACATCACTGTTGGCTAAGTTTTACATGCTTTTTATAACTATGTGAGTAATAATAGTGTACTGGAGATGAGTTTAAGATTAGTTCATGGTTGTTGGCTTAGCTAACAATGCAAGGTTGAGGCTTCTGCGGCTGTCCGAGGCGGCTGAGAAGCTTAGACGGCAAGCAGCAATCAATGTCCGGAGCGGGAGGGAAGATGAAGCGAGGGAAATGCTTTTTCAGAAGAAGAAGGTCATGCAGGCATTGGAGAAGTCAAAGAAACGGATTGAATTGCTTGATGAGCTTTCGACAAAGCTTAATGAGGTACACTAGCTGGTATAACCATGAAAAAGATTTGATTGTGCTGAGAAACTAGTTATAGTTTTTCTGTTTAAAGAATCATTTTATGTTAGAAAGCCATGATCCTTTATGTTTCCCGATAAGCTTCACCAATACTGAAGATCAGGGTGGTTGTTATCCAATTCAAAAGAGACATTAACATGGGTTTGTTCTCTGCCATTTTTCAAGATCCCTTGGTATAATGTTTCAGCAAAATTGTAATCAAAATTTGATTGTCATTATCAAAGGAGTTGTGGAGGCACCCATATGGATTAAAAAGAATGTAGATGATGAAGCTGTACATTGTGAAGTTGCTTTACTTTTGTGGCAGAAGCCAGGGAGGATTGATCTGTTAAACGAAAAGCCTTACACTTTTGGCAATTGAAAGAAAGGCGAAAGTCCTGGGGTTGCAATCTGTTTGTGGTGTAGAGATGGAAGGTTTGGAGAGAGCTAGGTTCCATACATCTTTATGGATCTCTTCCTGGGAAATTTAAGGATCACACTTTTTCCTTATGGCGGCAGTTAGTCATAGAGGTCGATATAAGATGGGATATACCAGCTTCTGGCATGTCCTCATGCTAGAGTTGTAAGTTCTTTGGAGAAAGAAGAAAGGAATGATGTTGACATGATGGCAATCTCCTGGGTTGTAGCTAAGGGTGAGGAGATATGGATCACTTTGGGATAGAGTTTGTTACTTGGTTCGCTTTGGGCATGACTGCATGAGTTTATCCCGAGTTTAGAAATGTTTCTTTGTATGCTACATTGTTGGACTGGAGGACTGTTTTTTCTTAGTTCTCTTATTTAATATGCATTACAATCTCTTTCTTTTGATGTTGTTAATGATTTCAGTTAATCAGCAAACACCATAGTAGCATACTTAGGCATGATGCTCATCTGGGGATCTTTTTAACAAGTTCTTTTGTTATAGTTGCAACCAGGTTTTTAAAACCTTTGGCTCACCTGCTAAGAAAAACTAATTAAGTTGTGAGTGCTTTATCCACATAACTAGGTGTATTACAATCTACCTTTCGAATTAGCTTTTCATGGTCCGAGTGGTCTTTCATATGCAATCAGCTTGGATTTATTGAAAAAAATGTTGTATTTCCTACCCACTTATGTGGTCATGAATAGTCCAGTTGGTAGCCATACCTCTTCTTTATTGAGGAGGCCTTCCCAAAATCTTTTACATTATCATAAAGCATTCTAGCTCCTGTTAACGTGCTCTATTATTTTTTCTCTTAATATTCTCATTCCAGTTTTTTGATCTTTTACTGTATTATGTTCAGTCCATAATATGAGAATAAGAAGACTAATTTGCTTTCAGGCAATTTCTGTAAAAGAGAGGCAGCTAATTGGAAATGTTGCTTTGGATCTTGAAGTTGTCAGAGAAGATGCTTCCAGTCCAGTTCGAATTATATCACCAACACCTGAAGACGGAGAAGATTTGGATGAGGTCGAAGAACTTGTCCCCAAGGGATCAAAGCTTACTGATGGCCAAGATAACTTGCTCCTTACGGAGAATCAAGCTAGCTTACATGTTGAGCCAGAGGGAGATGATGTTCGGAAACCTTTAACAAGTGGGGTTTGGAATGAAGATGACACAATCAATTGCTTTCAGGGAATAACCTCTTTTGAGAATTTCTTGGAGCATCTGGATGATAAACTTAACAAAATCGAAGCAGAACTTGTCACTGTATTAAGGATCTCAACCTTGGTAGTGGACAACCACGAGAAGGCAACAAATTTCAAGGTGCAACAGATAATGGAACTTATTGAGAGTATAGGTGGCATTAGACAGAGGTAGAGATTTAACTGAATCTGCGCTTTTCACTCCTATCATAGAATCTGCAGTTTTTACTTCTTATATTGGCTGACTCTGTACCATGGTTAATTTCATTTGCTACCCGTGATCTTTGTGGTTCCAGAATTTCAAGTATCAAGCTGGCAGATGCCGAGGTCAGATAAAGTTTCAGTTTATTGAATCTCTATTATCTGGTATGGATTCTGTTTATGCATTAGAAGTTTCCACCTTTAACTCTGTTTTCATGAGAAATTGGAGATTAGATTTGTTACACCTGCATAGTTTAAATGGTACATATCTTTTGTGTCCCTTGTGTTTGAGCCATACTTCTTACAACTCTGTTGGAAGTTACATCATGAAAACTTGTGGAGACAGTCTATATGACATATGCTTCTTTGCTCCATATGTATCAATTTCAGAGTTAGGGACTGCAGGTTGAGGAAGTGAACTGCCCTCCTAAATTGATGAATTTTTTTCGGCCTTCACAAGCTCTGAATCCTAAACTTATAATTGATGGTATAATCAGGAAACAGTTTTTGGTTTATTGGCTTCTCCAAACACTTAATAGGACAATTTCAGTGAGTTGAACAGAGAATGGCTCGTTTAAAATTGATTTCCAGTATCAATAGCCAATACCCATGCAGCTCTTCATTTTTTTTTTTTTGAATGCATTGTCCGAACATCTGAAGTTTGCCCTTACAATTGAAAGCAACAAGATTTATTTCTGAGGCCACTTGAGCCTCAAGAGTGCCAGTAGATTTCTCTTTTCTTCTTTCTTGAGTCATGTGCTCTTAAATTTGCAAACTTTCTGATTAATGCTGTGTATCGAATAGAGGCAGTATTGATAACCTTTTGCTATACATAGTGAATAAAAGTCACTTATGAAAGCATTATTATTTTTAATTTTGATGTTGTTTCTTTTTTCTTTTCAATCCCTGTGTTCTTTATGCTCTTTGATGGGATGGTGAAAATCCTTATACAATTCCTGATATTAGTACTATTTTGTCGAATAAACAATCGATCTGCAGTTTTGGTAATCTCTTTAGCATATAGATTTATTTATTTAGGTGCTAATTTTGAAGGATGATTGAATGATCAGAGAAAATGAGCAAGTCACAATGAGATGAGATCTTTAGGTGGCCATTTATCATTCAGGAGCAATAGTATGAACAAAAGAATTGAACTCTGCTCTGAGAGTAACCATCAAATTCATGTTGTATGTAACTATATATAGTGAAAGAAAGAAAGAAAAAATCTTCATTGTGTGCCTTGGTATTTCCATTTGAATACAACATGATGGGATCAGTCATTGTCACCTTCCATTAGGTCAACAAGAGTAATCTTGCCATCATTACTATGCCCCAAAGAATCAAATTGTTTGCATATCAGAAGGATGTCCTTGTTAGCTACCATGCCCATCTCCTTGAGCTTGTACAAGACGAACTCTGATTTGCTGAAAAATAGAGTTCATATAAGCAGAGTAAAACTAGTAGATGAAAAGGAATACAGATCAAAGGGTACCTGATGCATCCATCATTATCCAGGTCTGCTGCCAGTAAATCCCTTAGGGTGACCTCCTTTTGAAGAACCCATTTCGCAATTTTGCGATTTCTCTTGTCGATTCTCATCTCTGTCAAGTACAAAAACGCCCGTGCAACGGCGAATGTGCTTACTAATAACCAGACTACTGCAAAACATCTTCCTCCTACGGTTTTGAAAGCATAATCCCCATAACCCACTGTTGTCACTGATGTAACAGATAGGTAAAAACTATCAACCCAGCTGTAGCCCTCTACATAATGAGCTACTATTGTGCCTATAGTTATACAACAAAAGACTACTGTCAAGGCCAAACATACCTTTATCCGTATTCTCATCCTTCCCTTCTCTTTATCAATGAAATACGCCTGAACCATTGTGTTGAACTTATTCTCATCCACCGTGCTCAACAAAACGGATTCTTGCCTATCACAGATGTAGGTCACCAACCCATGTAGCAGAATATCAATGAAACCGAAACCAACCAAGATGAAGAAACAAGTGAAGAGTTTGGTAAATGTTGTGTCTGGAACAATGTCACCATATCCAATGGTGCAGAGCGTGACAACAATGAAGTACATGGCGTCCACTGGCCGGTATGTGACATCCTCCCCTGAGATACCTCCGGTGGTCAAGTATATCACAATGCCAATTATGATATACACTACAACACCGATGGAGGCTTGCCTAACAATGTTGGGGGTTGATTTAGGGGCAGGTCTGGGATCCAGAGAATCTTGTATCGTCTCCTTGAAGTCGGTGAACACCGAGGGTGCCGAGTGTGATCGACGTTTGAGCCTTCTTTTCCTGTTCTTGTTCAAATTGGCAATGAGATTTACATATGAAGAAGAACTGGGAGTTATGGGAACAATAACATCACCAGCACTTGTGATCAGCTGAGTACTTGAGACACGGCGCGAAGGGTCGAGATCAAGGAAACTCGAGCGGAAGTCTCTTGATAATCTTCTTGGTGTTGCTCTGCTAGTCCCTTCTTCACCACCTACCTCTGCTGCAATCTTGGAAAGAAAAGGCTCATCATCCATGGTAAATCTGCATATGTTAATCGTATGGATATTAAGGATTCAAAGTCTACCCTCCTATTATTGAGCTGTTGTGTTTCTTCCAAGGAAGAAAAGGAGTTCCCAACTACAAGTCAATTCCATGCAAGAAGAGTAGTTTAGTTGGATGGTAGTTTTAGGTGATTTTAAACTGCAGCCAACTGAGTCTCGTGGGGTGGACTTTGGAAGTTCAAACATTGCTAGTTACACAGCTAACCCCCACATTCTCTGTAATTTTTGATTCCAACTTTCGAGCTAACCATCATTTTCAGGCTGACCCTTAAGAGTAACCATAGTCCATTATCTTAAATCCTTCTAAGTCAGCCATGAAAAGACAAACACAACTCATGTAGTGTTAAAATCATCATGCCTGGCTGATATTCAGTAGTACTATACACATGGACTTTCTGTTTCTTTCTGAATTTTTATGTCAGTATGTGTTATACTTGCAGTTCAGATTGATATCTTCTGTCAGTTTGAGTTGTTTACTATTTTGATCAACACGCATGTCAAACAGGCCTCATTGAATACAAGTTCTGCATCTCATTTTCATAGCTAGTTACACCAGACTGCAACCGCATATCTTGTCTTCTTGTTGAGCTCACTCTTTTGTTTATGTGGGCTGGTCGTATTGAATATTAAGTTGCTGGAGCAAACGAAAATTACAATAATAAGAGACAGAAACACTCTTTTCTGACCATTTATAGCATCTTCATTGCACATTTTTTTGACCGTCTGGCCAAGTTTTTGGTTAGTTAAAAATGAATGTGCCGGTGGACTATGAGTCTATGACCAGAACAACACCATACGGAGGTTATGGATGTGAGAATGTGTTGCACGATCTAAGAAGTATAGATACAGCATCATTCTTGGTCCAGCAAATTGAACACCCAAATTTAACTATACAAGGTGAATCAAAGTTCACAAATTATTTTACTCGAGATCAACCATAGTTGGCAAAGATGATTTTTCAACACTAACTCCATAATATTAGTTCAGCTGATGATAACAAAACCCGCACCATCTGGCAGTCTACCTGCATGAATGAAATGGTTCTTTAATCTGACAGAAGGTTCATCCACAATCTCTGTGTGTCACCTGAACATAACATTTGTATTACAAACTATTATAGGGAAAGAGAAGCACCATTTGTATTACCAACTGTAAATGCACTTGCTTCATAAAGAAAGCGTATCAAATAACTTGAATCCTAGTAGTTCAACTGATGAGAGCATAACCTGCACCATTCAGGAATCGTGCAGCAGCAGTTGGGTTGGTTCTGGGAGATTCTGCTTCCTGCCGAAACAACTTTAACCAGCTCTTGGAGCTCTAGTTTTCTTACTTCAGCATCCTCCTCAACAATGGGTTTCTTCAACCCAAGATAAGCCAATCCAATTCCAATTAGTAAAACCCCCAAGAAGACCAGAGCGGCAGAAAATAGACCAAATGCATATGGTGTTTCTGCAGCTCCGGGTATGCCATCTACATTGATCCCAAAAGTCCCGTAATAATAGATAGGACAAGGCCACAACCGCCAAAAACTCCCAGATTATGTTGAACTGTTAGGCTTTTGTCCTGAAATTAGAGTAGCATGTGAGAATCCATGAAGTCCAACAACTACGTCAGGGTATCAAAAGTCCACATTTATTGAGAACTGAAGCTAAAGAAAGTTAATTTGAAGCTAAACATGGAATAAATCATACTGACTAAAATGAATTCTTCAAGCTTGCATACACCTAGAAAGGATAAATTCACAGTTTTCGTGTTTATGGCAGAACTCAGCAAACAATGCCAACAGATAAAAAGAAGTTACTTAAGGGGTAGGGACTCACTTACTTTGTGATACGAAGTCATATTCATAGATGAGTGCACACCCAACTAAGCACCATAGGAACATGCATGTGTCCTTCACATTGGCATTAAAGCAATCCACAAATGTGTTTCAACCTAAGCTTTTGTGTCTACCGTTCAATGTACTATCTGTTGTAAGTTATGCCCCTCGAAATTATTAGCGCACAAAATTGGGTTGTCAATGATTCATGTATGAATGCCTCAATAGCACTATGCAAGGGCACCTTTGCAAGCTTTAGATAAAAGAAAAACGTAAGTTTCTGAGATTTTCTGCTCATGTGTGGAAAGCATGGCATGGGTTTATTTTGGATTTGGTATCCTTCAAGAGGTCGGTACTTTTTCTCTGGGAGTGATCTTAAGAGCCTAATGGTGTGAAGACTTAATATGGGCCTTGTCAATGTTTATTGAGAATCACGAGTTCACGACAACTAAGTTGCATTCTAACAAAATAAGTAAATATAACATCCCTAGTGTTCATCAAAACCATGAATCTGTGCTACTGATACCAGATTAAAGGGTTGCTTGTCTAATGAATGTCTTACTTGCATATGGAATTAGAACAAGGTTGGCCTAAATGTAATAGGACCAGGGAATCTTTATGGGACTATGGGAGGCACCTAATCCTTGATGCCTGCTCTAGCAATCACGAACAAGAATTCAAGTTATCTGCGTCATCATTGAGATTGCTTACATGAATTGCTCAGAGAAGAAGAGTAAGAATGTCTCTTCCAGGTTAGTTATCTTCACACGTAGTGGATATATATGTTGGTTGTTCTTATGACTGAGTACAATATGTATATTTATGTTACATTTATCTTTCATGTAATGCTGCTGGTAATTTCTATCGAGTTTTATATTTATTAGTTTTGTTCACCAGGTCAGACAATTCTAAGTTTCTAACAACCACACCTAGTGAAGAACACAACTCTTCTTGAAAACAGAACAATCAAATTGCCAAGTCATAAGCCATTCACAAAGTAATACCAGAAACTTCTCCTAACCAAAGAATATGCGTTATCAAATGCATTTCCCATCAAAAGATTCAAAGATGAGACATTTAACCCAGGTAAAATTACTCATGATTTATAAATAACAATACAGTATTTTGAGGATTTGACTCAAACCTGTAACCATGCATAAACAGTGCTCTGCATCATATTTTGAATGGTAAACAAGCGACCAAAAACTGCTTCTTGCTCTTCAATCGACCCCCTTGTATTCTTTCTTAGTTGTTCTAGCAACTGCCTTGTGGCATCCCCTCTCAAGTGCCGAAGAAGCTCAAAAACAATTTCTTCTCTTGCATGTAGCAACCACTTCACTCTTATAACCTTGAGGTGAAAATAAAGGAATCAAGTTCAAGTCAGACGTTATCAACCAAAGGAACAGTTTCGCTAGTTTAGTCATGTTGTTAACATTCCAAAAGAGAGTGGAAATGAAAAATTGTAAAAACTAGACATCACAGTAACCAGACATACATAAATAAATCTATTCTCTTAAACATAAAACAAAGAAACACAGATATCTACCCCTCTTGACAAGCTCCTAAGATTGAATTTGAAACATACACCTCTTGATTCACAATATTTTGTAAAAGTTTGACAATAGACGAAGATGGAACAATAGCTACACCCTAACTTATGCAATAAAATGAAGATTGGTTTAAATAATTCAAGAAAGTAAATACTAGCTTCTCACACTACACGAGATAAAAATTACTGCAAAGAATATGAAGCCTGATACCTGGGTTGATAACCTTCGGAATTCTTGGTTCAAAATTATACTGAACAGGTGCATATCTTCATGGCTCCTCCTATTCATAAGTGAATATCATTTGTTTGTGTGTAAAACATTGAAACAATAGACAATTCCAATGTGAAACATTCTTTATAATGTGATGAAACAGTCCGGTGTACACTGCCGCACCTGTTCATAAACTTCAGTACAACTTCATCTGCCGCCCAAAATACAGATTTGCGAAATAACCTGAAAGTAATAGAAATTAGAGACATCAGATTATGGAAGCCTCACACCGTTGTATTGGTGCAAAATTTATATGAATAAATAACTAAAATATGTGCTAGATATCATAACCTTAAGAAGAAATTCAAGGAAAAAAAAAAACAATCAGATAGAGTACTCGATCATTTGTCTTCAACTATTCTCCCATAAGTAGATGGTAAACCAGAGAATATGTGCTAGATATCATAACCTTAAGAAGAAATTCAAGGAAAAAAAAAATCAGATAGATTACTCGATCATCTGTCTTCAACTATTTTCCCATAAGTAGATGGTAAACCAGAGGTGACTAATTTAACTGATAGAAATACTAAAGAATATGGACAAGGTAGATCATCAGACTGAAGTACCTATCATCCCAGCATGCTAGGCGGCAGGCTAAATGTGCTATAACTTCATGAATAGTACGTGGCATGGTAATGCCCTCAGCAGCAAGCAGCTCCTGCACAAATAATTGGGAGGGAATAAATTAAGCAAGCAAAGAAAAAAAATCCAAAAGTCGTGAATAACTTGTTCCTTGAGTGTAAGCAAACCTGGACTTCTGCTATTCCCAACACATTAATGTTCTGTGCAGAACTTTTCACATGCAATGCTGATACTAGAAAATTCTGTGCCTGCCATGATCTAAGAACAATGGGAATGTCATCTTCATCAGCAAATGGATCACCTACTGACTGGCCCAGGAGCTCAAATAATAGTCCACTAGCAACCCTTACAGGAACCTGGCAATATAACAGAAAATGTCTTGCATTTACAAAAGGATGCAATATGCGCATGCGAAACAATGGTATAATGACATCCAAGAGATGATGTACTTACTCAAATACATATACTACAAGATTTTCACTATATGATTTGTATTTTGTAAGAAGATCATAAATAGAATAACTGGAAGCATGACACCGAAATGATCCTTGTACAATGAGTTCTGAGAAGGGAAAGTAGTTGTTAACTCGTTATTATGATAAAATAAGATCAAAAAATTTGATCTCATATTATCTCCAAGAATCGAGAATTTTTTATTTGCTTGATACGAACTTGGTCTGAATTTTTCATGATATTGAATATTCTACAATAGAAACCTCCAGTTTTGAAACCTCAGTTTGGGTAGAAAGAAAAGGACACCATGAAATCAACTATCTACAGAAATAAAAATCAGATAATATGCGGTGTGCAGAAAATGTCCTACAAAAACCTTCCAAGGTAATTCAAGAATGTGTATGACAGACATCCACAAGATTGGAAAGATTTATGACAGCTTAAGTGCACTACAGTGCATACTAGAGATCAGTGATGAAGGTTTCAGCATGCAATGTATTTTGTACCCTGGTGTTTCTCTTTTCCCTTTTTTCTGGATTTACATATAGATCAGCTTCTGATGTAACATGCAACAGCAAGCCCGTGTCATCAATTACTCATTGAACCCATGCAAGAACCACAATGTGATATCAGACTGAATAAAAATTGCTTCATTTTGAATGAACATAATTCAACAGAGAAATTATAACAGTTGTCCTCTCCCTTTTATATATGAACCACGCAGTTAAGACTCACTACTGACTTTTGTGTGCCAATGTTACAGCATTATACTAGCATCTTACAACTGTTGACATGCATGCCATGAGTAGGGTCATAATCATGATATGTCAACCTAGGTATAAATGGTTACTTTCAAAGGTGCACAAGCGTTATACCTCATACAGAAGGTGCTTCATCAGATCACTTATCAACCTACTTTCATCTCGCAACGCAATGCTGACAGCAGGATGCAGCCATTGAGCAGTACTCACCCATGAATTGATGCATGGATGATCAGCAGCTACGTGACACCACCAAGTGGGCCCTACCGGTTTCTCCCAGTAAGGAGCTGCCACATCTGCTACAGCGACATCATCATCATCGCTTGCAAACTCCATAGGCTGCAAGTCCCAGCCATCATCAACGTGCACTGTCTGGAAAAGTTCAGAAATCCTATCCCAGCCAATCGGTACCCAACAACTTTTGGGAGGACCTTCTCTCCCACGGAAATGGCCCGAGTGAGAATTCTGTTTGTAGTTAAGGCCTTCTTCCTTTCGATTCTGACCAACTCCTGAACCACTTTTCGGTGAGGATTCACATGAGTGTTTTACATTCTTTCTTGAGTGATGGGATTCAGTCCGCTCAGGTGACAGAACTTGCTTGTTTGCTGCATCTTTTACAACATAATGAGCTGCCAGCACCTTTTTATCCCCTCGAACAAATTCAAATGCACAAATGAGTCCATCAGTCCAAAGATCACTAAGTGGACTGACATCACTACTACTAGAATGGTGTTTCTGATCCTCTAGCTTATTCATGTTGTTTCTCATAGGAGCTGTTATCACTCAAGCTGCTTTTAGCTATGCACGGTAAAACAAAGCATATGAACAAAAAACATCATCATCCAGAGAGCAAATGAAAGCAAACAAATTATAAATTGCCATCGCAACCATTAGACATGTATTAAACCGATTTTCATAAACTCCAATATCAAGTTCACAACCATCAATGACTTTTAATTTTCTGCTGAAACACAAACTGACATCCATAATCCATTGTCGAACCCCAAATCTAAATTTTAGCTCTAAATCCGTTGCAACTTTCCATATTTTCTCAACGTTCAAAACAAATGAGAAAAATCCAAATATATAGTTAAGCCTGGCCAAGAAGAACATCAGTCCCAGCAGAGATACAAAACTGAGTGGGAGCATATACTTTGGCCCCAGAAAACTATATGCTTGAATCAACTTAATAAAGCTCAGCTATTTGTATCCATCTTATAACAAGATAAAAACTTCAGCATAAATTCATGGGGATCATAAACTGGAAAACATGTCAAAACAACGTTACCAAGTGTTTGCCGAGACAACAAAGGGGAAAGAAACACTAAACCCAATGCAACAATGAAACTCAAAAACAAAACGTACCAGCTAGAGAGAAGGTTGATGAAGTTGGGTATAATCTGAGAGGCCAAAGAGGAAAGGAGGGAGGGTCTTGTGGTAGCGGTAGAAAATACTGGCAAATCAAGCGTGGAGCGGTTGGCATGCATAGGCACGTGGAGAGCTTTGCAGTGAGGCTAAATGCATGGGTGTTGGAGTTTCTCTGGGTTTTGCCACACACAGTGTGACTGAAAAGTTTGGTGGTACATGTTTCCCTCGTCTAGTCAAATCTGCACTCTGCTAAATGGAATTAATTCCCTTCTTGTTTTATTCGCTTGATACGAGGCATCAGGAGTCCTCACATTTTGTTGGACTCACATTAATGGCTTTCTATAAAGGAGGAAGGTGATTTGAGCTTCACTTTGACCGGTGACGATGAACTATTTTGACATCCTTGGCATCTTTTTAACGGGTAAAGCTAGGGTCTGTTAATACATGTCATGTATCAACTATGTCATAAAGTTGTAATATGAGTCCTAAAAGTAGTAATATTAGTCCTCAAAATTGTAATGTGAGTCCTTAAAGTTGTAAAATTTTAGTTACAACATTAGTCCTCATGTATCGTTAAAGTGATAATTGAGTCCTCAAAGTTGTAACAACTTTTCTTTTATCACTTTGAAGACTCAATTATCACTTTAAGCACACATTTTACCACTTCACGACACATGAGGACTAATGTTGTAATTAATTTTTTTACGACTTTAATGACTCATATTACAACTTTGAGGACTAATATTACTATTTTGAGAACTAAGCACACATTTTACCACTTAACGACTCATGAGGACTAATGTTGTAATTAAGTTTTTTTTACAACTTTAAGGCCTCATATTACAACTCTGAGGACTAATATTACTATTTTGAGGACTCGTGTTACTATTTTATGACAGAGTTGATGCATGACATGCATTAACTCATTGTAGAATTTTCTCTTTTTAACATGGGATATCGACAATTTCACCATTTTTGCACCTCACCTTTTGAAGTTTTTGTCCATTTTCCCAATCAAAAACCTCATTTATATTTCACCCTACGAATGACCCATAGAAATCGTGTCACATCCCGGTTCTTAAGTCAATTTGCGGTTATTTACTTTTGGGTTACTTTGGCTTTTACCGTTTTGAGTAACCGTTTACGATTTAAGGCTCCAAAAGTTGACTTTTTCTTTCGTCTAAAATTTGGAAAAACTTTCTTCATGAAAGTCGTAGAGGACGTTAAGCGGGGTTCGTAGACGCGTGGCACGCTTAAATAGGAGTTCGTATGAATAAGTTATGGTCTAAAAACAAAAGTTACTATTTTGGTTGGGGGTATAAAAATAGAAACTTACCGGATGGGTAAGGTAAGAAATCAGTTTCACCCCCCTCACTCTCTCTTCTCTCTCCCGCGCCTCTCCTCCGACCGGCAACTTCATCACCTCCATCCGCCGCCGTCCGGCCGAGCTAGGTGGCGTGCTTGGTATCGATTTGAAGCTTGGAGCATCCTTTACAAGTCTAGGTAGGTGGCAGCCGATGTCGCGCCGCCGTGAAGGAGAAATCATGCTGGAAAGCCGCGGCTGTGCGTGGTGGGGTTTTCGCCGGAAAATCCCTTTTCCGGCCACCATAGCCGGAGCTGTTGGTCTCAACTTGAAGCTCTCCCTCCCAGTAGCAAAACCCTAAAAGGATTCATCCTAACTCAAGCTAGGTAAGGAGAATCGAAGGTTTGAATCTTCTAGGGTTCTTGATTGTGTTTTTGTTCAATTGACATGTTTAAGCTTGAAATTGGACTTAGTGATAGTTATGAAAGTTGTTTGGGATGTTGAGAGGAAGATGTTGTTAAAATTTGGTAGCCATCAGGGGTCGCCGGAGTTGGCCGCCGGCCGCCGCTGTAAGAGGGCTTTTCAGGGTTTTAAATGTGTTATGTTAAGGGGAGTTTAATGATGTGAATTTTGGAATTTTTTGAGGAGTTTTGATAAGGTTTGGGATTTTTAAAAGATTAAGGATTTTGCCGGTTATTAGAATAAAAATCCGGCCGTTGGATTTCCTTGGTATTTTTTTATAGAATGTTAGAATTGATGAATTAAGGTTGTGGTGGAGTTTGGTGCGAATCCGGCGAGTTTAACCCTATTAAGAGTAGTGGGTTAAACGGAACAGAGTTGGATGATTTTATTCATGTATTTATTTTCTGGAATTGAAGTTTGGTTCTAAGCATGGTTGTTGTGCCAGGATGCGAAGGGAACCTCGCTTGAGTGGCGATGCGGTTATCGTCGGGCTTATGCCTAAAGTTGTGAGTGGACATTTTGGTTTAATTAAATATGCATGCAAAATTTTATAAATTATCATTTTATTTTTCCGAGCATATATTATAATTTTCAGCTCATGAGATGATCTTGAAAATTATTTGAGTGTGATGCATTGATTAATGTTTGGTCATGATTTATGGATTTAAGCTCGGATTATTAATTTGATATTTGAGTTTGGTTATTTTATAAGTTTCGGATTTCATTGTGATTGATTTAATGGTGACTTTGGGATTAATAAATGATTACCGAAAATGAGATTTTTGGTAGTTCTCCATCATAATTTAATTGTTTATTTGAGGCATAATGATTTTGACTTAGAGAATATTTTAGCGAGTATTTTCGAGTGGAGATATTGTTATTTATGATTTATATTTGATATTGAAATCTCGCTTATAATATAGTTTCGAGAATATTTTGACGTGTGAGACATGTCATTGAGTTGTAGTATAGTTTCTTATAATGATTTTCAAATACGGTTGGGAACTGTACCATTCATTTGATATTAGGGAAGTTTAATTGATTTAAGTGACTTCGTATGATTTTAGTCACCATAATATATGATCGCTTTTATATTGATTATTGCTAGCTAACCTTATTAGCAGTCCTCATCATATGTGAGTCGCTATTATAGCTTTATTAGCGGTCCTCTTCATATGTGAGTAGAGCGCTCAGTGTGGGACGCTGTTATAGCCTGGGAGGCAACCGATCGGTATTTATATTTATTAGTTAGCTAGCCTTATTAGCGGTCCTCATCATATGTGAGTTGAGCACTTAGCGTGGGACGCTATTATAGTCTTATTTAGTGGTCATCGTCATATGTGAGTTGAGCGCTTAGCGTGGGACGCTATTTTAGCCTGGGAGGCATCGACCCGAGCGTGGGAGGCTCTTTTTTCGTGGTGATAACTCTTCCCTTTATTTTATTCTTCTCAGTAATATAATCGATTAACCAGCGGGGCTGGTTTATCTTCTCGTATGAGATTTCTGTTTTAATTAACCAGCGGGGCTGGTTTGTCCTTTATTAAATGATTTTGGATTTAAAGTTTTAAGGAGGTTTAAGTTGCATGTTGTTAAGTTTTAAAAGTTGAAAAGTGGAAAAGTATATAAGTTTTATAATTGTTAAGTTATTGAATTTATTTTTCGTCCACTCACTCTAACGTTTTTAAATTACTTTCCCCTTGGCCCTTTGGTTTACAAATGCCTAGTTTGCAGGCTAAGTTAATTGAGGTCGAGCGTACATGGAGTCGAGGCATAGTCAGAGGCTGCTTCTGCTTAATCTTTATTTATTGTTATTCTTTCATTACTAGATATGCTCTGATAACATGTTAGTGAAGAAATGATGTCTTTGTTGTTGGTTGTGGAATTCCCGAAGTTTAGTATTTAATATATTGAGAGATGTGTTAAACTTGGGGAGCAAGAAGGCTCCAAGAGTTGAGGATGGAGGTTTGATTATAGAAGTGTTAAGTTTGATTTTTTCAGAAAAAAGTTGTCCATTTTCAAGGAAGGTTATGCCGAATTTTCGGTAAATTTTCCTTGAAGGTGGTCCCCGCAGGATTTACTTCGGATTTCAGGGTGAAATTCGGGGTGGGTCCTGACAAATCGAGTGAATGAATCAAGCCAGTCAAGTTCCAAGGCCACCCTACACAGAGAGTGTACTCCAAAAAAAATACAATCCAAACCCGAATCCAAGAGCAACATGAATATAATGTCTTATTACGAAAACCATCAGGATTTTAAATACGGGACCAATAAAAAAAACTTGAATCTCTACTTCATTTCACAACCAACGAGATAAAATCATAGAGACAAAGCTAGCTAGCCACAAATTTGAAGCAAAATCACATATTTTCAATCAACACATTACACTGCATATGTTTTTGGTAATATTTAGTTCAATTTTCTCTGTCATAACTCGTAAGTTAACTTTAAAAAAGAAATGAAACTGGTTTTTCTTCCTCTTCTCTCTAGAAAAGTAGGAAACTAGGGTTTCACAAAAGTGTGGGCTTTCTCCCTCGTATGGCTGCGTCGCGTCGCTGGTGCCAGTCTCTAGCCGTGCCGACATCTGATGGGTGTGGCCGGACGAGATTTTCTTGTCGATTGACGATGTCTTAGATCAGAGGACATGATCGGAGAGGCCTATTCCAGGTTATAGCGATATAAGACGATGATTACATCAAAGACGTTTTTTGAGACGGCCATGGATTGATTGGATCATAAATCCTTGATAGGTTGAGTCGGCGGTTTATGGCGGTCGAAGAGTCAGTTGTACTCGATGGTTGATTGGTATGGATTCGTGGTTAGATCGGAAGGATATCGGAGACGACTTGGAGGTTTCGGGTTTGGCTCTGATCTAGGGTTTTGTGGATGACTCTTCGACAGTGGTACACGTTGACGGTGGTGTGGCAAGGGTTGATGTTGGTGGTTGCAGCTTTGGCCAAGGTGGTAACGCTATGGTGTAACGGCGGCTTGGATCGGGGGAAGACAAACGAGTTTGATGTACCAATCTTTTGGGTCAGGGCTGCATTAATAGGCTAGGCCTGTAAGAGGTTGTAGAATGGGTCTGGACTTTAGTTTGATCTAAGTCTGGGATTTTTTTTTAATTTTTTTTTGGGTTGTTATCCCTCCTCTTTGAGTGAGGTTGTAGATTGTTTTTTGTAGGTTGGTGTCGTTGGGTGTGTCATGGTTATGGAGTCGTTTTCAATGATTGTTTTAACATCGGTTAGTTATTGTTGTCAATGTAATAGGGATGTTACATGTACATAATGTTTGTAGTTTTGAGATACAATGCTTAAAATGGTTGTTTCCTCTTGAGGTTAACTACAAAGATGTATCAAGGCTTCTGTTACATGTTAGGTTACAGTTGAACCCTATCAATTCTTGTCTATTATAATCACGGGTGTTTTCAAGTAATGAATAATGTGAGAAGTTTATGTTCACCACCGATATCTCATATGATTGTAATCTTATTGAAAATATATATAAGTAGTGTTCACCGGCCTGGTTAGTTACTGGCAAAAAGATTCATGGTCAGTCACAATTTGATTTACATCTAAGAGTTGAAAACAAAACAATTCTAATTAAAAATAATTCTCCCTATCATTAGATTTACATCTAACGGTGACTGATTACGAATTTATTGATCAATTAATGACTAGGTGATCATCGCTATCTGACATATATATACCCCACAGTGGTGTTTACATCTAGGGGTGGAATTTTGAAACCGAAAACCGAAAAAAACCGAGCCGAAAACCAAACCGAAACCGGAAAAAACCAAACCGAATTAAGAAAAACCGAACCGAACCAAATTAGTTTGGTTTGGTTTTTGGTTTTGGCCCTTGAAAAACCAAACCGAACCGAAAAACCGAATCTCTCTAAAATGACGTCGTTTTTTGTCTTTATTTTCGTATTAAATATTTGATTTGAATAATATGCTTTTAGGATTTATATTCTATATAATTATATGTTTGTCTTTTCTAATATCTTGCTTTTTATTTTTGTTTTATGTACATATAGAAATGTTTTAGGTGTCGTGTATGCGAAGTATAGAGAGTGATATGTTACTTCTAAAATCGAAGACTTTATTGATAAAATTTATTGATATAAAATTTATTGATATATTATATGTGTTTATAAAAACAAGTAATGGAAGAAAAAAAATAGGACCTAAAATACGATAATTTTTTACTAAGACAAAAACATACAAATTTTAAGAAAAAATATTTTAAAAAAGAAGAAGAAAAACCGAAAAAAACCGAAACCGAACCGAACCACGGTTTGGTTTGGTTTCCGGTTCAAGGTCTTAAAAATGCCAAACCGAACCGAATTTTTTATTCAGTTTGGTTTTCGGTTTTAGGTGAAAACTGAACCGAACAAAACCGAACCCACCCCTATTTACATCGTCACCTAGTGACAAAGGAAATCATTGTCAATTATCGTTGGATGTAAATTCAAGAGTGTGAAGTATTATTTTAAAGTTAAATTGTTTTGTTTTCTAATGCTGGGAAGTATTATTTTAGAGTTAAATTGTTTTATTTTCTATTTTTAGATTTACATTCAACGGTGATCGACGATAATTTTTTTTTTTTTTGTGATAGGTGACCATGTTAACATTTCTAATATGAGGAAATCTTTGGTGCGACAAACGCACCACGTGGCTGGTGCGACTAGCCATTCACAGACCTCCACGTGGCGCTTTTTTTCCACGTCAAGCTCTGCTTAATGAAGAGAAGAAAAGGAAATTGGAAAGGAAATCGGAATCCCATCTCTCCGATCGAATCACAAGATCTTTTGCTTGATTTAAATATCAAATCTATCCTTAGCAAATCGGAAGGGGTTCGGTTGAAACTCCTTGATTTAAATACCAAATCTTTTGCTTTGCCCAAAAACTCCTTCACTACTTTGATTCAAACCCCACGAAGGCAATTGGATTCCAAGCCCTTGGATTCCATTATTTACATTCAAAGGTTAAGGATCGCTAACCTGAGGATATTGCTTCGGCTTGGGACGATGTAAATTTCAAGTTTCCTATCTCAGGTACATGGCTTATGACCCCAAATCCATCTCTTTTCACCTACTGAAATCTTTTTCTTTAATTCCATTCCAACTGAATTTAAACAACTAAACCTTGTCTAATTTCTAGATTAAC
>NC_020496.1:26779330-26872460 GCF_000184155.1 Fragaria vesca subsp. vesca | reverse complement strand
AGAGAGAGAGAGAGAGCAAACCAACGTCGTTTTTCAGCCAGAGAGAGAGAGAAAGAAAGACTGAGGGTTTTTGTGATCGGAAAAATCTCAGCCAGCGAAGAGCCGCAACCGTAGATTTTCCGGCAAAAAATTGTTCTTTCCTTCTCCGGCGGCGGCGATGGGAAGCGAGAGCAAGAACGTAGGAGTAGGAGCGCAGTTCCTGCCGGGGACGAAGAAGATGATACAGAGCCTCAAGGAAGTGGTGAACTGCCCCGAGGCTGAGATCTACGCCGTGCTTAAGGAATGTAACATGGACCCCAACGACGCCGTACAGCGCCTCCTCTCTTTAGGTTCCACTGCCGCCACCACCTTTCTTTTTTTACCGTTCGTTTTTGGATTAATCGCTTTTTTAATTTAATTGGAGAAGTAAATTCGGATGGCGTGGTTTGGGAATGAGGTGAAAAGTTTTGGTTCATTTTGAAGTGTTTGGTTGATGTGAAATTTGGGGGGGATAAGGAATAGAGGTGTGGTTTGGGCTCTGTGGTGTAGCAGGTTTTGACTGGGTACTACTTTTTTTATTTTAGTGAACAAGATAAAAATCTGTTCTGGCTTTAACATGTTGCTGTGGAATTTTGGATTTTTTTTTTCCTTTGTCAATTTTTTTTTTCTTTTTGCCGGGAGAATTGTAGTGTGAGGACTGAACTGTTGGACTGGATTGATCGTGTTGTAGTGACCTAATTTTTGAAATTTCTCCATGTATTGTGCCCGGTAGGTAGAATTGAAGAGAAGTATTGGACTTGAAGAGTTGAATGTTGCTTTTGAAATAATTTTTTGTTAGAAATAGTAAATGATTGCATTATCAGTAACAATTGAAGTAAAAGACCTTGTAGGTTGTGTTTGTCGATTTATTATTGGGACCTAGTGAGTTGAATCATCAGTATGTGCCTGTATTAGTTTAGTATGATGTTTCTTATAGTATGTTGAGTTCAGTTTTTATCTTCTGGGCGGATTCTTCTTTCACTACTTTTGAATTTAGTTACTCTTCAAAGTCATCATTGAATTAGTATTTTGCAATTGTGTAGATACATTTCACGAAGTGAAGAGCAAACGTGAAAGAAGGAAAGAGGTACCCTTGTGAAAGTCCACTAATTTCAAGTTTCTGCCTGTTCGATATTAACATTCTATCTTGTAGTGTGCAGCTTAAAGGGTTTTGGTTTTTCATCTACCTGTTTTATGCATAATGTGGGTTACCTTCAAAATTTAATGTTGATTACTTAGTTATCTCGGAAATGAGTTCAATAACTATTCTCTGCCTTGCACTTTCCAAAAGAAAGAAAAAAAAAAAGGAAAAAAACCTCTGTCTTGTGCAGCTAGTTAGTTATATATTTTTTTGGTGTCATGAGAATCTTGTTACTTTTTTTTTCTCTTCAGTATGTATGTTATCTATTTTAAGTTAGATCAAGTATAGTGCAATTGACATGATTATAAAAGCTTTCTCTTTTTATTCCACATTATGTTCTTTTCTTTATTTATATTGTATTAATGGTTCAGGATGTTTTTCAAAATTTTCAGATGAAGGACACACAAGAGTCTAGGCCGCGAGTTTACAATGGTGGCTCAAATCGTGGAGTTAGAGTTACTACCGAACACATTGCTGGATCGTGTGGATCAACTCAAACGAGTTTCAATGGTATATTGAACTTGTCTAGGGCTTGTATGGATAGCATAGTACGTGTTGCAGTATTGCATGTCTTAATTTCAAAGTTTTGTAATTCTTCTTTTAGAGCTTGGTAAAGCTGCATACAAAGGACAAAATGGGTTTGCTGCTCCTTCACCTCATTCTTCAAGTGTAGGAAGAACTACAAACCAGCAACCTTCATCTTACAGGCAAGTTCTACTATTAGATTCTAGCTTGTAATTTTCCCTCTTCTTTTTTTTTCTCTTCCTTAAAATAAACAAATCTAACAGTGGGAGTATGAGATCATAAGTTAGTGTGGAATTCATTTTTCTTTGTTGGGGTTCCCTTAGGGTACATGACGTAAAAATATATCTTTGTTGCGGTTATAAACTAGGTCTCTACAGTTGTAGAGCTTCTGACAGTGGTAGACAACTCCATACCATCAGGGAGCCAGTCTGCAAATGCATGGAGTTGGCCTACTCTTGTAGGAAGCTAGTCTACACCCTTAAGGGGGTTTATATGGATTTAATAATGTATTGTAGACTTCCTAATCTTTGTCTGCATTGATAAGGAAGCAATACCTTTTAGTTGGCTGATTTTTTGATAGCCTGATGATGGTTTAAAACTTTAAATTTTAGTAATGTTGCATGTTCAAGGGATTCGTTAGTGAGTAAAGACGGAGGAATGGGAAAATGATAGTGGATGAGAACCCCATCCTGGTTTGCTTTACTGAACGAGTGAAAGTTGTTTAATTGAATGGTGTAACTGAGGCAGGATTGCATGCTACATGTTCTTTAGTTTTGTTGTCGATACTATTGTCAAATCAGAATAGCAAACAGTCAATCTGTAAAATTAGTCACATTCTCTGCTGTTTATATAATTACTCATGTCAAATTATCTGTCAAAATCTGCTGCAGTGATTCTTTTAGTACTTCAACAGGGTCGGGTGATGCCATCTCTGCATCCGTGCAACCTTCTCCTGGAAATCAGTCTGCTTGGTCGACCACAAGCTCCGGACATTTTTCAATGGCTGACATCGTCAAAATGGGTAGGAACCCCAGCAAGGGCTCACATATATCATCTGAGATGTCATCTTTGCATCAGGATGCTTTTGAAACAAATTCGTTTAATCACAATGTGGGATCTTCCCAAAATTCTGGCGATGCTGCTGGACAGAATGCTTTCCGTGATGAGTGGCCTGTGATTGAGCAGCCAGTGGCTGCTAGTGGGTCATCAGCTTTAAATGCAAACGTGGAGGCGCATAATAATAGGTCTAACTCGTATTATAATGAATCCAGTATGCTAAGGGATTACCAGCCAGATAAGGTCGAAGTTTCAGAGGTGGGTTTCAGTAGTGAAAACCATAGTTCTGACCATAATGCGTCTGGTAGAGTGAAGATTGTTGATGCTTCTGGTGGGCGATCTCATCGTGTTGACAATTTGTCTTCTAATTCAAGTTCTTATGGCTCTCATAGACGTACAAATGAGAATGAGGAAGGTAATGATTCTGGTTTCATGTTTCACCCATGAAACGTTGCAACTGTTTCTCTATCTTTTTTGAAGATCATTGTTAATGACTTGATGCTACAACACAGAAACAAACATAATTTCTGTCTACAATTGACTTCTTTTTTCATATATAATGATAATATTTATCAAGCATGATACATAATGTGATAGGTAATTAGTGCAGAATATGAATATGGATACTGGATGAAATATTAAAATGCATGATTCATCTCGTGCTTGTTTGATTCGAGTTATATCATCCTAGATTGAGCAATACATGTCAACCTACTAGTCTCAGTTTGTATTTTGGTGGGCCTATAGTTTCACATTTTTTGGCTTTTTTTATTGAGATACTTTAACCAACCTCGTAAGGCTTTTAACTTGTGTGCTGATATGCCCAGTCTGTTGCCTTTGTAAACTGTTAAAAGTTGTTGTCATGCTAAATGCTCATCATTTTCTGATACCTTTTATTAATAGTTTTTTTTTATTGTGAAATTCAGGAAAAGCATATTCAAATCAGTCTGTATCTGATGATCTGGCTGTATCATCAGCTACTATAAACATGCAGCAACTGAGTCTAAAAAACGATGAGCCCGAGGATCAGTGTACAGTAGTCCTTCCAAATAATTTGCAAGAATTGGCTGCTGATTGCTCACATTTGAGTTTTGGCACTTACAAATCAGGCAATAATTCTGCTTCAAGGCCGCAATCCTTCCAAAATGACTTGGGAGGAGCCTATGCAGGAATAGATGCTTCATTTTCCGGGCACTTGGATACCAGGCATGAGTCTTTCTCTCAGTTCCTATGATATTTCAGCTGTAATGTCTCCTAATGCCTTGGATTTTCCCTCCATGCAGAAATTCAGGGTACAATCATGATGAGCTTCGTGGATCCTTATACGACAATGGGAGAGCAAACATAGATGCTAAATATTATGATTTTTCTCTAAATTCACAGCCTGAGCTAGCAAAACACGATATCCTTGAAGCTCTAGGGCATAAAGACTTCACAGCTCTACCTGATTTTAGTTCTGACAACATCCTAAGAGCAGGTTCTGGATTGTCTTTTGCAAGGGAAGAACCAAAATTCAGAAATATTCCACCTCTTCAAAGTGATATGGTAAATCATAATAACCATTTCTGCATGGTATATAGAGTTAATATTCTTCAAATTGATTATGGATGTTGTGTCTGCTCCTGAATTAGTTATAGGGTTCTTAATTGTTGTGCACACTGGAATCACGTATCTAGACCTAGGTTAACATATTAGATGAATGGGAGTAGAATAAAGTATTGGAAAAAGCTGTTTCCATGCGATGGACCCATGATTTGTATTGTTTGTCAAGTCATTTGCTGTTTAAGGCATTGCCTCAAAAAACTGACTATACTTGTTGGCTCTGAGAAGCTTATATTGGCCTCAGTTTTCAATCTCTGATCTGCTGGAAGTTGTAGCATTTGATATTTTACCTCAACCTATGTGTCACCGAGTCTTTACGTATCAAATGAGATTCCATAGAACTTACAAGTCAAAAATAGTCTGGTGGAGGTGACCTACCTCCTCATCCTGACCAAGACTGTCCTTCGAAGAAATTAACATCTAGGTGTAATTTTCTATAGCATTTATTTATGCTGACCATTTCTATATATTAAGCAGATTTAGTTACTTAACAAGTTGTCTGTTTTGTGGTATTTGGGGTTTCGTATGTAATTTCATTTGCAATTGCGTATACCCATCTGACCGCTGGTGTAATTTGTTCTGATGTTTCACCTTGTTAATAGATAACCTTACTCTGTCTCCATTATATGCAGTTCATATTCATCATGGTTTATCTTGCAAATTTTAAATTATTCATCTTATGCATAAAAGAAATTCTTTTGTGTCAAAATGATCTTCTGCGAATTCTCTTACTCTATCTAGATCTTCTAAAACTGCAATGATGTACTTTATTTTTTTACACAAAAAATTCTGCAGGCATATTCAGATTCTCTGCCAAGCGATTTTTTGGAGTCAACAATTCAGTCTTTAAGAGGTTCTGATCTTCCATTCTCACAGTTGTTGGGGACACCATCAATGCCTTCAAGATACAGCAGTGCAGCTTCATCTGTAAACACTCCAACCATTTCCATGTCTGAGGTAAGTAATGAGCGATCCGCAAGTGCATCATATCCATGTGATGTGTATGCTCCAGTAAACTGGATTCCGGATTATTGAACCCTTATTTTTAGACCCTAATAAAGGTCCTGTCCAATTGCAATGTTTCAAAGACTTAATTAAATATGAGCATGCTGATATTTGTGGCCATTAAATCATACAGGCTCTGAGACCGGGTGCCTTGCCTTTACCTGAGGCATCCTCTGTGCTTCCTCAGCACCTTACCGCTCGGTCATACTCTCAACCTACTTACGAACAAATAGCAAATATTATTGGCTACCCCTCCCCACCTCAGAGCTTCTCACGTACACCGTCAGCATTGCAGCAAGCATATGCAGGTGGTACTGGCCTCCATCAATCTGTGGCAGGCATGGAGTACAGCTTCCCACAGCACAGGAATGGTGCCTCAATAAGCAGAGTGCCGCCATCTGCTGCTGCTGGTGGCCATGGGAGTTTTGGGACCTCTACAAATGTCCATGGCAATTATTTGCATAACTCATCTGTTGCGCCGGTCAGGGACTATGATGATGTGTTTCGTTCTCAATACAAGGATGGAAACCACTTAACCCCTCTTCACCAGGTACAGTTCTTCTATGTAGCTGTTACCAAGTAAAAGTATTCAATATCGACTCGTTTCTTCTCTCATCTCACATCTACTGTTTATGAAAATGGTGTTAAAGGATTTGCAATTGGTTGTAATGTCACAATTGTTGAACCGATTGATTATTGATACTGATGAGTTTTTAGTGATCATTGGTGCATCTTATGCATATCACAAATTTTCTCTCTTGAAGTATCAAAAGTCTTGTTTGCTGTGTTGTTACATGGATCATATTTGATAATCTTAATACCTCTTTTCTAAACTACTCTTTGCTGTGGCCACCAGAGTCCGAGAACATTATCTTCCGTTCAAGACAGTGCATATAACAACTTGCTTGGGCAGAATCAACAGTATGCAGGATATCGACAAGAACAGGCTGGACAGGTTCCTTCACAATTGCAGCATTATGGATCCATGGGATACCCTGATTACTATAATTCTCAAATGGGCATAACACAAGAACGTCAACGTCAAAGCCTCAATGAATCACCCTTTGCTCCAGGTATTCCAGACTTGTCGCCTCAGCAGTTGCAACAAATTTGGCAGCGGACGTACTAATTTTTGTTTGTCGGTCATTTCTTTTTCCCATCGGGGGTGTAGTGAGTTTGGAGTTGGCAAAGTAGGGGTGTTGCTATAGTTCAGAATCACGGTGGTTCTGGCTAGTTGTCCAATTGTACATACTCTGAACGGAGAAGTTATTGTTTTGTGCCTTCTGCCCTAATGTTGTATTCTACGAAACTGTGTTGGGGCAAAATTTTTGAATCAATGGGACAGCTTGCCAATTTTAATTTTTTCTAGTGAAAGGCCGTCTATCTTCAATGTGTTGTGCTGCACTTAAAAGCCCCTGAACATGATCCCTCAGCTAAAATTGCATGAGGGTAAATGTTGGTAGTGTAGGTTAAAATTTACTGACCTGTAAGATTTGTGAATGATTTAAGTACAATACATGCTATATCTGACTCTGTTGGTGAAGGCAATTGACATGAAGGAGAAGTTGGTTTGGAGTTAGGCAGTGATTGTGACATTGGAGTTTGATAAAACTAGTGATAATTATAAGGTTGGTATCACTTAAACATCTCCTAATCCTGGTTCATTCTTTCTGGTTTGCTGATAAAACTATTGCCACAGATGGTGCTATATATACTCGCGTTCTTGATGCAGCTCATGGTGATTCTCTGGTTCTTATTGCGTGTATCAGAAAATGGCAGGAGGTGCAGATCTTACAGGACCTAATGTTGTGTCTAAAATTTCCATCGACCGAACCCAAGATGCAGATAAAGGTAATAATCACCACAGGCCTAGCATTGATGCATTACTTATGGCACCAAAAATACCAAAGCCAGTGCAACCAGTTTCTTCAGCATCTGAGGGGGAGACAATCAGGCGACCCCGTGGCAGGCCAGCGGGTTCTAAAAACAAGCCAAAGCCGCCTATCATTGTCACCCGCGACAGTGCTAATGCACTTCGTGCACATGCTATGGAAGTGAGTTCAGGCTGTGATGTGAGTGAAAGTTTAACCAACTTTGCAAGAAGGAAACAAAGAGGCATTTGCATACTGAGTGGAAGTGGTTGTGTAACCAATGTCACACTGCGACAACCAGCTTCCTCCGGAGCCATTGTGACCCTCCATGGCCGTTTTGAGATTCTGTCATTGCTCGGATCAATCTTGCCTCCTCCTGCCCCTCCTGGGATTACAGGTCTAACCATCTACTTGGCTGGGGCTCAGGGGCAGGTTGTAGGTGGGGGCGTGGTAGGTGCACTTATTGCTTCAGGGCCTGTTGTGATCATGGCTGCCTCGTTCATGAATGCAACATTTGATCGTCTTCCACTGGATGAAGATGAAGTAGCTGCAGCTTTACAGAACCAACAATACCAAAACGGTCGTCACCACCACCTGGATATGTCAGATTTTTATGGACTTCCACCAAATCTGCTCACTAATGGTAATGTGCCTCCTGAGGTTTACTCCTGGGCATCTGGCCGAAATATGTCAAAGACATAAAACATGAATGCACTCATTGCAGCAACATGTCACCATTAGTATCTGGCATTACTTCATATGTATTTTTACATGTAATTTTAACAAGAGTTTGTATCTTCATCACATACCCTTTAAATGTTGGGTTTTCAATGTAACCTAATTAAGTATATACATCATGTAAGGAGGACAAGAATGGCTTCTAATAATTTGATTTTTCCATAATCTGATAGGCAGCAAGTTCAGCATAATCTGTTGCATTTCTTTCCAACATAAACCCCAATCCATTCAGTAGTGAATAAATCTCTGGGGCTTTCTGATGCAGCCTTCCACCAGCTATAAACTCATGAACCTCTCCATCTACTTCGATCAAACTACATCCCGGTTCTTTCTCAATCTTCTGCCCTTTCATTGAAAGCCTTTCACGCATTGCTTCCTCAAATTGACTAGAGGCAGCATAAACATTTGACATTAACACATAACCACAACAATCACTTGGATCCAACTCAATCACATGCTTTGCAGCCCGCTTAGCCATCTCAATGTCTCTGTGCTTCCTACAAGATGAGAGCAACGAACCCCAAATGATCGCGTCTGCTTTTAATGGCATACCATCTATGAGCTTCTCAGCTTCTTCAAGAAGTCCAGCTCTGCCTAACACATCCACCATGCAACTATAGTGCTTAATGGATGGTGCAATCCTATATGTTTCTCTCATTACTGAAAAGTACTTCCTTGCTTTCTCCACCATCCCCGAGTGACTGCATGCGGTTAGAACACCAAGAAAACTGACATCATCAGGTACAAAACTCGAAGATTTGAGCCTTGAGAATAGCTCAATTGCTTCTTCTTCACAACCATTAGTGGCTAACCCCATAATGATGGAGTTCCAACAAGATAACCCTGTTCTAGGAGCTGCCTCAAACACATGTACAGCTTTTTCAATGCTTCCACATTTGGAGTACATATTAATGATAGCTGTTACAACAATGGGATTGAGCTGAATATGATTTTTCCTTATATATTCATGAATCCACTCCCCTTGTCTAATTGCTCCTAATTGAGCTGAAGCATTCAACAGGCTCACCATTGTAAACTCACTAGGCTTAATCTTCTGCTTCTGCATTTCACCAAAAAGATCCAATGCTTCTGTGTACATTCCATTCCTAACAGATCCACCAATCATCGAATTCCATGAAATCGAATTCCTTTGAGGCATTTTATCAAACAGCCTTCTAGATTCACCGACTTCACCACATTTAGAAAGGCCCATTATCATAGAATTCCAAGCCACAATGTCAAACTCCAAGTCTTCATCAAACACTCTTCTTGCTTCACTCAAAAGGCCACAGTTTGAGTACATATGTATGATGGTGTTCCTTACAAACTGGTCACTTTCAAGACCCAACTTCACAACTCTCCCATGAAGCTGAGCTCCATCATGGGCAAGCCCGAGTTGAGCATAAGCCTTGAAAACTGAAGGGTAAGTCAACCTTTGTGGCTGGACAGTTGAAGTGACCAACATGTCGATGAAAAGAGAGATGGCAGCTTCAGGGTTTGAGCTGTTAGAGAAACCTCTAATGATGGTGTTCCAGATGAAGAGGTTTGGGTTGTGGATATGTCTGAAAACCATGTAGGCATAGTTGATGTCTCCGGCTGGGGAGGCACAAAAGGCCAAGACACGGCTGGCGGCAACAGTGTCATTGGCTAGGCCAGTTTTGATAAGGTGGGCATGGATTTTCTGGAGGTCTTTCATGTTGGTGCATTGGTTTTCTAGCATGAAGAGGTGTGGTTTGTCTGAGATGAATTTGGATATTGAGGTTGATGAAGTGAATGAGCAACAACATGGTGTCATTTCTTGTGGCTCTTGTTTTCTGTTATCTGAGTCTTCTATCTCTAACCCCTTTCATATGAAACTTGCAGAAGAGTGTGAAAACAGAAGGGAAACATGGTTGCATTTCAAAAGTATCTAATCTTTGCCAACAATATTTCGTCGGTGAAAATACACAAAAACTATATGGAAATGTATACTTTGGATCATATCGATTTTGTCTATATAATTGATGAAAAATTCAAGATTTCGGTGATCATTAGCTAGTGTCAACGATGGAAGTTTGGAATCTCATCAAAAAAAAAAAAAAACGATGGAAGTTTGGAATGAGATTGTGTCACACTAAGCAAAACCAAAAATTGTGTTTTGTATTTGAATCGCAGTAAGCCCTCAATTTTTTGAGCCGGCGTAACCTGATAAAAGTTCATGATGTATAGATTGTATTAAAAACTTGTTAAATCTGTTCCAAACTGCTCAGTGTCACTAACTAAAAGCTACAGATATGTGCAGAGTCTAAGATGTTTCAAAAATAAACTTAGGTGCGGTAGTATAATGTTTTTCAATGAAGATGTTTATGATGGCTGCAAAGAAGGGAGAAGGCTGAATCTTAGCCTCCCAATAATTTTATACTCTATAGTCTCAATCAAAAACATTCCCATTAAATACTACTGGGAGGGATTATGGGAGTAACAATCAAGAACTGCCTTTCTTTAGAACCAAAGCATAAAGCAGAGACTAGCGTTAATAGATTATACACAGTAGGTATAATTGGACTTCAATTGGTCAAAAGTGCATGCTTAGGATAGGATTCTAGCCACTCCACTTTAAGGTTCATTTCTACCAATTCAGTTTACTTTGTTCAAAATTCAAAATATGGTACTCTAGATACAGATACAGATCCAGAATACAAACACTAATCAATAATCAAAATGGCAATGAAAGAATAAGCATAGATGCTAATTAAGAGTGTGGGCAAGTTGTCACATACGAGTAGAGGAGGAGGTTGGCTTGTAAGCTAACACATGAAACGAAATGTGGTTGCTTTCCCTACATGTAAGCTACCAACTGACTGCAGGGTCTAGAACCATGTTTAAATGAAGATTTGACAAGTTAAAATACTCGAAAATAGAATAAAGAAACTACGTACTCTAATAAGAGTTCACGATTATTTGGTTTAGTGATGTAAATTTTTCCTTCGAAATTAGGATATCTTAAAATTGATTCAACAATGACAGACTGAAGTTGCTGCATAATTAAGAAAGAAAGAAAAAGAAAAAAAGCAGCAAGAAAGAAAAATGTTCATGCTTGTTGCTTATCCAGTAGGTAGTCACACTACAAAGCCTTGAAACAAAATCATCCCAACCACAAACAGAACCCAATAGGAAGAAGAGACAGACTTTACTAAAGAAATGTTGTCTCTTTCAATAATCTGCAGGGCATCTAGACAAGAATTTGGGCACCCAAATACAGATTTACTTTGACAAATTGCTATTATCAAATCCATCATTTTGAGATTTATATGTAATAACTTGAACAAAAACTCGCAACGAAAGTGTATAGAATGACAAATTGATTGTGTGAATAACATTGTCCATTATGTGAGTATTGGTTTTGTATTAGGTAATTTGATTCATAGACCATTAAAGTAGCCATGGATTAACTTATAGAAACTGGCAAGTTAATCATGTGATCAAAAAACAATTTGGAAGGCTCTAATCTCTCCCACCAAAACTAAGGTAATTGGAAAATGGAATATGGCTACCAGATTCATTGGTATCAAACAACATAAAGGAGTGTGAGAGAAAACAGAGAAAGGCAAAATGAACACATCACCACCATCATTACAACCATCACTAACCAGCCCACAGATCAAACCTAAAATCCAAACATTTCTCTCTCTCTTTACCTTTTTCTTCAACCTTCTTCCCTTCCCCTCACTTTTCCCTCCTTTTTGCACCCTCCCTTTGCTTGCACCTCCCCCTACATTGCACTAACAACCCATCTCTCTCCCTCTCCCTCTCTCTCTCTGGGTTGCACTTCCTTTAAAACATATATATCTATATTTTAAGTACATGAGAATAGACAAAGAGGTACAAAAACCCCTTCTTTTCAACAACATCCTTCATACTTCTCCAGTTCAATATATATCTCCTTCTCTTTCTTTCTTTCAAACCAGAGGAAAGTAGGACTGGCTAGATTGATCACCTCTACCCAAAAACCAGAAGAAGCAGAACAAGAAGAAGAAGAAGAAGCAGGAGGCATCAAAGAAGAAGAAGAAGCAGGAGGCATCAAAGAGAAGAAACAGAGGTTGGTGATGATGATTGGTGGAAGGTTTAACTATGGTTTGATAGTATTCCTGATCCTATTGGGTCATTTCTTCTGTTCAGGTGAATTCCTTTGTCTTGATTTGAACTTGGTATTGCTTCTTTACAGTTATATTTGGATTTTCTTTCATATCCAATGTGACAGCATCTCTCATTTTCTTTTGTTAAATAATAGAATGTGGCAATAATCCTATTAGCTTCTTTATCTTTTCCCTTGTTTCTTTCTGTCTTTGACAATGAATTTTTATTCCTTAATAATCCACTTCACATCAACTTTCGGCTACCAATAAGAATCTAGCTATGTGTTCTTTGAGAATCTAGTTTTTGAGTTGATTTGACTAATGAATATGCAATTTTCTTGCTCAGAAGAAATTGTTCTGGATTCTTAAATGAACACGAATGAAGTTTCATATCAAATCATTGCAAGCATAATTCTTTCTCTTATATTTTTCTTCTAGTTTTAAGAATTAAGGTAAACGTATTTTTTGCCTGCATGACAAATTTCATTTTGAATCATTATATTCCTTAAGATGACTATTTATCCTCCAAATTTCGGTTTCTCCCTCTTCCTTTCTGTTTTCAGAAGCAGGGTTAGAGTACTAGTTTTTCAAATTATCAATGATGATGTTTTGATGTTCATTTGAATCTTCTCCCTTAGCTTTTGCTTCTATGTATGTTTGACTAATCTTTATAGTTCTATTGTCTTCCTCAAAAGTTCAAGAAGAAAACTTTGATTGCGTGATTACTGTTAGGGATAAATTGTTGAGCTGTTTTTGGTACCCATATAGCAGAAGCTCAACTTTCTGGCTTTCTGGTTTGAAACTATTTTATAGGGTATGATGTTGTTTTTGAAAATGGGAACAATACAGATTTGGTGCCACTGTTGCCATGTTCAAAAGTCACTGAAATGACTGAACAGAACAAATAAAGATTACCTTTAGTTGTCATTTCTAGTACAGGTCTGAAGGTGAGAATCATAGAACAAAGCCAAGAAGACAAACAGCTACATGTTACTACTTCAATTTCCACAACCCAGAAAGACATCACAACTCCAATAACCACAGTTCCTACAATAACTCCCACCAATCCCACTTCATCAACTCCAATTATGAACCCCACTTCCACACCAGACTCAACCTCACCAGTTACTACAATTCCCTCTTATAGTACCACAACATCTTCTACTTCTGCAAGTTGGTGTGTTGCTAGCCCAAGTGCATCACAAATGGCATTACAAGTTGCCTTGGATTATGCTTGTGGCTATGGTGGCACTGATTGTTCAGAGATTCAGCTTGGTCGAAGTTGTTACAACCCGAACACTGTCCGAGACCATGCTTCTTTTGCATTCAATAACTTTTATCAGAAGAATCCAGTTCCAAATAGCTGCAATTTTGGTGGCACTGCTGTCATCACCAGTACTGATCCAAGTAAGACACCACCTTTAGTTTTTGGCATTTTTTAATTTTCTTTTACGAGACAGTATAGTGTTATGTTAGACCGCTTGACATGTTATGTTGCGAGAACCATTAAGGAAGTACATCCTTGTAAGAAATATAGTTCGATGAACAATTTTGAAACACAAAAAAATGCTAGAAATCTGACTCTGACCAAAGAGCATTACCTAATGCTTTAATGCAACTTAATGTCAATTCCTTTGTTCTCACCCCTTTATTTTTCTTGATTCCAACAATCTGTTTAGGTACTGGGACATGTCAATATCCATCCACAAGGTAACCCTCCCAACTCTGCTTACTTAAGTTCTCCCACCACCTATCTAGTGAGAAAGATCAACTTTCTTATTTGTATATCTGCAATGGTGCAGCACAAGTTCATCGGTTTTGAACACAACAAATTCAAGTGGCTCAACGGTTTTCGGTGCAGTACCTTCTGGTCCTTCTACCTCCTCAGCAGCTGCTGCTGCAAATTTGCATAGCCTGCGAAACTTGTTCACCATGATGTCTCTGATGGTGGTTCTAATCGCTTAAAAAGGCTCAAGTGGACTTCCCAAACTACAAATTTGGGGGATAGAATGTAGTATATATATGGGGAGGTACATATTTACATACTAGTGTCTTGTTACAATGAGATACCTCATGGAATGGATATATCAATGAGTTTCTTATTGATGAGATTGGTGAGAGACCTTAGAAAAGGAGATAAAGCAAGGTGGGAGTGTGATGGTTCTTGTAGAGGTAGCAATTTAGCAGCTGCCAAACCTAAGGAAATGTTGTAATTACTGGGAATAGAAAATTTTGACAGGAACTTATTAATGTGCTGTGACATAATTGTGTGTAGTTTGACTAGTATCCTCTCTCAATGTCCCAATTGACCAATTATATGTATGGTAGAAGTAAAATTTGGGCTTGGGCATTTCTCTGTTGGGTTTGGGTCTGGGTTTCTGCAGAAGATGGGCGTCTAAAACTCTAAATATATTGTTGAGTTGACACTACATGCAACATATGCCCTTACATCAACATTTGATTGTAGCCTAAACTTGGAAACTAAACATAAAACAAGATTAACATTTGATTGCAACTATAGTCTAAGCTTCAAATTATCCTTAAAACAAAGTGATCGATCGAACTTTGGCAAAACTACAAAATGCGTACTGCACAATGTGAAATCTAGCCAGAAAACAAAAGCTAAAACAAAATTAAGCAATAATTCCATACGCTAGTGATGTTTTTTTGATAAGAAACATAAGTTACATATGGTAGTGATGTTGCTCCTTTCAATCATTATACAAAAGCAATGATAGCACATGATATCTGGGCCTAACCATTTAGAAACCACTCGTTTTGCTTTCATCTCATATAATGCTTCAATCTTCTTGGTTTCATATCCATCGACCACTTGCTCATTTCCTCCTATAATTTCATGTCCTTCAGCTATGGTGGCTATAGAGGACCATCAATCCATCTTCCAACCCCTCATCGACAGAAAACCAATCAAAACAAACCATGACACAACTTCTGATGATTCCACATCAAACGTCGGAATTCTCATACGTTTCATTTCCGTCATCTTGGTCGGAATCCTCTCATTCTGGGCGAACCATGAAGCTTCTAAAGGGTTTGACATCACCGTCCTCAACAATGTCGCTCGTGACTCCCTCGCCGGCCAGCGCTTCCACCTCTTCTACGTCGCCAACGACAAAGTCACCCGCATCGTCCTCCACGCCAGCGACTTCATCGAACACCTTCTTTACCCTAGCGACGACGACATCCCCAAGAAGCAAGTAAACAGTGTCGTTGTAAGGCTCGTCAGCGTGAACCTAACAAAAGCCGTGGTGGAAAACGACCGTAACTTTGTGGTGAACATAAGCCCTTCGGTTATGGAAGAGGCCAACGTCGACCGTGCATTAGTGTCGGCGATACGACGTGGCATGGCGCGTGTGTGGCTTTGGGATGGCAGAGGGTCCGGTGCTCCGCCGGAGCTTGTGGAAGGCATGGTGGAGTACGTAAGGATGGCTGCGGAAGGGTTTGGTGGCCTGAAAAGTGATTTTTCCGTCCGAAATATACCGGCAGGTGAGGGTTACGCTTGGTGGGAGGACAAGGACCCTGTAGCCTTGGCAACTTTGTTGCGGTATTATGAAGGGTACAGCAAGGGCTTCATTCAACGGCTGAATAGAGCTATGAAGTATAAGTGGCATGATGGGACGGTGAATGATGCACTTGGCATGCCATTACAAAATATATGTGGTGAATATAATTTTTCCAAGGCCAGTTATTGAGAGTTGATGGTTTTAGATTCAGGTTTTCTATTGTAATTGTTGCATGAATATACTGTGCTTTCTATCTTGCACACAGACAAAAAATTGTGGTGTGGATTATGGTGGAATCACATGGATATGATACAATGCGTCGATCAAGTAGATAAGGTCGTGTTTTGGTTTGCTCTGTGTCCTATTTGCACAAAAGGTTTGTTTTATACAATATGGTATCACAAATTCACAATGCCAATCGAGTCTACAAACCAAGGAATCGAAGGCCTTTGTTTTGTATATATGGACTTGAATAAGCTCCTCGAGCTTGGTTCAGTCGCATTGAGTCTCTTGTTCCTTTCTCTTTCTCAGTCTCTTCTAATGATGTTTAACCATTGTGATTCGACTCTTAATCTGAGAGAATAGCTAGATGGCCATCTAATTGACTAGAGTTCTCATTGTTTTTCAAGTTCTTCTATAAGGAAGTAGTATAGCTAGGTAAGAGTGCCGCAACCAATTCTTACTCTTTTTTTCTTTTTCTTTTTGGAATAGGACTGATATGGTTGTCCTAATCCCTTAGTTAATGAAACCGTTGAATACAATAATGATGAAAACATGATGCCTAAATTAATTTGTAGTATAAAACTCGTGAAGAGAATCTCTTAAATAATAATGTCAGTGAGCCGTGATCTGGTTGGTTAAGATGTTAACTAACAACTTTGAGGTCATGAGTTCAAATCATTGACATATGTAGAGTGTGTGAGTTATTTAATAAAAAGTTTTTAAAATAAAAAAAAAATCTCTCAAATAATAATAATAATAGTAGGAGTCTTCACTACTACAATGTACATATCCAAACATGCACCTAATGTCATATCGACTAAGAAATGTACGTGGCGATGTTACTGGTGAACCTTGTAAATTATCCATGTTAAATCTAGTGGATCGAAGGATCAATACTCAAACTTTCTTTGCCGCAAAGAGTTCAAATTATTTATGACTTTGCATTTATAATATCATTCATTTCAAGAAACAGATCCAAATCTCAACCTTCGACAACCAGGAGTCCAACACCATACAATAATATATGCATGACAAGGAGGCTCGGGGGCTCTGAGTCTATCTCTATTTCTGTATATATATGCATGTAATGAATACAGTAATAAATGAATAGCTAGTCCTCGATCTCGTAAACGACCGAAAACAGGAAAAAAAAAATATGATGAAGAAGAAAGACAGGTCGTTCATCCACAATAGTTTCTAAACAGACTGCAAACTTTCTTAGCATATTCACGGAGAACCAAATAAAGAAACAAATAGAGTTTGATACTTCCAACTGCCTATACCTGGACCGATTCAAGATCATAATTCACTGAAAACACAAGCTTAATTAGTTATAATTTTGCAGGTTAAGCAGTTGGGGCATGAAAACAGAATGAAAATTGAATATTTATTTCCTTTCAATGCATAGCTTGATATATAGTTTGGTAAAGTTAATTTCTTCACCAAGACTTGATGACATGGTTTGCTTCATGTCATATTCATGCATGCATAAGAATAAATATCAGAACAAGATTTGAGTGAGAGAGTTCGTGCATGATCTTTTCGATCAATGGAATCTATTCACCCTTTTAAAAAAAAATATCAGAACAAGGAAAGAATGTGTATCATTTTAGCAACTGAATAATAAGGATACATAATTATATATAGTAAAATAGATACATTTCCGATCACAACCACTAGTGGGATCTAACAAAAAATTACCATATACGTGTATATATATGGTATCCTAGCCTTAATTAAAAAACAAAAGAAAAAGAAATATAGTCAGTTATATTGATAAACACTTACAAATGGTTCCCTAGCTAATTCTTCCTCTTACTATCACTGACTATTCCTTCATTCCCAGCCAGCATCAAATACTTGTCCTTCCTTGTAAGAGTGGTACACTCAAACCCCAAAGCATCACCCAGCTTCCTCTGTATATAATTCGCAACTTCACAGCTCGATTTTCCACCAGCACAAGTCAGCTCTTTTGGTAACTTGCCTAATATTTCAACATAATACACAGGTCTCGGGTTCATCAAGAAGAAAATAGGATCCAGACATTTGAGCCCGCTGGCTGTAGTCCCATAGAACATACTCACCTTCGTGTTGACAGCCACAGGCACAATCTCATCAGCCAATTCAGCAAACAGTGAACTAAACCTCAACAGATAGGGCTCTCTACATGTTGTACCCTCAGGACACACCACCAAGTCACCTTCACTAAGCAACTTGTTCATGGTTTCTCCATCTTTCTTCCTGTCTCTTGTTAACCTCACTGTCCTAATCGGGGCTATGACCTCCGACATTTTGCTTAGGCTGTATGTGACAGCGGTCAAGGGCTTGGCAAGAGATGTGCTGAGGAAAACTGGGTCTAGAAGTGTTCTGTGGGTACATACATAGAGGACTCCTCTATTTTCATGGTCTGATTTTGTTGAAGTGTCTAAACCCTTGACAGATAGATTCAGACCAGTGCAGGTGGCTAAGAAGAGTGCAAGTTTGTAGGGAAGGAAGATACCCACTGAGATTCTGAATATGGCTATGACTATTCCAATTGGTATCCACAAGAACATTGAGAGAGTTGCTAATGGACTAGGTAAGAAAGCTAGCCTTCCATCATGGAATATTAAGGGCTTGGGGTATCTGTGCCTTGGCAACACTGATGAACTACTTGAATTGCTCTTGCTGTCATCCCTGTTCACTACATAAGCTTCCTGTAACAGTCAGTTAATCACACAGATAATTAGTTAACTAATTTATATCAATAACATGTTAAATAATTAATTGGCATAATATAAGCATGTTCTAGATTAAAAATATGTAACATGCATGACAGATATTTGGTGAGGACACATTAACTATGATATATTCATGTATAATTAATGGAAATATATAAATGATTATATTAAATTATTTCCCCACAGAAATGAATGGACCTGTCAGAATATATTTGTGCAACAGAAAAAACTTGAAGAAATATGAAAGAAGCCTGACCCATTTTTTTCTGTTGGGTCGTTATTTACTTATAAAGAAAGTTTCGTACATACATGTGTATATACTCTAGTTAAGCTGATGAGAAAGATCACCTAACTAAAAACTTATGGGGTTTAAGCCGGTTAGGTCTAGTTGCTAAACAGTTATTCGAAATCAATCTCTCTTTTCTCTTTTCCTGAAAAATGGAAAATAATCTTATTTGATCTATTAAGTAAAAGTTGTATGTGTATACCTTGCAAAGAGAGATGAAGAGATTATCATGGTGGCTTGAAGTTCCGAGTCCAATATCTGGTTTTCTATCACCAAAATGTTCCTTCAGAGCTCTGTGCTTCATAAGCAGACCAGATTTAGACAACAAACCAGTGAAGTAATGCCCAGAAGTGAGCAGCTCAGTTCCCTTAACATCATCAACCTCCAAATACTCCTTGAGGAACCCTTCCACCATGACTCTAGGGACACTAGTGAAAATCACCTTAGACCCAGTTGAAGCCAAAGCCTCATAGGCGTGAAGATTAAGATTTTCAAGATAAAACTTGGGCAACACAGCCCTTCCAACACTCTCCATTTGCTTAATCTTGAGCCCGCAAAAGGTTATGAAAATCATGACCCTTAATTGGAGTTCATAGTCCAAAACCCACAAAAAAGAGCATGACAGCAACAACAGAAAGGCTCTAATAATGCTACCACCTTCAAAAGCAACCAACATGAAGTAAGGAAACACAGAGTCTGATCTCAAAAGCCCTCCGAAAATGTCACAAACAAGTGTCTGGGACTTTCTACCAGTTATCTCACACTTGGCAATACTAGGGAAAGAAGGAGGTTGAGGTTGGGGGGGCTTATAGTTTCTGACTTTCCTTGCTGCTCTGCGACATGAATTTGCTAACAGCTGGTACCAAACCCAGTCTGCGAGCTTCAGAAGTACTATTGGGAGGACCATGGTGATCACAAATTAAGAAACGACAGAGACGAGAGAAGAAGAAGAAGAAGAGGAGAGACCTGGTTCTGTGAAGAAGAGGAAAGAATCCAGAAGGTATTTATAGGAATCCCATCGAAGATTTTGACTAGGGCAATTTGGTTAAGCCACACAGTTGGCATTAATTGCCACCTCAACAGTTTTCTAATCCCTTTTCTGTTTTCTTTCTCTTTTCTCTTCTGAATGGATCACCTCTGCAAGCTAGCTTCATCTCTTTCATATCATAATGGTTTTTTCTTATAAAACACACAGGTAGGTTGGATTATTGGTGAGCGCCTTAATGTGCATTTTTTCTTCTCCATCTGCAAATTTCAATGGCACGCATTGGAATGTGAGAAGGTTTTTAAGGATGATGAATATTGATGAGGGTAATTCTTGGTTATCCAAAAGGGAGGGTGTGACAAAGACAAACTAGGCAAGAACTTCACCAATGGGTTTTCATTTTCGCACCTAAATTAGTCCAGGAGGACCAATCCGTGATTCAGTTAGATAACCCATATACCATCTGATTTATTGACTTTTTTTAACCATTTGAAGGATAGTAGAAAAGTCAAATACCGTTTAGCTTTAGTAATTTGCAACAGCTTTAGCTTTGACTTTCTTATAGTAATAAACAAATACAAATTTAATGTAGGAAAGATAAACTAATTGACATGATGAATTAGGGTTGGATATCCATTAGGGTTACTCTAATCTACTAAGAAATTACTATTGATCATGAAAAATAAAAATAAAAACTTATCGTGAGTCGATATCAGAATCGATGAAAACTATCCATAACAACTTATTTTTACGACAACAGGAAAAGAGAGTTTTGTTAATCGGAGATTGCAATATGCATGACTTTGTCATAAAATCTATGAACGTTTTCCTTGTTTTGGTTTTTGGTATGTTAAGATAATACAATTTTGATTTGGTGGTTGGTAAAGGTTATTTAGTCATTTGTATCTTAGAACATTCCTTGTAAAATAAAGTAAATCAATTTTATATGTGTATCTTTCTTTTTCCTCCATTATTTTTCATTTTCCGTACTGCTTAATTACAACCTATGCTTTCTCAATCGGGTAGTATTGGCTATTAATTCCTGTAAAAAGGTTCAATTGTGTTTGTTGCGTGAGTATGCACCACCACATGTTAATGAACCTGCATATATCAAGTTATCAAGAAACTTAGTCTGAAATGCACTATGCATGACATTAACTGTCACAATTTTTTTTTGAAAAGTCACTGCTACGTTATTTATATGTTCTTTATTGTGGTTTTTGCTTATGGCCTGCATTATTATATATTACAAGTTACTCATGTATACTGCAAGTTAACAAATTAATATCATGCAGTTTGGATACACAGGTTGGTGTGGTCTAAATCATTTGGTATATATGTTTGATTACCATCGAGTTAAGTCTTGAAGAAGAAGAAGAAGAAGAAGAAGAAGAATATTATTACAAGTTACAATATGCGTGACATTCCTGTACGTGTTTTTCTTATGTTTTTGTTTCTAATTTCAGGAAGACATGAACAATCAAATACATCAGTCAATATTGGATATTGGGTGTTCCATACTAGATGCTTGAATAGCACATCTCCAGAAGCTTAATTGATTAGCTTTCAAACAAAATGTACATGCTCTACATGCATATATGGTTTAGGTAATTAAAGCCTAATGGTGATATTCCATGTACTTGATTCATCTCAAAACATAAATATTATGCCACCCCCGATCGATGATGCTGATATGAAGTACAGGACTAGCTCGTCACCCACCACTCCAGTAGTAACGAGGAACACACTTCATACTAAAGCATGCTAGCTGATATGTGGAGCTCCATCGACCATCGGGTGTGCTAGCTTTTAATATTCTCCTGAGTAATGTGAGGGAGGAGACAGTTGGGAATTGATTTCTCTGAGAATTTGTAATGTTATAATATATGTAGGTCAACCAACAGAAAATATCTTACACGTGGCCGTCACACAGGGAATCTGGACTTTGCCGCCATTAATACTACTGATGGAGAGCTTGATGGGGAATTATGCATCCCAAGAATTTAGGTCAACCAAACAGACCGAACAGATAGATAGATGTTAACATATGGTCCTCATCTTTCAACTCGGTTCGTGTAGAAAGACGCATGACGCAGAGCGCGCGGCAGGGAGGAAATGAAATGATCGATAGACATGCATATACATGCGCTTAAAATGGTTCTGGGCAAATGTCTTCATGTGTTTGAAAGAATCAGAATGAGTGGAGTGGTCAGTGGTGTATTTCCCACTTCATTACCAGGAATTGATTCATGAATAACCCTGCTTGACTCGATAACAAATAGAGAAACATGAGTTTAGGAATCATTAATATATCCCATACCCATTTTGTTCTTCTCCATTCCAATTGTCTAATTCATTACTTTCTCCATTCCAAATAAGTACACGTACATGTCAATAATGGTTAACAAACAATCTAACCTATTCAGTTCACGGTTAGAAAACCTTCACTTGCACGAGTAAGGGCACTTGCATTTAGGTTCTTACCTCACTCAGTCAAGCTAAGGGACCTGAAGATTCTCCAATACAATTGATGCTCGATCAAGTAGTATGTCGATTATACATGTAACCATAACTCCTAACAAAGACTCCTTACGTAGACTACTACACCTTGATCAAAAAAAAGTTACAAGATTTAACCCAACCAGTATATCTGCCTAATACCCTTATGCATGTTGTACATCAATACTAGCCATATTCAAACAAAATCATATGACGACTAAACAAACAAGAAACACATAGGCTCACTACATCCTCCAAAAAGAGAGCATTATTTGTCAACAAACATAAACTAGGAAAATAAAAAACTGGGACAAAACAAATAGCCCAACCTAAAAAAACCCTAGGATCCCATAGCCACTATCGTAGATGGCAAAATCCTCCACTGCCACCGCCATCGGACCCTCACCTGCAATGCGTTAGAGACGCCGGACCACCACCATCATCTTCTACTTTCCCCATCACACCATGGAAGCAAGCAAGCCGCCACCATAACGACAACCTAACCAACAATTGTAGTCATCCCTAGTTAAATGTGTTCCGTTACCGATTGGCCATCGAAGGACAAACCAAAACAACAGTAACCATGGTCTCCATTTCCTCATCGCACCCCTGTCATCGAGAACTCAATATAAGAGCCGACACTATCTAGACCCACGTGGGTCAACAAGTGTTATCCGACGAGGGCACAAGGCTCGCCGCCGAGCAAGGATAAATAACCAACGTTTCCTTCCAGGCACGTAGGCTAGAGAACACTTCGAAAAAAAATTCTTAAGCGATGTTTTTCTTTACTTTTCTATTACTTATTTTGCAGGAAATTATGCACTTTTATGTTTTTGTGTTTGTGTCGGTGTGTGTGCTCGCGTGCATATCATGTATGTATTCAAAGTTTAAAGGCTTGCATGAAACGGGTGAGCGATGGTTGTCCAACTGGTGGTGCTAGGCTACTAGCATACCACATCAAGTGCGCATATCATGTATGTTCTCAAAGCTTGCATGAAACGAGTGAGCGATGCTTGTATAATTGGTGGTGCTAGATTATAGCATACCACATCGAGCATGCATATCATGTATGTACTCAAAGTTTAAAGGCTTGCATGAAATGAGTCGGCGATGGTTGTCTAACTGGTGGTGCTATACTAGCATACCACATCAAAAATTTGAATGTAGAAATGGTAATGAAACGTATGTATTTGTGACATTCTAACTTGAATTGAATAAAAATCGATGTGCTAGAGTCAACCAAAAAAACTAAAAATAACACAATCAATTCAGATAGAAAATAGATAAAAGAAATACTAAGAAATGATAACATAGTGAACTTCTCATCTAGGACGGCTTCGTGGTGGTGTGATCTGGTTTGCAGGCACTGGATTCAGGAAAGGACGTGGTGCGGGTTCTGGCATGAGGATGACGGCCGTACTTGGAGGACGGTGGTTCGACGCATTAGGCGAAATGGAGAAGGCAAGACTTGGTCGGCGGTGGTGGTTGTCTCAATTCCTTGGATTAGGGTTTCAGGTTGGGCCTAGGCTCAATTGTTAGGCCCATCCTAGGCTAGCCTTATTTTATTTTCTGTTTTTAGTACTTTAGTTTTATTTGAGTTAGTTTTTGGGTCTGGTTTTCAGATCTCAAATAAGTCCTTACTCTATCGAGTTTGTTGGATAAATGTCATGGTTTTTTATAGGTACTTGAATTCGGGTAGCTGGTTCGTTGTTACAAGAACCCAGATTTCAGCCGGTCTTTGACCGCACATATTATCAGCATGTGTTGAACATGCCGGGAGATCCTAGGATGACCCACCCAATGGTATTTTGTTGTGGTCAGATCTTGTCTCAGTAATTCCTACCTATGTTGGTCAAGTTAACTCAGGCGGCTGTCTAATTCGGTTTTTATTAGATCTATTGACATGTCAGTCTCTCCTCTTCGGACTGAGGACAAGTAGTTTGAGGGTAGAGTTATTTGCTCGTAATTGTAATCTTTTGTTGAGTGTTGGGATTGTTTTGTAATTACAGTTTATTGAATTAAATTTTCTTTAATAAAAAATAATAAATAAATAAAAAAAAAAACTTACTCATCTTTTAGTTGCTAGAAGCAGGTCCCATGGACATGGCCAGAAAAAGACCTAAAAGAACTCCTCCTCCTATATAGTCGGGTTTGAAATTAAAAAAAAAAGTCGGGTTAGGGTTGCGCATGGGTGGAGTCAACTAACCCGAGTAGCCACAGTGTTTTCCAAGTTGCAACTAAAAGCATACCCTCTCTTCCTTGTGAGAGTCCCGACGATGGCTATGGACAAGTCACCGAAGAAGCAAGTCTACTTGTTCTACTGCGCCGAATGCGAAGACCTTGCTCGGCAGGTCGCTTCTCAGTCGGACCTCATTACTCTCCAGACCATCAAATGGAGGTCCTTTCTCTCTTTCTCATATGTTTGCTTTGTAAAGCTTTAATCTTTCCCTTGCTCTGTTTCATATGATCGTGAATTGAGATGGGTGCTTCTTCTTTCAGCTCACTTTTTGAGAAGGAAGAATTGAGTACTTTTTACGCTTTTTCATTTGTTGGTTTTTTACTGCATGCAGTGAAAGAATGAATGGAAACAGATAGAAAAACCCAAAGACCAAAGCTCTTTTTTTTTTTTAATCTTTTGTGAAGCTAAGAGTTTGGGAAATTGACAAAGGGGGGAACTTGAAGTTGAAAATGATTAGTGGAAGTGGGTAATAAGAATTGAAAGGTTGAGACTTTGGGAAAGAGTAAAAATTGAGTTCAGGATTCATTCTAGTAGTTACTTGGAAATTGGACTAAACCACTTGAGTTTTACATAATTTTTTGCATTTGAATCCATTGCTATATATAATGAATAATGTAATGCGTTATGTCATACGAGAACTTCATATGTAAATATGTAAATAGATGATCTATGTGATGCAATGTCGCACGTACAGATATCAGTTGAGTTATAGGAGACTTGAATTCATTATGTGTAAGATAAGCGGGATTCTGATTATATGACTGAATCGTATTTGTACAGGAACTTTGACGATGGGTTTCCAAACATTTTCATCAACAATGCACAAGACCTTCGAGGCCAACATGTTGCCTTTCTTGCGTCCTTCAGCTCCCAAGGTGTTATCTTTGAGCAGCTGTCTGTAATATATGCACTCCCCAAGCTGTTTGTTGCATCCTTCTCTTTAGTGTTGCCTTTCTTCCCAACTGGTTCCTTTGAACGAATGGAAGAAGAAGGGGATGTTGCAACTGCATTTACCATGGCGAGAATGTTGTCAAACATTCCCATATCAAAAGGTGGCCCAACCAGTTTAGTCATTTATGACATACATGCTTTGCAGGTTTGTTTCGTTTCTGGTATTTCTCTTGTTCTGATTAAAGACTTAATACCATTTTTTTTTATTTGTTGCAAGATTTGTGCATGAGCATGGAGAAGTTTAAATTTGTAGTTACCCATTTACAGACAATACATATCTACCATTCTATCTAGACTAGGGGGTATTGTAGTAGAACTGTAGAATAACCGAATGCAGTCAATCATCCATACAACCCAAGCTCATGAAATTCCTGTTTTCTGAAATTTCATTTATTGATACCAATCTGAGTTTGTAAGAAAAACTTTCGGTTGCATTTTAGTCATAGAGAACCTCATCTTTCATTCCAGCTTGCTGTTTCTTTCCCATCTCATCATGAATGAGCTCATGAAACGTATTTCAATGTTTGTGTCCAACACACAAATCCCTTTACAGTGGGCTGAAATTTCATTTTACAGGTACATTTGTTTAAGCAGTAGTAACTAGTTAAAGGTCAGCAATAATGTATGTCTATAGAACAATAACTTGTAGGTCAGCATTTGGCTGTAACTAGTTACCACACCCCAATTTGTACATTAACTTTCCTCTGCTCTTTTGCAGTTGAATTACACTTGCTATTCTCATTTCTCTATTTTTTATATTAGCACATAGGACAGACTGTAAGTTGTTGTTTGTCATTACAGTTTGTTGGGTTTGTACTTTGTTTTAATAACTGAAACTGTAGAATGTGCTTATAATTACACTTGGTGGGTGTACAATGTTTTAATTACTTAATTTTTATTTTTGTGCAGGAGAGATTTTACTTTGGGGATCATGTTTTGCCTTTGTTTGAGACTGGAATCCCTTTGTTAAAGGAACGCCTCCACCAGCTTCCTGACTCTGATAAGGTAGGGGTGCAGCATCATCTTTCATATGTCTCACAATGTAGCATTTCAAGTTGGAATGATTTTTGTTTTTTTTCCTCAATTTCCATGTCTTGTCTGTATTTCTGTAGTTATGTTTTCCCTTCTAATTATAGTTGCATTCCAGATAGTTGTTGCATTTCCTGATGATGGAGCTTGGAAGCGATTCCACAAGCAGTTGGATCATTTTCCCATGGTTAGTTTGATATTTTGCTTAAAGAGGGAATTGAATCTTTTATCTCTTCCAAATCTCAACTTTGTGAATTGGGTGCTGTATAATGGCAGGTTGTGTGTAACAAGGTTCGTGAAGGCGATAAGAGGATAGTTCGAATCAAAGAGGGAAATCCTGCAGGGTTTCATGTAGTCATTGTTGATGACCTGGTGCAATCTGGAGGCACCTTAATTGAGTGCCAGGTATGACTTACCAACATTTTTCCTTGTTTGGGATTTTATTGCAGATAGTTTATTTTCTTTCATGAGTGTTATTATCTTGCCAAAAAACAGATTGCAATTCCCCAGTTAGAGTATGAGTCTGTTAATGATATGCTGTAGTTAGAATTCTTGATCTAATTGAGGTTTCTTATGGAATGCCCTAGATTTTGGACCCTTATGCATGGTGAGGCAAAGTTTATCCAACTGTTGACTTTCATTACAATTTACAAGTCTTTGATTTTTGGTTTTTTTGTTTTTGTTGAGAAAGTAGAAGATTAAAAAGAATATGTTATTATTAATTTTTATTTTACATGAAGTTCCAACGTAATTCTTTACTTTGCAGTTGACTCATGTGTACCTTAGTAGTAAGTACTCTTGCACCGATGCAAATTCTTTAGGTAGTGATGGAAGCAAGTCACAACATTATGCATTAATATTTAACATGGTGAATATGAGATACATGGATAGGAATAGCAGCGCATTATAATTACCATTATATGCCTATTGCATCCTAATATCTGAGGTGCACTTAGCCAACTTTTATTTAATGTAAGATATTGGACATTATAAATAAGAGGATATACATTGAGTCTTGAAGGCCATGTATGAGGTCATGACTCATTTGGTGTGTTACAAATGTAGATATATATATATATATATATACACAGCCCGGATGTGAAGCGGACGTCCGCACCGGGCTTAAATGCGGACGTCTGTCTGTTCTCCACCGTCTGGCGTCGGCGACGGCGCGCCTCCACCCCAGAAGACTCCAGCAGCGTCCCCGACCACTTTCTCTCCCCGGCGAGTCCGTTTTTTTCTAGTTTTCCGACGAGATCACCCAAAACTTCAAACAAGATCAATCTCGCCGGAAACTGGAAAAGAACGGACTCGCCGGGGAGGGAAAGTGGTCGGGGACGCTGTTGGAGTGTTTTGGGGTGGAGGCGCGCCGTTGTCAGCGCCGGAGGGTGGAGAACGAACGGACGTCCGCATTTTAAGCCGAGTGCGGACATCCGCTTCTTATCCTCTCTGTGTATATATATATATATACGGAGCCGTTCTAAAGAGGACGTCTGCACAGCCCTTAAAGTGCGGACGTCCCTCCGTACGGCGAGGGCGCGCCTCCACCCCAGCCCCGACCACTTTCCATCCCCGGCGAGTCCGCCAAATTCCAGTTTTCCGGCCAGATTGACTTTGTTTGAAGTTTTGGGTGATCTGGCCGGAAAAATGGTATTCGGCGGACTCGCCGGGGAGGGAAAGTGGTCGGGGACATTGCTGGAGGCGCGCCCTCGCCGGTGGCGAACGGAGGGACGTCCACACAGCCTCTGATCCCGACTGATATAAATACATATTTATTTATATATATAAATGTGAAATATATAAAATAAAAATCATTCTTCAGTTGGAATTTTACTGTCTGATGACTCAGATCCCATATCCTTATATGTTAAGTGTAGATCAAAATCCTAAAAAGCATTTCAATATGTCATGTTTCTAGAAGTTAAAACTAGGCTTGTTGAAGTTCAAATTTGCCTTAAAACGTCCTTCTGTATTGTTTTTGTTGCACAGAAAGTTTTGGCAGCTCATGGTGCAGCCAAGGTTAGTGCTTATGTCACCCATGGAGTTTTTCCTAAGCGCTCATGGGAGCGTTTCACTCACAAGAATGGTATGTACTTGCTTAATATCTTTTATATAACTTTTGTTTGAATTTCTGTGATCAACCTTGTCGTTTGTTTTTAATTTTAGGAGAGTTGGAGAATCCGTTTGCCTATTTTTGGATCACAGATTCCTGCCCGCTTACTGTCACAGCCGTTAAAAATAAAGCACCCTTTGAGATCTTAAGTCTAGCAGGATCCATTGCTGATGCTCTACAATAGACGGAAAACACTAGTTAGGTAATGTGCATCTTATGACAGCATGACGATATTAGGGGAAGACCTGCAACATAAGAAGGCTATTTCAGATCAACTTGCTGGAAGAGTGTGAAGGCTATTTAGAGTTGCTAATAACCTGACTGAAATGAGGCTTTTGCTGTCTGAAATCCCCTATAACTTTAGAACTTGTCATGTTATCGTTCTGCGCTGTGTAATATGTTCGAAACACAATAATCTATTTAACTTCCATTGAAACTTAACGAGCACAATTGTTTAGAATGGCATCCCTTATAAATTTGGGAATGGTTACTGACCATCTTTGGCTATCACCAACACAGACTTGCTAGCTATTCTATGTTCTACCATATTAGCATCTCTAAGAGCGTAGCTGATCATGTAATTAGAATGCCCTCTCATGACCACTTTTCTCTTTTTGATAAAGAAGACGACAATAGATATTATTAAGATGCAAAACTAGCGAGTACAATGTTGAGTGATGGAGGTAACTCACTTGCGGAGGCACATAACCCTCCCAAGAAAGAATACACCTATTACTATTTACTAAGAGCAAACACATCAAGAGAGTCAGCTGCTGTGTTTGCCACTCGACCCACAAACATCAACATAACATCCAAATGAGCCCTGCATTAGAATCCGGCCATCACCTCTTTCACTTCTTCAAGTATGAAACCCAAATTAGAGTAATCTGTAGCTTCTTGTTTCGATTCACAAGTAAAAGCAATCTGTTTTGAATTCTACCTTGTCAAGTTTTAGTGTCTGAGTTCAGCGTGGAAAGGAGAAACCACTTGATCAAGTTGCTTCATTGCAGCTGCCTGAAATGCGCCACCATTATCACGAATCACAACTCCCATCCCCCTTCTATTTGTTGAAGGCAGAAAAGAGCCTTCACAATTGCACTTCAACCAGCCAGCTGTTAGAGCCCTCCCAGCCCCTTCGTTGTACCCTTTGGGATATGTTCATATGTACTTGTTTTAGCAAACTCAATTGAGCCAACACATAGCTACCAGGGAAGCTTCATTTGGATGCTGCCTATCATTCCGATTCTTCCAAATAACCAACAGAACTATTTGGATGTAGAATTGTAGATTCACCATGTCCTAAGAAACAAACAAGGTGGTGAATACGTGAGAAGGGTCCTCATACTATCTTCCCTAACATGATCTGAAGAAGGGTTTGCAAACCCAGATTCATCACCTACAGGCAGCAGACTGCAACACGTTCACTGAATGGGTAATGATCAAACACTAATTTATCTGCTGCCTCAAACCAAGTAGTATGTTATGAATTTGTTATATGCTAATGCAAGAATTGTGAAGAAAAAGGTTGTTATAGTATTATTTTGCCAGTGTATCAGCAACATGTAAAAAAAAAAAAGCGATATACAATGCACATCATTAAACAAAGAAAACACAGGAACAAAGGTAAGCAAGAAAGAGAGTAAACTTCTGTACAGCCAGCCATATATTAATACGACTTTTTTCTTCAGTACATGACAAGACCAGATACAATATGAACAAGATGACTGTCTCCCATCTATACAACCCTTTTTTTTTCTTTTTCTTTTTTTCCCTTTTTGAAACAGCCCTGAGCCCTAATATCCAACAGGGCATTTGACCATATACACATGCGATTGTATTTGCAAATGGGATGAAAAAGACCCATAACATAAAATTAAAAAGAAGAAAAGAAGCCAGGGGAGATTCTGCACACAGTTGAGTAATGCATATGGCCGCAGAGGACTACACAATTCAGCAATATGCTTCACCTTATTCTACTCCCGTGGTTGAATAACAATTTGTACTCTACAAATGAACAAAATGCTCTCTGCCGCTTTCCCTTGATACCTTCTCTAGAAATATCAGAAGTATCCAGCACTCAAAAGCAGACGCTAGCCATAAGTTATTACATACCCCACACCCCGAAGTCTTCTCTACTTTGTACAGTTAACTGTGCAGAAGTTAGCAGCCCAATCCTCCCTCAGGCATCCATTGTTATTCGTTATCTGGATTCTCATCCAGATTCCCCTTTGGACTGTCCAATGAGTCACCCACATAAGAGCCATCTGGCTGCCGTATGCATATGTTCAGATTTCTGGAGAGGTATGTTTCCTGATGATTCACAAAAACATGGATTCAGTAAAATAAAACATGGAACTACAAGAGAACTTCAAGGCAGAGAAGCTCCTAATGACACTAAACAACTTTACGAAGCTAAGCTACATTACCAATCAGGATTTCAAACACAAGGGGAAAAAAGCCATGGTGCAATCCATAGTAAGATCATATTTGACAATTGGGGCACAAAGGCCAATATCAGTATCCATAAAACACAGATGGCTCATACTACCTCGTCACCAGTCTCTTGGCCCTCTGAGTGGAAGAGGATAGGCCGGCAACGCTTGTCCTCATTCATGAGGCTTGAATTCTGAAAATGAGTCACAAGGGCAGCTTTACCCTGGATACGTGCATAAGCCAGCGAAGCAACCTTTTCACTGTTAAACTTCTCCCACTTCTTGCCATTAAATGCCTGCTCCAATTTTTATGGTATAAGTACTGGGTAAAGTTATAAATGTTTAGCTCTATTTTTCAAGCATTTTTAGATAACCAAATTAAACATTTGTTTTAAGTTCTTCTTTTCTTCATAAGAATAAGCTGCACGAAAAACAGATAGACCAGCAGCAAACAAAATTATTGGAATATGGAATTAACCTCATAAAAGGCAACAATGTGGGAAGGAGACACCATATTGATGAAGGCATAACCCACATTGCACTTATTCTGCAAAGACAAGGGAATCCATCAGTACTACATCGGCAAGAGGAAATCATAGAGCACTCACAATCAAACATCAGTGGAATGAATCACCTTAAAGTCGATTGGCAAGTACAGAAAATCGTATGTACCCTGGTGATTTTCATCAATAGCAGCCAGCAGCATTTTAGAAGTGTACCTGAAAGAGAAAAGAATACAGGCAACTTTATAAATGTGCTAAAAACCACAACATAACCAAAAACATATGCAAGCAGCTAAACCCTGGACGACAACAAATCGTTTCTTACTTATTTGGGATGTTTTTGATCATTAAAGTAGTTCTACTGTCTTCCCCGCGGAGAATTTTGTCTAAATCAAGTTGATACTGCTTTTTGCTATCAACTTGAGGCCCACTATTCTCAACCCGCCGACTCCTACCACGATCGGCAAATAGCTCACTGATGGTTGTTGCAGGTCCAGTGTAAGAACCATTCCCAAGGTACACAGGACTATGCTTTGGCATCGACATCATTCTAAAACTAGGAGAGCCATTATCACTAATGTTTCCAGGAAGACCGACACCAGCATTCAAATTTGCACGACCTCCCATGTTCATCATGTAATTACCATTGTTGCGGCTTAAACCCATGCCCCCAAACACTGGATTCATGAGGGATGTTTCAGGTGATTCAGGGAAGTAGCCAAAATGCCTATCCAGAGGAACACCAGATGGAGCAGATCCCACATGATGGTTATGTGAACTGAGGAAAGAGCTTTGCCTGCTAGTGAATGGAAAACCTTGTCCCTGTCCACCAGAAGAAAAGGGACGTCCCACAGATGATGTTGGCCAGGCAGAAGACTTGGGCTCGGAATAAGGAGTTGGGCTTCCCCAGAGAAACTGAGGACCTGACAACGTTCCAATACCTGATGAATTTGAATTCGACTCGCCATATGAGATAGGACCTGGACTAGTGCTTAACTTCTGCTCAGGAAAGGAATGAGAATGCTGATATGTTGCTCCTGGCGTTGAAGTGGAGTTACTAAATATCTGACTTGTATGGTTCAACCTTCCTTGGTCTTTACCAATAGGTGCAATCTTTGGGGAGTTAGGAACATGAGTCGGAAGAAGTGAAGCTAACCCAGGTAAATGGTTGCTGTCAACAGGACTCAGGCTTCCCACACCAGGGGACTTGCTAAAACCAAACTGATTATGTTCAATGGGGCTTCCAATTTGTGCCCAGGTACCTGCATAGTGTCAAAGCTACTGACTTAGCTTACAGCAAACCATGCATTCACATAAGTGTTGCCAGGAATTCAAGAGAAGCACAGAAATAACCAAATTATCAGGTCAATACAAGAGAGACCTACCTGGAGGAGAGTTGGTCATCGGTGAACCCACTTGATGTCGGAAACTACGAGTTTCATCTTGGTCAAGCTCTTGACTTAGTTGCTGCATCAAGCTATAATAGAAAGTACAATGAATTCATTTGTTGTTTGAAAAATTGAAACAGCAAGAAATGTTATATCAACGAGATTCAACAAAGGCGCCATTCGACAAATGTTATATGCAGATAATGCGAATGGATAAGCTCATGTCAAATTGGTTCAAAAACCACAAGAAAACCAGTACTTACTTTCTTCGAGCTCCACCAGGGCGGCTGGGTTCAAGCTTTATACGTTTCCCAGCTATGTCACTCCTATTTAGTGCTCTTAAAGCTGCCTCCGCAGCTCTAACATCATAAAACTCTATGAATTTATGGTGTCTCTTGTGTGGTGTTTCTCGGATCTGCATTTTGATTGAGGAAAAATAATTTTTATAGAGAAAATGTGGAGAGAGAGACAGAGACAGAGACTTCTTTAACTATAGACTCATAAAGAACTTATACCTCCTTGACTTCTCCATAAGCCCCAAATATCTGTCGAAGGTCATCATTTGACACTGATGCATCCAAATTGAAAACTACAAGAGTTCCTTGGTTGATATCCTTTTCTGAAGGGTTATCCTAAATTTTAGAAGGGAAAAGATGAATTATGAAGATGTTAATTTTAACACTACTAAAAATCAAACTATAATATCAGACAATTTGTTCAAACCTTGGGAATTGAAAAATGAATGTCAAGTTTTCTTCGTCTCAAGGGCTTGTTCTGTAATGTACGCATTGCAGTGCGAGCAGATCGAATATCATAGTATGAAATCATCACAAATCCCCTGTGCTTGCAGGCAGTATATAAAGTTCTGATATCTCCATATTGCTGACAAAAAGGGGGAACGCAATAACTCAATAAGCATAAGATTATAAATATAAAGATGAAAAGTTGTATATACAACAGTCGTACATAAAAAAAGCTTAAAAACATCTTAAAAAGAGCAATACCAATAACCAATTACAAACTTTGACAGACAAATGAGCCGATTCTCAAAAGAAAGAATAAAATGAGTGACCTTAGATTCCTAGCAAGTGTGGGAAAATCAGGTATCCAAATAGGAAATATGAAAAATCAACCAAGCTAGACTCCAAGTTGCACCATTGAAATGAGTTGCATATCTACCAGAACTTAACTTCACAACATGAAGAACAATGCTGGCATAGCCTTACCATTTAGCACTAAGATTTCATTGCAAAATGCTAAACCTGGAAGCTGCCAATGTCACTCTCACAGTTGCAAAAGCAAGTTGAATGAAGGAACCCATAAGTTTGTAGAATATTGATATTAATCAACTCAAGCACGAATGATGAAATTTAATGCTATAATAAACAAATTAGTACTCCAAAGTACCCCAGGTGAAATGAGTTGCGTAACAAGTTATGGCAGAATGCTACCTTGCAATTGTCTAGACAAAAATGAGAAGAGGCCATCTCTATGACATTAAAAGTTCTATGCTTCTTATTCTCTTCCAAATGTATTTTGATGGACCTTTTTACGTGAACGCTTCAGGAGTCTTAATTTCTATTAAGGGAATTTGGACGACCTATGACATTGAATAAGCAGCTAGAATTCATTGGATAACATTTCATGAAAGTATCATTTATCACTGTGGGTTCATGGTTTCAATTGTCCAACAAGCAAGCACCCCCACCAAACTGAACACATAGAAAGCGAGGACAAAAGAGAAACCAAGCCAGGAAAGTAACCAAGTCAACTAACATGTTAGACAAATAGCAACTGTACAATACCTCAAATAGAGATCTCAATTCGGAGTCCTCAACATTACTATTGATATTTCTGACGAACAAGGTTCTTGACGGATGCTCCCCATAAGGATGTTCTCCGGCCACAGTTCCCGCTCCATTTGGAAGAGCATAATGACCAATACCATTTGGACTAACCCCATCAGATATGCTTAGCTTTGACAAACTGATACCAAGGTTATCTTGCGATTCAAAATCCAATTCCATTCCGCCGCCACTGCCAAAGAGATCATAGTCTTCCATCTCCTCCAGATGACTAGGCAACCGACTTAGATCAAAATCATCTGTTAAGCCGGCTAACAGCTCATCTTCATCATCAGGAAGTGTAATTCTGAACGAATTTGATTCAGCATTTTCAAGTGGATCTTTAAACTCAATGTCTTGTTCAACTTTAATTAGATTGGGCAAGCTATCATCAACAGACTGACGCAAGTGCCCCGAATCAGTAAAATTCACTGCATATTGAGGAAAATAGAGTCTCAACTCTCAATAAGCATTCTACAGATAAAGATAACCTCTTACTTTATAAAAGAGCTGAGACGTACACTTTTCATGTGGAAGGACCGGCAATGAGCTTGAAAACAAGCTAGTATCACTTGATGCATGATAAGCCTCAGCTGTACGAAAGATTCCCCATGCAGTATTCTCTAATTTTCTAGGAACATTGACCGATGGAATCTTAAAGGCCCCTACAAAACAGTTATAAAAAATAAAAAAAAACCATCAAAAGAAAGATCATGCATGTGTAAGGAGATTTATGTGTAGAGCATATGTTTATTGGCTGTGTGCCTTGTAATGCTCCCATCAGTTAAAGAAAACAGAAGAAAACCTTCAGAACGACCCATTTTAGTATCTTCCAGATGTTTCTCCATTGAATCACTCTCTGTAAACACAAGGACAGTAAAAGAGAACGTTCAGCTATCCAAAATCTCTCAAATGCATGATTGTCTCAGGAAACATGTAACTAGAGATACATTGGATTGCATCGACAAACATAACCAAAAAAATGAAATCATGCATCAGTCAGTCTGGTGCAAAGTAATGAAAAGGTTAAAAAAGGATGGGATCAATTGATTCATTCGGAGTTCAAGTGCTTGCTTAATGCAGTTTGGATGACTATATCAAGGTAAACAGCGTCACTGACCCCAATCATGCAAGGCTCTTTACATTCAGAGGCTTAAAAAACTGATCTAGAACCCACAACAGTCAAAGACTATTAGCTAAAGCTCCAAACTGTGTCCTACTAGTGACTTAGGACACAACCGCTCTCTTCGTATAACCTCGAAAAGCCATCAATATTGTCAAATACAGCACCAAAACATGCAACACAATTTGCCAAAAGTACCAAACCCGGGTAGGTACATTTGATCTCTAAAGACTACATGAAGCTTGGCGATATTCGTCTAATCAAAACGCCACTTGGGTTAAGGAGGTCTACCACACAACACAAGTCTAGTAATTGATCAGCTAAGCTTGAAGAAACACCACAACACAACCCAGTAGCTCTACAAAATCCAACTAGGCACCAAGTCAACAAGGCTCAGAACTCAAATTCAGCAAAAGGGTAACCCAGAACTCAATGTTACAGTCCACCTACCAACTCCCAAACCCAAATAAAGCCTCAAATGAATCAACTTTCCCCACAACACCAAAACCAATTCCACCAAAAAGAAAACCCACATGCAGAATCATCCAATCACATGCAAAGACCAAACCTTTAACACAAATCACCAATAACCAAAACAAACCCAGAAATCCAAACCCTCAATTACCTGAGCAAGAACAACAACAAGAGAAAAGGGAAGAGTTATGGAGACAAGGAGAGAAGTACCTTGAGGGAAAACGAAGCGAGTAGAGACAAAGATAAGCAGTTAGAGAGTGGAATTGGGTTTCATTATCATGATCAATCGATCAAAAAAACTGAATTGTGGACTCAGTGTGAGAGTTTCGTAGAAGCAGAGATATTTGTTTCTTCTACTCCTCTACTTCCTCTTCTCTCGCCGAGAAACCTCACACCCAAATGTAAGCAAATTTCCAACCCAAAACCAAAAAATAAAAATAAAAAATATTCATAAGGAAATTAAAACAAAATTAAAAATTAAAATATGGGGCAAATGATTGGAGGCAAGGACCAGTAGCAGCAATATACGAAATTAAATTGTTTTATTTTTTAAAAGTTTAATTTCTCAGACACTCCCACCATAACAGAGAGAGAGAGAGCTCAATTTCATTTTTCTCTCTCCTCCAACTACAAATTCCGCTGGATTTGAATCTGGTTTGGCGTCCGTTGACACGAAGGCAGAGTTTGAGTCTTTGAGATATGACGCACCGGGTGAAATTACGGAATTACCATTGGGTTCTCTGTTTTGGAGTTCTACGTGGCGGGAGAGGATTCGACGGAAAGGTAGGGTGGGGGATTTAGAGGGGGTTTTGTCCGGTGGTAGTTCCAGGGGATTATTGAGATAACTTTATTGCGGTGGGGTTTGCTGACGTGTTAGGGGGTTGGGTTTCACTGTTTTTCAATGTGGGATATAAAAGCCCCCAAGGAATAACCGGATCCAATGCTTTCGCGACGCGTGGTTGTAAAACATGGGTCGAGTTTGCCCGGACCCGCAACGGCCGCGAGGATAAGGGCTTGTGGCCCAACCCACTCAGACTCGGACTGGACTTTGAGTAGGTCTATCTTTTTTGGCAAAAGCTGCGTAACGCCGGTCATTCACGTACGCCAACATGTCCGTTTAAACAGAGGGGCAACAATGTAACTTGATAATTCAGTTTTCACCAAGCCCACTGAAGAACAAAAATATAGTAATTGGTTCATCTTCTTCGAGCCTCAGCAGTTTGATTATTTAACATTCTCTTCTTCATTCCGATAATACAATCACCACCAACAACCAACTGTTTCCATGACAAGTTAATCTGCTTCTAATCTTCATCCCCTCATAAGGCTAACGCTCATACACGTTTTGGTGACCGGTATGTATTGCACTCCACTTCACATATATTCTGCAAATCTTCAGAAAGAGCCTCAGAAACAGCAAGAGTGAATAAAAAAGAGGAAGACGTGATCGACCTCCTAATTAGTAATACCCGATCACTTTCCACAATAAAGTAATACTTAATCTGTTGATCAAACTCTTTCAGTTATTCCTTCCTGGCTTCCTCTGATCTCATAGCTTCGTCGGAAGTAATGGGACCGACAGCCTCTCTGGCGACATCAATCGAGTTCCGGCCCTCTGCCGCGTGTGGACCCAATCATCATCTTCGTCGACGAGCCAACCTCCAACCCCCGAAATTGACTCCGCTTCCAGCCTTGACATGTTCAGAGAGAGACCTTTCCGGGGATCCTATACTCGACGGCGACGAGACAAGGTGGTTGAGACAGCGGTGGTGGAGGTAGGAGAAACCAGACTCGCAGAAGAAGCTTTCGGCGTGAAGGTAGATGAAGATGGCAAGCTTTTGTAATTGGTTTTTAGGATCTCTCAACTATTTCTTTGGTAGCGGTGAAAGCCATCGGAATTTGATATTAAGGTCTTTAAACGTTTACTATAACGAAATTTTTTTTACCGCTAACGGAATATATAGAGAGATTTACGTATATGCTCTTAGATTTTGAATCCGATGAATGATATGGAGCCACCTGTCCTGGGTCCACACTGGCGTACGAAACTTAGGCGTAGTCCAGCGCTTTCCATCTTTTTTATGAATATTCCTTTTTTTTTCTTTTTTTTTGGGAGAATGATGAATTTCCTTTAGAGTGCAATTGTTTTAAACTGCTAGTCCTTTAATTTATTTTCTCCCTCCGTAATTAGTAATTAGTAACAAGTCTTTTACATGTGCATATTTGTATGGAATCACAATCACAATCACAATCACCTAAAGATAAGCATGAACTGCTAAATAGGTTTACTGTATTATACAATTATTCGTCCTATCAACCGGTAGTTTTTATGATTATTTATTTATTTAATTTTTTTGTTTTTACTATAACAACCCTTATTTTTATTTGTGTTAGTTGGTTCATTAAGAGTAATTATAGAAATTTACAGTTTAGTGAAGCTTTTGAGGGCCTGGATTTATAGTAGTAGAGATGAGTGAGGAAATTACAACCACGCGACCCTACCAACACTGTAAGTTTTTATGATTATTATTTATTTTATTTATTTTGATTCTAATTTTAATTTTACTTTTATAATAACACCCTTGTTTTTATTTGTGTTAGTTGGTTCATTAAAGATAATTATATGGAAGTTCATAATTTGGTAAAAATTTTTAAGTGTCTGGCTTTATAGTAGTAGAGATGAGTGAGGAAATTATGTTATGTTGTGAAATTCTTTAGGTTGGTTGGTTAAAGCTTGGCTTCTTAAATCAAAGGTGTATAGTCTAAATGGGGACCTTTAGATGTCCTAAATCCATCTCCAATCATTGATTGGGTCTACTAAACAAATATTAATGGAGGGCTAAATACTATAAGTTTGTCGAAATATAGACCATCGTTTAGACCATGGATGACAAGCTGATGATAAAATATATTAGAATCTATAATTTAGACCTTAAATGATTGGAGCTAGAAAAATTATACACCGTACTATTTGGATGAACAGTACATGTTAAGGGACCATGGTCAGTTTTACACCTTGACGATTGGAGATGGTCTTACACCCTTGGCCTAAGTTCGAGTCTCCTTTACTCTCTTTTTTTTTTCTCGATTTGTTTTTTAATTTTCCTCTTCTTTAGCTCTTTCATATTCTAACAAATAAAAATAAAACTAAACGATTTTGAAAGTAATCTTACCTATTTAATGTTTTTCTCTTTTGTTCTTCAAATCTTTAATTCAATGAATCAATGATCCATTCTTGAATCAATGAATCAAATCTTCAAATCTCTTCTATAGTGTTCTTTGTCATTCTTGATTTCTAGATATGATCAAATTGATGAATCTATGTGATTTAAGTTTCTTTACATATTTGAATCATTTGATAGAAAAAGTTTAGATTATGTCGGTTCTACTTGTCTATTGAAAATGATCTGTTTGTCTTAATCATAACTTAAAAGGGGTCTCAATATCCAATTACCGTATACAGGACAAAAATACAGCGGCTTCACAAAACTCTCTCTGTCTCTCTCTCTCTCTCTCTCTCAATATTAGGGTTAGGGTTTGAAAGCGTCGCTCCACCATGACAGCTTCTATGTCTACCTCTACTTAAAACTATCTCTTAGCAACTAAGAGGAACTTGTCGACCTCGGTAATCTCCGATGTCCTAAAAACGGTTTCGTGGCTCCAAGATTCTATCTTATAGGCAAACTTAATACTGCTAGAGTAGTAACTTTCGACTCCTTCAGGAGTGGAGTGAGATCCATACGGCGCCTCTCGACTCCGGTGGAGGTTCTGGCTAGATAAGATTGTTTTCTCTTCACCTTCACCAATGAAAGAGACGTGACTCGGGTTAAGAAATGAGGACCATGAGGCTACCAAAGATCTATGATTCTCTGGAATGATTTTGATGGTTATTTTGTTATAATGGTTGTACCTCTTGATTTTGTGTGGATTTGGGTGAAAATACAGGATCTACCAACAACGCTCACAACAGCGGCAACCGCGTGTCTGGTTGGCAAGACTATCGTCCCGGTGCTTCAAGTTGATCAGCAAGGTATTAACAGCGGACAAATCAGGGTGTGTCTCACCCTCCCTCTCAATGATTTGGTGCATCCGAAAAGACGAATTAGGGTTTCCCTTGAGGATGTGCTCACGGTGAAATTCAGGTATGACCAATTACTTGGGCTTTGCAGAGACTGCTTTACGATCAATCATGAACCTCCTTCACCAGTTGCGCTCCTACTGGTGAATCCACCTATTGCTCCTCCTTTGATGGTGTTTCGTGGCAACGCACCCATCTCCCTCTCAGTTCCTAATGCAACTATGCCTCGTATCCCAAAAGATAAGAGGATGATCACCATCAGAGAAGTCCATGCTTTCCCTTCTCCTACAAAAATCACAGGAGTTAGGCGTAGAAGGGAGGATGAAGATGAGGCAGAAGGCAAGCGTGTGCGTCACCCTTTGGTTATGGTTCCTCTACCCTTAAACCCTAATAAATTAGGGGCATTAGGGTTTTCAATTGTTGTTTATGGTAACCTCGACATTGCAAGGACCAGGAAATCTCCAAGGAAAAGATCGGGGTCGACCACGTGGTAGCAAAAACAAGAAGAAGAGTTGTATCTAAAAAAAAAAAAAACAAGAACAATAGCTTGACAAACATGTTCGACTCCATGGCACCGGGAGCGATGATGGAGGAGAAGGAAGCTGCATCTAAATATGAGGAAGTCTGATTTCCTAGTGCGACTAGGAAAGATCCCTTCCAAACCCTATCATAGTCTCTATTTTTGCTTCACGGTAAAAGATACACCAATGGGTCTTAGGCCTCTGTTCGTTGAGAGAGTAACTATGTTTGGGGTGAGGAAGGTTATTTTGCTTTAAGCTTTCTAGTATTTTATGTCCACTTTTTTAGACGTAGTTTTGATAATTGTTTTTCAATTCGTAGTTTGTATTAAGTACTTTACTTTGTGTGTGAGTAATCTTCGAATTATTCAGGTATTGATCGTTCTACGATCGTTGATTGGCTTTATGTCTAATGGAGTTATTCTAATTCTTTCAAAAAAGAAGGGGTCTCAATATTGTTGGTTTAGTTTGTTCCTCTATGTTATAGTTTTCAAGCTAGGAAAGTATGTACATCCTCTTACACAGTTACAATGATACCAAGCTAAACAGTGATACCATCCTCGTACATCGATCCACTAATACGTGTTGATATTGTCGTGGAAGAATTGGTGTATTGATTCTCTTTTATCAGGTGCAGCTAAACGCCACATTCACCATTGTCGCACAAGGCCTCCGAATATGATGGACCGGTCCTGCAGCTTACTGCGCTCCGGCCATGCCAAGACCCACGTGATCAGCTGTCGAACGAGCGCCACCCCTTCATTCCGCCAACCAGGCCAGTAATTAAGGAATCGCCCAAGACACAAACCCCGTCGCAGTCCCTTCTTCCTTCACAACGTAACCTGACCCCTGGAGAACTCCTTGATCTATCCAAGTTGTCAATGGTGTTGTCCGACTTATTCTAGACCCACAAGGGGGCCGACAATGGCTCGTCCGACAACGACAAAAGGAAGCGACCCTAGACAAACAAAACGCTCCCTTTACATCTCTAGGGTTTTTTCTCCGACATTGGGACATTCTACGTCTATTTTTTCTTCTTATTACATAATTATTACTCTGAATTTTTTTCCCAGGGATTGATTGATCCTTTCAAAAATTATGGTTCTCTTCAGGTCGTGTAATGGGGTGATTGTAAAAGAGATTATGATGCATGATGGAGATCATGAAGTTATGCCATATTGGGCTAGACCTAATGCACCATTTTTGGAGTTGAAGATCCACCCTCCAATTAATTGAAGCCCATCTTCTGATCTCATTTCGTCAAACCCCATTTTTATTTTAGTTTTCTCAATTGAGTTGACAAATCTAAATAACAATTATTGGCATCCAAAACACATGAAAAACGAGCTAAGCAAGAGTATAATACAAGTAATAATCAGCTGGTTAAGTTGTCAAATAATGCTGCTTATTTGGGCCCTCTAGTAGTCTAGTCATCCATATTTGCTACTAACCTCTTATATCACGATACCAATTTGATGTAACTCCTACTCTCACTCTGCTTGACATAATTAAATTCTAATGTGCAATTATTAAACAAAAATATCTAAAGAGACACATGGTAACAGTAATGTTTTCTTTCTCATTTAACGTTACACTTGACGTACGTACTATTCTGCAATGTCATCAAGACCTTGAACAGAAAACTCGATCAAGAACACCTATTCATTACCGAACAATGAAAACGCCGTTGACATTATTCCGACCCCAAATACTCGGAACAGAGATAGCAAAAAGAGTTAAAGACCGTGAGGTCATGAGGTGGGGGGTTGGCTAACTTGGCTTGGTCTGCCCCAAAAACTAACACTTGGGGTTGATGAATGGCAGAAGCAGCCACATAGCAAGAGTGTGTGGCCATTTCTGGGCTTTGAGTTGGCATCACCAAACCACTCTGATTCAGTTCCACTCTCTCTCTCTCTCTCCCTCTCTGTCTATCTCTCTCTCCAGCAATCGTGCGACCGACAGAAGCCGGGGACCCACAACAGATCAGCAGTGAACTAATAAGACAGGGGCCCACGCACCTTTTTTCTGACGGCCCCTGATGAAGGAAAGCTCAAGTGGCCACGGCCGGGGGGAGTTGTACTTGACAAACGTATACGGATACGGGCATACGTAGGCGTATTTTGTTACGTAGAGGACGTCGGGGGGTAAAATAATGAAATACCTCCATGTTTGACTTTGGAGGGACGCGTGGCGCACGTGAGGAGGATGGACGGATGACCTCACATGCGAGCATTTAGGGTTGCGGTTGCTTTGTCGGCGTGCAAACATCTGCATGGGTTGGCAGGTCGTCGTCTTCCTCCAGCTTCCCTCCCCCGTTAAAATTAGGGTTATAAGCTATGTGGTAGATACCAGTCATGTCATGATGCATGTATTTATATGTATACCGGGTGCCATCATATTCATATATACATGTTCCAAATTCTTTATTTATATATACGTTAATGTTCATCGATCTCTTTGCCGGGGAAAGCTTGCTGCAGCTTGCTTGCAAGTTAGGTTTTCCAGGTAGTGATTATAGGTTTTTCTTCTTTCTTTCTGCTTTCGATCTCTCTCTCTCAGAGATAAAAGTTGGATGAACCGATGGAGTAGTGTACTTGAGATAGAACCGTTGCCTTTAGGTGCTTTTTATACTAGTGCGTGTTGATGGGTTTTGCTTTATGTTGAGGTTTGGCCGGTGTGAGTGTATGAACATACGCCACGTCCTCGACGGTTTTGTGGATCTTGTTGATCGAGCACAAGATGAAAGGCATTTTTCACTTGATTCATTAATTATCACCCTTGTTTAATTAGCTAGCTAAAACTACACGCACATATTATAATTGTTGGTGGCGCCAATTGGCCATTTGGATGAAAGAATGTTCATGCCAATTGTTCTTCTTAATCAGTTATTATTTTTGAATTTGTGTTATTCAGTAAACTTTGTGTGAATTAATCTTTTGCTCCTCTGATTCCCCTTTTACATTTTTTCTTGTCTCGATCGAATAATATTATATACATGACATTGCAATTGCTCGATAGATCGATATTTGTACGAAAAATTACTTCAATGAAATCTTATGTGTGTGTGTGTATTTCAATTCAAGCTATAAGTGTATAAGTGATCGAGATGATTATTATCGATCTTTATCTATCTAGAAGAAGTCCCGAAATAATATAGAGATGATTATCGATCTCTAATTCTCTATAGTATGTAAGAGACACGAACTATATATGTTAGTCTTCAATTAAAATATATAACAATTCCACAAATCTCTTTTATCGTCCAAAGTAAATCTTTTCAACTTATCCCAAATTTGAGTTGAAAGGAAGTGCTTACTGTTATTGAAACGCACTGTCTATATATGAAAGTGTGAGATTTTGAGAGATAACCACATACCGCCTCATGATATAGTAGATCCATTACCATGCGCTTACACTAGATAACGCACAATTATATGACCCATTATTTCTACGTACATACAACAGTATTTTACAAGCCTAGCTACCAGGTAATAACACACGTAATTAAGATTAGAAGCTTTCTAGTGGATTATGAAACGATTAAATTATCAAAATGATTGAAAGAAAACGACCACTTAATAAAAAAAATGGTGGGGGGAAGATTCGATCTTCTCTCTTCAACCTAGCTCCTTTTATACAATTTCATGCGTGATTGTGAAAGCAAGTAGGAGACTAGATCTATTTGTTAATCCGTGGATCCTTTAACTTTCGTAGCAAATCATCTTTCTTAAATCAGTGTCATGTGGAGATACCACGGCAAGCTATTGGAGAATAGCACTTCGTACTTTTATAATATCCCATCCCCTTGTATTCTAATGCATCTTTCAGCTACACATATGTTGTCTTCTGTTATATAAACCACTATTCAAGGAAATAAAACTAGGGCAACTGACTTTTAGGAAATTTAGAAATCTACTATATATGATAGAGACCACCAAACATCCATGAGGAAAAGTGAGGGCAGGAGATAAAAAGATTGAGACAAAATACTTTTCTTTTGCTTTGGGGGATAAGAAAATGAAGAGAAATGTTGTGTTTTGTTTGTTAATATGATTAATGGATGCTTACTTGTCGCACATTTTAGTAAAGAAGAAAGATTGATGCTACTGCCCCCCGGCCCTGCCAACTTTTGTGGTCGGCCTCCACGCCCGGCCACTTCGATCAATATGATGATTTGAACGTTGAAGTGATCAAAGATTCAAGCGTTGAAGTTTTTCGGTGGCGACCCTTGGAGCCAATTATACAATACTTTTGTCCTTTGTTCTACAAATACTATATCTTTCTCGTTATGCTTAGTTTATAATTCCAACTTTGCAAATCAAGTACAACTTAAGGGCTTCATTGGGTGTTATGATCCAGCATCACTTTTTTTAGTCACTCATATGTCAAACTTATGTTTGGCTCTAATTTTTGGGGGGTTTTCTCTATAGTTTGGTTGGATGAAACGTCTATGTTGGAAGGTATGGTGTTTGCTTTCAAGTTTCTACGTACCTACAACACCTAAAATTAATATACACAATATCAGGGTGCTCAATATAAGGCTGAATATAATTAAGCTGCACATATATTGCATGCCGATGTTGTTTATATACACCACCCCTCAATACATACACATATGCAAATGTAGATGAAATTAGATTACGTATTTAAGAATCGATCGAGACCGATTGGAAATGTGATTGTCTAATTATATATCAAGGTTACTCTAATCTATATATTGTTACTTTTTGGGTCCTTGTAAAATAATAATTATACGAGGAAGTAGTTTAATTTGAGACACTTTCAACTATAAAAACAAAATACATTGAGTGAACTAAATACCGGTTAAACACATCGTAATTAAGGAAATATAATTTTTAAACACATGACACATGAGTTTCTATTTATTGCTCCATGATACACAAGCAACTATAACATAAATATCAAAACGAAAAACTATAACATAAAATACAAGATCTGTCGGTGGTCTAGCAAACTCATCATAAAATATGTAGCATGTATAGTTGATAAATCGGAAAATATATACATGGGTTGCAGATAGATATATGTGCATATTATGTGATATCATGTGTGAATATGATTATGGTAATTAGACCAATAATTTAGGTGGGGGTCCTATAACCATGTAATCCAAAACTTAGCACATGGAATTAAAATTCGTGTCAATTCCCTAATCTAATAAGTGAAATGGACTATTAATTCATCATATTAGTTTGGCCATCAAGGAAAAAAAATCTCATAATCACCGAGTTAATTCATTAGATATTTTTGGGACCTTTTTTCTTGAAATGACAAGTCTAATCTCAGTCATGTTTCTTACATTAATGTGTGATGCATGGCTAAATATGTTAAGATATAATTTAATTGGATCCTAATTGCATAATCACGTTCTTATTCTCTAAAAATGTCATGAAAAATCAACAATGAGATCCAATCGCATTCGCCTACTTATTTCATGATAATGTCATCATGATGGTCAATCCAATTAAAACAAAAATCAAATTAAGTTTCTCTATGGGGCACTCTGTACACCTACTCCCTTGAACCACCAACCTCCCCTCCCACCACCTCGCAAATCCGGCCATGTATGCACTTGTTAATCATAAAGTGCTCGTTAATCACCATAGCACCTCACCAATTTATCGAACACTAGAATTATGTTTATTGTAGTAACTTGTTTTTTTATCAAGTTAATTTAAGTTTCGAGTATTAGACAACAATTTTTAAGTAAACCAACATTTGAATAGAACGACACATCGAGTCACCTCTTGGAGCTGTGAAAAACTGAAGCAGGGCTAGAAGCTAGGCTAGAAGAGCATAAAATCCTATGGACTAGAACAAGTGGAATCGCAAAAGAAGAATCTGTTATTCTGGCACCGAAACTCTGTGATCCGAAACCACCCTCACATTTAACTCGTAATTAATTTTGACTGCCCTTCGTCTCTATCCTTATCCGTATCTATACGCTTTCTCTCTTGCAAAACAAATATACGATTACGAAAGCATACCACACCATCCATTTTTAGCTTTGCTTCGCCTAGATTTATTCCTCTCTCTCCTCTCTCTCTCTCTCTGAGTCCTCAGACTTCTCTCTCTTACCAATTTGTCGGTGTAAAAATCAGATCTTGCAGAGCATACATACATACAAACACTGTTGCTTCCATCTCTGCTTCTGCTTCTTGTTCTTGTCATTGTTTCTTGGGAAACCCAAGTGGGATTAGGAAGAGGGTGTTGGTTTGAATTGTGTTGTGTTGCGAAATGTTTAAGCTTTATGCGCTGGATGCTAATTTATGGTGGTAGTTGGTGGGTGGTCTAGTTATTATTGTTCAGTGATTGGGATTTTGGGTTTGGAGTTGGAATTGGAGGTCTTGAAGTGCATGAGGGATTTGGTTTTCTGGGTTCCATGCTGGGTCAGGGATTTGGGTTTGAGAATAAGCTGGGATTCTGTGCTTTTGATAAGAAGCAGAGGTAGGTGGGGCAAATGTGGCTAAGTTTTTTTTGTGAGAATTGACTACTGCGTTTGGTTTTGCTCTGCTTGATCTCAACTGGGTGTGAGGTTTTTTGGCTCAGTCTTTTCGAGATTTTGAGTTGTGGGTACAATAATGCAGCAGGATCACAGCAAAAAGGTGAGTTTTTTAGTGGTTGGTTTTGATTGTCTCTTGATTTAGTATGTGATCCCAGTGTTGCTTTTTCTTTCTAATTGTGTTTTGATCATTGAAACGTCTCATGATTCATTTTATGAGTGAAATTTGCATAATTGGATTCATAGCTGTTTGTTTTTCCTGGGAAAGTTTTGATCTTTTTGATCATTGAGCACTAAAACGGTAGATCATTGAAGTTTTAATTTTCTAAACTCTCTGCTTTGCTGATCAAGTGACGCATCTTCTGGTTTTTATGAATTTCCTATTAGATTTCAACTTACCTTCCGATAAGGAAGTAAAACAAAAGGTACTGTTGGATATGTATGTAACAGTCATAATTGATAACGGGTTCCCATTCTTATTCTGGAATGGTTGTTATTCCTGGAATTTAATGATGCCTTTTTTTTTATCAGCTCATTATATGCCAATTACATTGATCCCTCCTCTCTTTCTTTCTGTCTCTCTCTGTTGGTATGACTCAGATTGGTGTCTAGTAAAGTGACAATTCTCTCTGGTCTTGATTTTCGCCCTTGTTTTATTAGACATATATTTCTTTTAGTTTGTTCAACAAAGAATGGATGAGCTGGTATTGGAGTCCCCAATTCCAAAATCAGGATTAGTTCTAGGAATTGGACGTTTGTGGTCTTTTACCTTTTTCATTTTGATTCTATTTCTATCTGTTTAGAGTTGACTTCAAGGACTTTTGAGAATTATTGTTCAAAGTATCTGATTAATAACATGGACCTTGGTTTTCTGGAATGCACGGTCAAACTAACAAAATTAGGAATTTAATAAATTTATGGATCATTGATTGCATGCTATTTTAGGATATATAAGTTGTATTATTCTTTGTGCATCAACTATTACTGTATACTGATCTGGGAATCAATGCTACAGAATTCAACAGAGATGGAGTTTTTCTCTGATTATGGTGATGCCAATCGATACAAAATTCAGGAAGTTATTGGAAAAGGAAGCTATGGCGTTGTTTGCTCAGCAATAGACACTCATACACATGAAAAGGTGGCAATAAAAAAAATACACGATATATTTGAACATATATCTGATGCTGCTCGTATTCTTCGCGAAATAAAGCTTCTCAGGCTGTTGCGACATCCTGACATTGTTGAAATTAAACATATTATGCTCCCACCTTCTAGAAGAGACTTCAAAGATATTTATGTTGTTTTTGAGCTCATGGAATCAGATCTTCATCAAGTTATCAAAGCTAATGATGACCTGACGCGAGAGCACTATCAGTTCTTTCTTTATCAACTACTTCGTGCATTGAAGTATATTCACACTGGTAATTGATGCTCGCTAATTTCTTTGTGGTTTCAAGTAGATAGGTTTTGTGCTCTCAGTATTTCTAGTGGTTGATTGCCTCTGTGCTGCATTTAACTTATCTTTTTCATTGTTATTGTACCTTGTGTTTGTAAATCTCTCTTATATCTTCCCTTCCTTTTCTCCTCTCTTGCATTTTTTATTCTTTAATTTTATGGGATATCATTGATTGTGGGCACTAATACTTAGCTACTTGGTGCAGCGAATGTCTACCATCGTGATCTGAAACCGAAGAACATATTGGCAAATGCAAATTGCAAGCTAAAAATTTGTGATTTTGGGTTAGCGAGAGTTGCGTTTAATGATACGCCTACAACAATATTTTGGACGGTAATCAATTCAGGATGTTTAGTCTATTTTTTTTTTCATAAACTATGTTTATATGGTATCATTAGTATGTGGTAACATATTTTTAATATCTGTGTAGATGCTAATACTTGTTCACCTTTAACGGGGCGTTTACAGGACTATGTTGCAACTAGGTGGTATAGAGCTCCAGAGCTTTGCGGATCATTTTTCTCTAAGGTAGAACTTCACATAGAGTTTCCTACGTTTTCTCTATGTTCACAGGTTGCTTGATTTAAATCTAGTAATTACGTGTATCTTTGCCATCATCATATTCCTTTTCCCTGTAACTACGTGTATCGTTGCAATCATCAAATTCCTTTTCCCTTTAACTACTTCACCTTCTCTCTGAACCATTACTTTTGAAAATCAGCTTGTATTTACTATGGTTTTGACAAGCTGATATGGTGATAATATCCTTTTCTGTTAAAGAAAGATGACCGAGTCTTTTATTTCCTCTCATATTGAGATGAAGAGTGAAAAGGAAATCAGTACGTTGTTATTCCACTTTTAAATTACTTTCTACAAAGATCTAAATATTGAGTAGTTGTGAAGTATCTCTTCTTTCCTACTTATTTTCTGAAACCATACAAATGCAGTATACACCTGCAATTGATATATGGAGTATAGGCTGCATCTTTGCTGAAGTATTAACTGGGAAGCCCCTCTTCCCTGGAAAGAATGTTGTTCACCAGCTAGATTTGATGACTGATCTGCTTGGCACGCCCTCATTGGATACTATATCTAGGGTATAGAAAACTTCACTTTCTTGATACTATGCTTTCTATCGCTCCTTTATGTCTTTCTTTTCAAGTTTATCCTTTAGATATGGTTATAACAACATCAATCTACTTTGGTGTCCAGGTTCGAAATGACAAGGCAAGGAGATACCTAACAAGTATGAGGAAAAAGCAACCTGTGTCGTTTGCACAGAAATTTCCAAATGCTGATCCCTTAGCATTACGACTTTTGCAAAGATTGCTTGCCTTTGATCCAAAGGACCGACCGACTGCTGAAGAGGTTGGTCATATCATATCAAAGTATCCATCATCCTTTTGTGTTTTCTGCTATGTGCATTTCCGTGCTATTTTCTGGCAAATTATGTGTGATTAATTGAGTCGGTACTTAAATGTAGATACTTTAGTCAGTACATGTATGTAGATAATTTGATCATCTTGTTAATATGGTATTTGGTTCTTTCACCAGGCACTGGCTGATCCTTATTTTAAGGGACTCTCGAAAATTGAGAGGGAACCCTCGTGCCAGCCAATTACGAAGATGGAATTTGAATTTGAGAGGCGAAGGGTCACAAAGGAGGATATACGGGAGCTAATTTTCCGCGAAATATTGGAGTACCATCCTCAATTGCTTAAAGATTACATAAATGGAACCGAACGGACTAATTTTCTCTATCCAAGGTTCAAGCAGCCATAGTATCTTTGATACACATTGTTGTACATATTAATTAAGGTCCTTTTTCCTACCTCATTTCTGAATTTGTGTGTATTTGTATGCAGTGCTGTTGATCAATTCCGGAAGCAGTTTGCACATCTTGAGGAAAATAGTGGTAAAAGTGCCCCGGTTATTCCACTTGAACGAAAGCATGCATCCCTTCCTAGGTAAAATATTGTTCTTTGGTTCATATCTTCACCTGTTGACAAGCTTCTAACCAAGTTATGTATGTCAAGTACACATAGTAACCACTGTGATAGTACAAGGCTGGCCTGAAATAGTATAATTAGCCAAAGTACATTTTTTTTTATTATGTTTTTTCTTTTTAAGTTTTAGTTTGAGGGTTCCATCACATGATGGTCTTTTACTGCCCTGCTTTTTGATCAATCAGTACCCCATTTTCAGGGACATCTCCTTATTAGGTAGTGTGAGGGTTGACTAATTAGCCTAATAAGTCTGTCCCTCCAGCACTTTTAGCAATTCTAGGATGGTACCACATTATTAGACTGTTGAGGGCTGTAATGACAAGTTCATAATCCATTAAATGTTGACAGGTCTACAATTGTACATTCAAATACTGTTCCCCCGAAGGAACAACAAAATTATGCATACGTGAAAGATCCGAAACAAGCTGACGAGGTATACAAGAATTCAAGGGATACAGAGGGAATACATGTAAATCTGTCAAGAACCATGCAAGCACCACAAAGAATTCCTTTAGGTACTCAATAGCTTTCTTTGAAGAATCTGTAGCCGTTTTGATTTACTTGTGCTTCGATATAGTTTTAACTGGATTTGGTTTTACTTCTTCAGCTAAACCAGGTAGAGTTGTTGGGCCTGTTGTACCTTATGATAATGGAAACATCGTCAAAGATGCTTATGACCGAAGGACGCTTGTTAGAAATACAGTACTGCCCCCTCAGGCTGTTCCTCCTTCTTATTGTTATCGGAAACCCGGTAGTGGAAGTCAAGAAAGGTCTGCAGTGGAAATGAATAGAGACTTCTCCTCGCAAACCAAGCAAGCGGTACAGTGTGGCATGGCATCAAAAGTAGCACCAGATGTAGCAATCAACATCGACACAAACCCATTTTTTATGACAAGGGTGGGGGTCAATAAGGTGGAACATGATGACCGAATTGCTATTGACACAAACTTCTTGCAGTCAAAGGCTCCATATGGTGGGATTGGTTCTGCTGCTGCTACAGCAGCTGCTCACCGCAAGGTTGGAACTGTTCAGTTTGGCATGTCAAGGATGTACTAGGGAAGCATTTAGACAGAGTTGGGAGATCAATTGTAGAAATGTTGCCCTAATGGTGCAGTAAATCACGAGGAAGAAGATGGAGCCAGTTCATGCGTAGGAAACAGGACGGATAAGCACTCTAAGGGAGGTTCAAAGCAGGTGATGGAGTGCTTTACTTTGAAAGAGCCGCAGCTTTTCTTTTGTTGTGTTGGATACAAGTACATTTATGTTGCCACAAGAGACCATGTCAAGTGAAGTTATACATTCAAATTCAAAAATGAAACTCTTCCCCCGTAATTCAAATGAAATGCAACTATGTGAACTGTACCTCTGTCCGCAACAATATCATAACAGTTGGCTCTCTATCCTCGAGGCTTCTAATCATGTAGAACGAGGTGCGTTGAAGGAAAAAGAGCTTAAATTTGCACTGTTGTCCTGTGAAGGAAGTAAATGGATCAGTTATGAGGAGTAAAGTGTGGGAAACTGGGGGAATCAGAAATTAATATGTTTCTGTCAGCACTCATCATTTCTGTCCTCTTACTTCAGACTTCGAACAGAAGTTGGTTAGCCTCTTGTTTCTTACTTCAATCTAGTGATTGCATATACAAGCGGATCTAATCTTCGGCTGCCAATGGAACACCAACCTAATTTACGTGATTTGATGTATAACTGGATTTGAACTGTAAACATAATGAAAACAGAAGTCTCAAGACACATAGCAGAAGTCATAAGACTCAAAGCAGAGTGCAGGCGAGGCATTATGGGTGGCTCTGCTGTGCTTTGAATAATGTTTTGGGGAGATAATATCAGTATATCTTGTTTGGTGTTTCTCTTTGTTCCCCAACAGGAAGCTCGACTCTTAGGTTGTTTGTTGGGAGATGCATGCATAGTATGGAAATGAATGCTCAAGAGTAGAGATTGATCTCATCTCAGAGACCCATGCTTCTTGGATCATGTGGAATTTAAAAAAAAAAACTAAATATACCGCGAAGAATGAATTTATTTGAATTTTGTCAAAGAAATCAATTAGAAACATCAATAACAGGCCGTGGAGGAACATAGCACATATACTCCGGCCACATTAGAAGCACGACAACTATCTTCATGGAGAACATCCTCAATGATAACAAGACTCGTTCATAGTTGAAAGTTTAAATAGTTTTGTGGTATCTATTTAGCTATTTGCTAAAACCCTACCAAATCCAAGTCCCAAAAAACGGATTTTAGGGCACCAAATAGCAAGAAGTATCTAAAACATCTCATCATGTAAACTGTTGGGAGATGCCCTCAGTACTAAGCCAAGTTGAAAGAACAGCAGGGATGGACATGCATATGTACAGTTGGTGATGGAGAAAAGGTGGGGGGAAGTAAATGAGTTGGCAGCCATGGGCATCCAGCAACAGTTTTCTCTCTGACTCGAACACACTAGGAATTAACAACACTTTGCACAGCACAGCAGCAGCTGCTGCAGAAGCAAGCAAGCATGTCCATGATGCCTCAATGCCACAATCCAGTTCGAGATCGATGATCACTTGCCTCTTGTGATTATAATTATTAAGGGGAGGAATGGGGTGCACAATGTTCCATGCCATGTCATTATTCAATACTCCCCCTACTTTGCTGTACATATGGACCCTCTTTGCACGTATGCCTTGTCCCAATGAGCACCCATCATAAGGGGCCCTTTCTTCACACCACATGCTTCCCTCTTTCTTCTGCTCAGCACACTCATTTCATCCTCATTTACTCTTCATAATCCATATCCAGTATCTCTTCATGATTTCCTTCTCATGCATAAGCTTTGTTAATTTGTTAACTAAACATCGAGATAAAGTGTTCGACCAATTGCGGTGCATTTTGGTTTTTGTAATAGGATTTTTGCGTACTTGGTTGAATTATTCCAAGATGAAGGTGATTGCTCTCATCAGTCTCATGCATATCGACACATGCGACTTTAATTGATTCGACAACTTACCCATCTTAACTTAAGTGACGACACATTTACTTTATACGTTCAATGCACATATGGTTACATAAAGTCCATGTGTCATACCAAATTATGTCGAAGATGATGTCTTTCTGTTTAGGATGTCTTTGCTGTTGTTATCAAAACTGTTTTAATTAAGTACATCACATACTAGAACACAATCTTTTTGGATCTGAGATTAGGTCACAGCTTGAGCTGCAAACATTGTACTTGGATGGAGTACGGCTCCTCCTCCCCCTAATTTATTTTAGAAGACAAAAAAAGGAGGGAGTAAACAATAAAAAACTTAAAGCTCCAGAATCCGATTGTGACTGATTGTGATCCAAGAATTGCTTTGAGTTTTGAGGTAGGATTTTATGAAATAGAATATTTTCCAGCAATAAAAAAGAAGAAAGAAACACAGGCTGTAGTGTGGGAATGTGACAGCAGAGAAGAAACAAGGGGGTCTGATCACATGGAGCCCCATATGCCCAACAAAACCAAATCTTAACACTATCAATCCCGATGATGATGATGATGATCCAAATCAGATCACAATCAACCTCCGCTGGTTTCCTCCTTGGAAACACCACCACCACTCCTCCATTTACACCACCTCACCCGCCGCTTCACTTCGAGTAATTATTCTGCGGTCCTTAAATATCACTAACATCGCTGCCTCCAATAGAATAGCTACATTTCAGTGTTAAACTATAAGTTATATATATAAATATATATATATATATTTTTTTTGTGTGAAACAACTAACGTAGTATATGTAAGTGAACCGAGTAACTAATTAATATGTAATATTTTAATTCGGTCATTATGAACACATGTAATACCATTATCATGCATGTAATACCATTAACAAAATTGAAACCTAAAAAAACAGTTTTAAGTTATTCCAACACATGAGATAAGGATTTAAAGTCGAATAAGAGGTATTATTATTATGAACGCTAAATTTTATCTGATCAAAAATGAAAATGAAAAAAATGAATTTAAGATTTCTAATTTTCATTAGATATTCGCATACAATGATTTGAGGACTTGTACATTAACGGTGCAAATGCACTTTGCTGTGTAGAATATGCTCCGCAAATAGAACGCTAGAGACATTGAGAGGAGAAGATAGTAAAACCATGTTAACGGGGACGAAGACGAAAATCCAAAAGAAGCAAGCTGGTCTACAGTAGAAGCATTTTGATTCTTGATTCATTTTAAAGAGAAATCGTAATGAATTTGTTAAAAGATCTTCAAGTGTGAAATTTCATACCCTAATTTACGCTAATTAGGATCATATTTTCATATACTATTTATTTAGTAACATAGTAAAAGAAAGCGCTCAAACATGATCCAGCACCGTTCAGTCAAAGTAAAAGAAAACGCTCTAACAAAGTAAAAAGATATGACGTCAAAATCAAACTGTTCAGCGGACGAGCTCGGTGACTTGAGAACAGGGCGGTCCGTACTTAACCGCAGCGGGGGAGAGCTGGCTTTGTATTTTCTTAATGAATAGAGAAGGTGATAATAGTGAGAAGAACGAAACGGGATTAGGGGGTATTTGAGGGGCTCAAGGGGTGGGGTCCCCAGGGGGGGACACGTGGCGAGCATGCGAAGGGAAGCGATGTAGATCACAGGAAGAAGGAGGAGCACATGGGGGTGTTAGGTTCAAGAAAATCATGTGATCACATGTGCTCTCTCTCTTTGCCTTTTGTTTTGTACCGTGGGTCCCAGCCCCGTTTCCTCTATGTAAAACCTATCCACACCTGACTCCCCCTCACTCGCCCTCCCCTGCGCGTCTCCCTGCTCCCCACCCCTTCCTTTTTCTCTTTTCTTTTTTTACTTTGGGGTAAATATTACTAACCCTGAATTCCTTTGGTTTTTATTTTTAATTTTTTTTTATGAATCCCTGAATTCCTTAGTTATGTTTGAGTAATCGAGTGATTCGAGTCCATTGCTTTTGCATTACAACTTTGATATAATTTTTAATTTGCTTTAATCATATACATCCTATTTCAATTTTTCAGTCTTTTGTTTTTTTGTATTAAAGTTTTTGTCATCACATGTGAAGATTACGCTCATCAGTTATAATTGATATTTGTGTGCGTTGACTTTTATGATTGTGATGACGATTCTAAGAATCATTCATTGTGTTCGTTATAGTTTTGTGGGTATAGATTTTATGGATAACATATTTAATTAGTCTGATTGGTCAATAATAATTGTTTCAATGTATTTTAAGTAATTAGTTGAATGATCCGTGTAATTCTATTGTTGTAATAAAAACAATATAGGTGCGCATATGCGTTTGAAAATACACTGTTATTATTTTAAAGATTGAATTTATGAGTAGAAAGAGTACCTGGGTTAATTTTTTCCTCGTCGAAAAAAAAGAGGTTAATTTTCTTTCTTTTAGTTTAGGTTAATTTCTTTTTGTTGTTAGTGTTAATCATGATAGAGCAAAGGAAGAGTGACGACGCGCCTGAGTAGACTTGTGATGCACAGCGCTAGAGTCCAAATCCCAAACCAGGGCTTGGGAAGCCAAAACTAAGCGGGCCATGCTTCGTTGGCATTGACATTTCTAGAGCTCAACAATAATTTAACGCCAACCTCATACTCACTTCCTCACTCTCACACCCTTCATTTCATTCCCAAAGTCATAACCCCCTTCAATTCTATTCTCCTCCTTCAATTCTCTTTTCCAGATTACACATCCATGGAGATCGAGAATACATCCCAGACCCAGATACCCAAACCCACATTGAAGAGAAAGCAAAGAAAAACCCACATGGGCAGTAATGCAGTGCATGAATCCCACACAGCAAATTCAAGCAGCAGCAGAAGAATCAAAGCAAGAAGAGAGAGTCAGTGCATGAAGAACAGTGCTGCTTCTCAGGAAAGCGCAAAAGATGTAAAGGCTCATGGTGGTGAGGAGGAGGCTGCTGCTGCTGATGATAGGGAGGAGGTGGAGAGGAAGATAGAGGCATTGCAGAGGATTGTGCCAGGAGGTGAGTCACTTGGTGTGGACAAGCTATTTGAAGAGACTGCTGGGTACATTATGACCTTGCAGGTTCAGCTCAAAGCCATGAAAGCCCTTGCAAGCTTTTTTGAGGGGTTGGAGAAGGAGAAGAAGAAGTTTGGAGCTTGAGTAAGGAGGGAGCTAGGGAGGTTCTTAACTGGTTTCATTATGAGAGACCAAAGAATCCATCTTTTTTCTTCTTCAATGTTAAATTTTTCTTTGTTGGGTAAGTAGTGGGTTAATGGGTACCTTCTTCTTCTTCTTCTCATGATGTTAATTTTTGTTTTTCCTCTTTTGATATTTGTAATGAGCTAATGAATAGGAAATTAAAGATCAATGTTCTCTAGCTAGTACTAAAGAAAATTAATGTAATCACTGCCTTTTGATTTTATGGTGTAGGGATTTAAGACTGTTGGGATGTTGGATGAATGAGCTGCATCATATATTCATCACATAATTATGTGCCTATTCAATTTTTCAGGTCATGAAAAGGACCCTGTCTCAGAATTATTCTGATTGATTATCTCAAGGCCTGTGAGCTGTGATTAGACAATGATAATCTTCCATTGTATTTTGCCAGTCTTAGGTTGCATGCATTTTGGGTGTCTCCAAGTGTGACTGCATGTGTTTTATTCAGTGATGCATATCAAATTCTTGGGTAATTCTTATTAGCTCCTAAACACCCTTCTGTGATCCTTCAATCTTGTCAAGCTAAGAAAGTGGGATTTGTCATTTGGGTGTTGGCAAACGTTTGATAAAATCCAAACCATGAAATTGAAAATGTTCCTATATAGATTTGTCTATTGCGATTAGAGTGAAGAATAGTCTAATACCATATTATACCAAACACACAAGGACAATACTAATGCAATCTAGTCCAGCAATCCAAAATCCCATCCATTTCAAAAACACAATGTGAGTGTGTCCAATACAAGATCCAAATGAGAAAGGGTTCGGAAACCACTTGATATGTGTCGAGTGTCGAAACGAACTTTATGGGTTAGTTGGGTAGCACTGAGGAGAGAGTTGGGTGCATGTACTGGGGTACATTGCAAAGAGCTGTGTAAGGTTTTGGGCACTAGAAGAGAGAGAGAGAGAGAGAGAGAGAGAGAGAGAGAGAGAGAGAGAGAGAGAGAGAGAGAGAGAGAGAGAGAGAGAGAGAGAGTGAGCAGAGAGGGGACTCAAAGTGGTGTGAGAGAGATAGATGTTGTAGAAGAAACAAAGGAAAAGTGATGTTGTCTAACAGAAAAGCACAGCACTGCCATGGCAGGTGGTCCTCATGGAACATTCATGGTATTAAGGCTATATACCGAAAACTGATAAGAAGCCCAGACAAATGTTGGCCTTGGATACCTGTTTAACTCTGGCAAAGAGGCTGTAAATTTCAAACTTATTTCCAATATTAGATACTCTCTTTACTTCATCATATATTTCAACCAACACATGGGATGTGGGAGAAGTGAAATTAGGCCCGAGCTTGGTTTTTTGTCCAACATTGTTGTTGTATCCTTCAGTCCTTGTAATCTTGTACCAAAAGAGAACTAAAAGAACATGATGAAAACCCTAACCCTTCTTCCTTGCTCCCGGACTGCCTTCGATCGGCCACCTCAACCTTGCATTGCTAGACTCGGCCGATGGTGTAGGGTTGAGGGGTGAAAAGGTACCTTTAAGGCTTTAGCATTAGAAGAGAAGGATGTTCTAAGGATAATCCTGGCCGTACATTAAGATTGGATGTCCAAGATGATTTCATTCACGCTCAAGTACTGGAACTGAAGGTTTTTTCTAGCGCATTCCAAAACTTGCTTGCAGTTTTCCCATCATTTTTGCACGATGATAGACTAATAGGCTAGAAGATTGCTCTACTGGAGTCTTTGCTCGTCTTCATACATGGACTTGGGGCTGGATGTCGTTATGTGGCTTTTGGGAGCTGGTATAATGTTATACACTTTCTAAGCAGAAGATTTCTTATCAACTAGCAGTATGTTTACACTTCCAGCCATCCAATCATTATCTGAAAGTAGAAAATTACAATCAGAAAAGGATGAAATAGACATCTTTATGCATCATAAATAATCAGATTTTTCTTAATCAAACCTCGACACAACAAGTCCATGTATTAGAAAGAAACAAAGCATGAGGAGAAGACATAAATGCACTTAGTACTGCAAGAGAAAATGACTGACTTAGAAGAAAGATGGATAAGCAACATCAGCATATAATCAACGGAGGAAAATTAGACTACACGAGGATGAGGGACTGTAGAATAAGCTTTCACATCTGATATATTATCCATGCCAAGATGCCTGCCATTCTCTAGTCTCTACTATCACTTCCGAGTATGCTTTTGTCATATAGACTCGCATATAGCATGCAAATACGAACAGCTCAGGATGCCAAGAAGGTTAGCTCAAGTATGCTTTCTTAACCTCCATGTTGTTTACTGTGATTTCTTAATTTCTCGTCTTGAAGGAATACGATCTTCTTCTCGATCGGTGAACACTGAACACGTACTCAATTTCATTTTAAAAGACACTCGTTATTGAAGCAAAATAAACTTCCATGTAATGCATAACAGGTACCGGATTCGAAGACCACGATTCCCAGCAGTGAAACATAACATATGCATTGTTTATAAAGCAAAATATGTACAAAAAGCTCAAGACCAAAACCAAAGAGGTTCTGTTTTGGTTTAGATACCATGTATATGTACGTGTATGGTATACCACCTTATGTGACAGCTAATGTGGAACAAACACGTCATTTAATGAAATTCTATGATATGTTAGAACTACAACCAATAAGCTGTCATATAAGATTGGATATATGCATGTAATTCCTCAATAGGTGGTGATTGACCTATCATTATTCAAGATAATGAGGTTCTATATGAGGCGCGTTTATGAGCACCCTTTTCACCGAACATTGACACACATCTAATGAGTATCTAACTGAGGCACACTTTCGGGAGGAATGATGAAGTTGTGGTTGGGCAGCGTTGTCTTAGTTTTTCGGTTGAGGAAGGTGAGTATGTTTAGTTGCAAATATGTGGATTTTATGTTGTCATGTTTAGAAACTCCTAATTTAGTAAAATCGTAAGCTTATTTATGACCATTATGCTTAGTTATGATGTATGATATTGTTATAGAACTGAGATAGAAATTATAATCAACAATTCATATCGTATCTCTTCTTATTAGGCAAATGTTTTCTTTTATACAAGATTTTATATTCCTTCGATCAAAAATATCAAAATCAAACCAAAACAAAATGAAAAATTAATATGAAGTTAATGTCAGATTAACACATATATTGAGTATGAATTACATAATCAGATCAAAATTTTAGAGCTCCTACTCTTCACCATACTCGTTTCATTCAAACTCGTGAAAAGCTCCAATCACCCGAACAACGGTTCGAAACGGTGCGCACAATGCAAAATACAGTATTACCAAGTCAAAATTACGCTACTACCCACAAACATCAGAAAGAACCCAGAAAAGGAAGTTGCGGGCCCCTCACGCCTTTTAGCACGTGCTCCGCACTCCCAAAACCCCTCACGTCTTAACCGTCCGTTTCTGGTTTCTCCAAAATCGTAGAAAAGGATAATAGGACTGCGTCGGAATCAGAAACCCTAGAACTTCCTTCATTCTCATTTCGCAGAATCCGTATTTCACTGCAAGCTCCGATCGCCGATCGCCGGTTTCCGGTTGCGAATTTACTCTCAGGTTTTCTCTCGCTTACTCTTCTCTGCTTTCTTTTACTTGCGGTTGTGAATTTCTGAAGGAAATTTTGCTTTTAGTTGAGGTTTGCTTGGAATTTGAACTAGGATTTTCGTTTTGGTTTCGGATTTCGGATTTTGATTAGGTTTTGTGTTTGTGTGCGCGCGCGTTGCTAGGGTTAGGAAATGGCGGAGGATAAGCCGGTGGAGATCGTCGATGACGTCAACGTTGGCGGCGACGGTGCCGATGGCGTCGATGATTTTTATGACGCTACTCAGACGGCATCGCTGAGCCGGAAGGTGAGTTCGTTGGAGTGGGAGAAAGGGGAACTGGAGCGAGAGAATAGGGAGACTAAGGAGAAGATTGGCCAACTGAGTAAGGAGATTGAGGTTTTGAAGAGCGGCGAGAAGGAGATGAAGCAGAAGCTCAGGGAGATGGAGTTGGAGGTGGAGCGGAATGATGAGGGGAAGAATGTGCTGGAGACTGTTGCGAATCGAGCCATGGAGCTTGAGACCGAGGTGGCAAGGCTTCAACAGGATTTGATCACTGCTATGGCGGAAGGCAAGGAGGCGAATACTGAGCTTGCGGAGGTGAAGCGAGTGTTGGTAGAGAAGGGGGAGAAAATTGATAGCTTGGAGAAGGAGATTGAGACTCTGAAGAAAGGGAAATCTGAGTGTGAGAAGAGGGTTAGGGAATTGGAGAGGAATGTTGGGGTTCTGGAAGTGAAGGAAACTGAGGAGAAGAGTAAGAGGGTTAGGGCGGAGGAGGAGATGAGAGAGAGGCTTGAAGCGAAAGATGGTGAAGTCAGTCTGCTCAAAAGGAAAATTGAGGAGTTGGAATCAGTGATTGGGAAGCATGGTGTTGAGTTGCAGAAGTCGATGGAGGAAAAGAGCAAGGTTGAGTTAGCGTTGAGGGAATCTGAGGATAAGTCTAAGGCTATGGAATTGAAGATGGGACAACTGCAGAAGGATATGGTGGAGGCTGGAAGGGTTATTAGTGAAGCGAAGGAGAAGACTGTTGGGGTCATTAATGGGACTGTGAATGAAATGAAGGAGATTTTGGAAGGTGGAAATGAGACAGGATCGAAGGGATTGAGCTTGCCTGTGGTTGCAGGGTCTGCTGGAGCCATTTTTGCTGTGGCCGCTGTTGTCTTTGTGCTGTATGGAAGGCGGAGGTGATTATACTATGCAGCAATTGAGAAAAAATGCTGAGCGGGGAGAAAGCTCAAGGTTAGGGCTTATTGCTTAAGAGCATGTTACAATTTTGTCAGAAGTACTGGAGGCTTTTTTTTGGCTTTGTTTTTTTACTAGCCTATCAATGTCTTGTTAGCTCTAATTTTTGAAGCTTTCTTGTTCAGTTGACATGCTATGGTTGTGGACAAATTACATAAATATATATTTTGAAGGATTATTGTGTCTGTCATCTCTATGATATTTGTTATGACTGTATGGTACAGTCCACTTTGAATTGCTTGACCTATAACATATTACTTTAACTTGGTTGAATCACATTTTTGGATTTGATATCTTGTACCTCTTCCGTTGAAGTTGGTTAGATTGACTTGTTGGGCAGTTAAGGCCATCTGGTAGGGGTTTAGTAACACTGGTTCAGTACTCCATCAGTTACAAGCTTTGCTTACATTTGGTTGTAATGGAGTGCCCTTCTTCCCATTTCGTGTTGTACTCGACCACTTGTCTGAAGGTTATATTGGGGTTCATCCCTCATAAGGTAAAAATTTGATTGAAGGATTAGTTACACCATCTTAGTGCATACCGTGGATTTGCACAAGGGAACCTGGTTGCACTTTGTTCATTGCTGTTGAACATCCTTTAGTTGTGTCATAGCGGACTTACTCGGGTAAATGGTATCATGTTTTAGATGCAAACCTCAATACTCCCCAAGGTAGATGATATAAATCCCTTATCCAGTTGCATCCATTTTATTACTCACATTGTTCTGTCTGCATTAAGTTGATTGGCTGTCATTTTATTACTCACATTGTTCTTTCTGCATCAAGTTGATTGACTGTCTTGTGTGTATTACTGTATATTAGTTTTGATCGCGTATTAGAATCTCATGCACATACTTTCTTCAAATTTGATAAGACTTATTGCGATCAATCAGTCTTGTATTCTTCTTCTACTCCACTAACAAAGTAACAATGAAACAGTCTGCACTGGTAAAGTTATTCTTATGCACCAGCAAAGTTATTCTTTTGTATATGTTATTCTTATGCACCAGCAAAGTTATTCTAGAATGATATTGAAATCCAGTAAAAGTTAATAAACTATCCAATAGTGTATACATTTGCCAATAAACTATCCGGTACAATATGTACCAACAAACCAAAGGGAGTTTTAACTATTCAGCACAAATATAGAAGAAAAAAACCCTCTTACGTACATGCAATCATCAAAGTAAGAGAGAAAAACTACCCAAGAAAGAATGTTTCTCAAGCAAAACGCAAGATATGGAAAAGAAAGACCACCGGTATAAGTAAAATTTCACTCCACACGCAAAACCAAATATGCGAAACTCTGAATCCCCAACTCCCTATATAAACTTAGCTCTGCGAGCTTCATCATCCATAGTTCAGTTCCACTCATCAGCTGCACCATTAGAATAAAAGCAAAAAATCAGGTCAGATTTACAGAAACAGGCTGGTTATCACTATGTGCATGATGATCTGTATGAGAATGGTGTGACAGTGAGTTATATGGACCCATTCATATATATGATGCTGGAGTAACTGCTAAGCCAACTTTGAAGCCATGGTGAGCATTATTCCAATACAGAACCAGAAAGTGTGTTATGACAGCACGTTACAGCACATTGCAGACTTTGATTTGGTCAGTTCACCCAAACTTAAGTAAAAGTTTATATGTCGACTAATCGACCAAAAGCGAAAATGATCTCTGCTCCCAATCCTTAAAGTTGATCTTGATAGATTGGTAAAGGCAATTTAGAAGGCAGCTTTTCGTTAGGAGCTACCCTTCTGAGTTCTAACAGTTCCCTCAGTTTCGTTTTCGTGTTAAAGGGAATCCATAACTACCTATGAAAATCACATTGAATGTGTCTTGTTCTTCCTATTAATATCAGTAAAGGGACTTTTCATCTACAAGTCCTTAATTAGCATTTAAAATTTTCCAGTATAAGCCATTGATTTCAGACACTAACCTAAATAGCTAATGATTCACTTAATAACAAACTAAGTAATGTTAACCATAAACCAAGCAAACAGGTAAGGTATATATCATAAATCTGAATTCTGTTAGGGCGATGAAGTGCTTAGTTATTAGATTCAAACAGAAGTTGCCGGACTTTTATTTGTAAATTAGTGTAAATTTCTAAGGAACATGTATTAAATTCCGGGTGATTACCTTGAATCATCTATCAGATCGGTGCAGAACTTCAAAAAGGCCGCAACAACTCCTCCATGAAGTTGGTTGAAGGGGGGCTCTTGTCACAGATACAATAGACTGAAACCAGAACAAATATGAATGTTAGCAGGCCAACAAATTAAAAATGATACTTGCAATACAAAGAACAGTGTTTTTTTCTTGAATAACATTACCGGCTTTTCTGCAGTTTCAGGTATCTCACGCTTGCCATACCCTTCTCCAGCATCAGTTGATTCAACTGGAGGAGGAACTGGAACCTCAGGCGACGGTTTCAATGTCTCATCATCAACACTTTCACTAGTTGCCTTGTAATCAGCACCTGATGACTCCCCAGTACTAATCTCTTCAATAACTGGCAATTTTACTTCTTCAATTCCCTTTGCAGCTGTAACAACTTCCTCCTCTTCCTTCTCCTCTGAACAAGGCACTTCAGTTTCTTCAATTCCTTTCGACACCACATTTGTTGTCACCTCACTCAAAGACGGCAATGTTGATTCCTCAACCCCGTTAGAGACCAAATCTGTTTTAGTCTTCTCCTCAATCTCCTCTGACACATCATCTTCTACAACAGGAGAAGGTCCATCTGTCTCAGCCACAGATGGCACATATTGCTCCTCCTCCTTTTCTTCCTTCACTTCTGGTTCAACAACAGAAGTTTCCTTCTCCACAATCGAGACTGGAACAACCTCGTCTTCTTTCTCTTCCACTACATCTCCTGATTCCACAACTTCAGGACTCTCCTCAGCAGCTTCAGCCGGCTCTTCATGTGTCTTTTTCGCATGCTCTACCGAGTAGTCATCAATAGCTATATCCCTTACAGATTCAACCACTTCACCCTCTTGAACTTTCTCACTCTCCTCTAACTTTCCGTTTCCGTTTGATGAATCCGCCATTTGGTGATGATGATCTGCAGAAAACTTACTCCTCTCTTGTCCCTCTTCAGCTACTAAGTTTGGATGGCAAGAATGGTCTTGACAAGTCACAGAAGCAGTCTCACAACCACTTAATTCTTCCTCACAACAAAACTTCACGTCTGAATTAGTTTCCACAAACCTTTCTGATTAAGAAAAGAAAAGGAAGCTTTTAGACAGATGGATCGCAGATAAGTCAAACGAGTGCAACCCTATTTGCCAACTAAGCGAGGTGACAACGAATTAGAATCTAAGAAAAATTAGATAAATGAAATACGCAATTACCTGGGACATGGATTTGAATGGTAGGTAGCGAGTGGTGGATGATGAGTTGTGCTGCGGAATGCTTGAGCTTCTTCTTTGATGGTTTTTTCTTTGGACGTGAAGGCATTACTCTTGACTGGTTGTTATGAATTATGAGCTTTAATAACAATGAAGAAGAAGAAGAAGAACAAGAATGGTGGGTGGAGTAAAGAAGGTGGTTTTCGGTTTCGAAATTTAAGTCTGTCTCACACTGCTACATGAGTTGTGACTAGTGGAATTCACTTTGTTTACGTTTTTGAAATTGAAACGGTAAGGGAGGGAAATGCTAAACGTGACATTGCAGAGAAGGGTTATGGGGGACGGGCCCTTTGGAAGTTAAAAGGGGCGGGATTGTGGTGTAAAGAGCTTAATGCTACAACCAAGAGCCTCATCATTTCATAACGGTAAAATTGTGTATGTGGGAGTGAGTGAGTTCTTTTGGTAAAGCATAAAAAGGAAACGGTTTTTGTTTTTGGAACAAGACCATTGACATTTCTTGTGAACCTTTAGTTCATTTTATATGTTTTCTTTAACTAGGAATTTGGTCAAACAAAATTTATATTTACGTCATTCTGTATTCTATGAAGATAAACAGTTCCTTCAACTTCACATTTTTTTAGTTGATGTTATTAACACACCCCGTCTATTTTCCGGGTGGGTACAAAAAAAACATCAGAATTGATCTTGTGATGTCTAACAACTGCCGATAGTGCTAATCAAATTGTTGGGCATTGATTGTAGACATTAATAAGCCATCTATCGAAAGTAGTAACCTTCCAGAAGGAGGTTTTTCCACACACTGAATCGAGTTTAACACGAGTTTACTTTGGTGTTTTTTGATTTGCAAAATGGTGCTCCTGGCCCAAACCAAACAACCAACCATCCAGGCCCAAATAAAGAAGCCCCAAATCCTAATCATCCCCTCCAGAAAACCCTAAACCCCTCCTCTCTTCTAACATCTCTTTCTCTCTCTGCGCTTAAACCCTACCCTCCATCTCTCTCTCTCTACCTCTTCCTCCGCCTCCATGGCCGCCGCACTCACCCCACCTCCTTCCTCCTCCACCACCAAGGTAACCACCGAAACCGCCCGAAACGCCGTGCACGCCCTTCTGAAATGGCGAGCCACCAAGTCGGAGTCCCAAAAACCCGATCTCCTGGAGTCCGACGAGCTCCTCTACCTGGTCGTGACCCTCAAGAAAATCCCACCCAAGGGCCGCGTGAACGCCTACAAGGTCCCACTCCCGACTCCCCTCCACTCCCCCCTCACCGAGTTCTGCCTCATCTACGACGACCGCCCCAAGTCCAAGCTCACCAAGCCCCAAATCCAGGCCAAGATCAAGGCCGAGAATCTCCCCGTGGTCAAGATATTGAAGTATACCAAGCTGAAATCGGATTACAAGGCTTTCGAGTCGAAAAGGAAGCTTATGAACTCGTATGATATGTTTCTGGCGGACAAGCAGATCGTGCCGCTGCTGCCGCGCCTGCTGGGGAAGCATTTCTTCAAGAAGAAGAGGATTCCGGTGCCGGTGGACTTGCTCAAGAAGAATTGGAAGGAGCAGATTGAGAGGATTTGCGGCTCGGCGATGTTGTTTTTGAGTACCGGGACTTGTTGTGTGGTGAGGGTGGCGAGGACTTCGATGAGTGAGGAGGAGATTGTGGAGAATGCGGTTGCGGCGATACAAGGGGTTGTGGAGATTGTGCCGGGGAATTGGGGCGGGGTGAGGTCTTTGCATTTGAAGCTGTTGGAGTCGATTGCGCTGCCGGTGTATCAGACTGTGCCGGATGAGGCGGTGAAGGTTGAGGGGAGTGAGAAGGCTGTGGGGGAAGTGAAGGAGGTTGGGAAGGCGGAGAGTAAGGAACTGAAGAAGGAGAAGGTGGGGAAGAAGAAGGGGATGATTCATGAAGTGAGGTATTTGGATAGCAATGCTGGCGAGGTGGTTGTTGAGGAGAAATCAGGGAAGGATGGTGTTGGGGAAGGCAAGGTTAATGGGAAGAGGAAGAAGGAGAAGGTTGTGGACGAGTCTAATGGTAAAGCTAGTGAGAATGATGGTGAGGTGAGAAAGTCAAAGAGGATCAAGGAGAAGGATGTCGGTGAGTCTAAGAGGCCCAAGGAACAGAAGGACAAGAAAGCTAAGCTGGTACATGAAGACTTGGAAATTTCTGAGAAGCCTACGAGGAAGGTGGTTAATCCTAAGTCGGGCAAGGTGAAAGGTGAAGATGTTGAGAAACAGTTGAAAAAGTCGGTTAAGGCGAAAGATGACGTTGCATCGGATGTGGAGAAACCATTGAAGAAGTCAGTTAAGGCGAAAGATGACATTGCATCGAATGTGGAGAAACCATTGAAGAAGTCAGTCAAGGTGAAAGATGACGTTGCATCGAATGTGGAGAAACCATTGAAGAAGTCAGTTAAGGTTAAGGATGATGCTGTTGTCGTTGGGAAGCATAAGAATGATGTGTTGTCTGCGAAAGACAAGAAAAAAGATGTTTCAAAGAAGAAAGGAGACGAGCTGTCTGGCAAAGGAGGAGAGGCTGTTGGAAAGAAGGAGAAGAGGAAGAGTGAGCCTGTGAAGTTGAAGAGTGAAGAAGCAAAGCCCAAGACAGCCAAGAGAAGTAAGAAAGGAGCCGAGTAGTTATGCATAGCAGGCCACAGGCAGTGGACGCTCTTTGCAGTGAGATTCAATATATCAAAGCAAGTATATGGCTGTCCTTTGAAGTCTGTCTGGCATAAATTTTGATTGTTCGGTTTTTCATTGTGTTGTTATTGAAGTTATGGTATGTGTTAGTTGAATTGACATTGCCTATTCATATCTTAACTATGGAGATCATACAAATGGTTCGATAGCATTGTGGTTTTCTACATTTCTATAACTTTGAATTTGAATTTACATTCTGTCAAAGTGTCAATTCGACTTGTGTTTTGGGTGATTTTCATCTCGAATACTTTATGAATCATTTTGGAGCCAAAATGGTGTAACTGACTATATGAAATTTAATTGTCAACTAAGGGAAAGGTGATATCTTTATCAGAGATCATTAGCAGTAACAAGCTTTTGTTTCATAGTTTGGAATGTCAAATCAGTCCTATATACAGTAGCCACTTTGTTTTGGACATAGCTCAATATTATAAGTTTAGCCAGGTGGTTAATCTGTAACTGTTAATATGACGTACAATGGTTCAAAATTAACAGATCATCAATAGTTTTTTCCTTTGTACCGTGTCATCCTTTTAAGAAAGGAGCCGAGTAGTTCTGCATGGCAGGCCACAGGTGGTGGATGCTCTTTGCAATGAGATTCAATATATCAAAGTAAGTATGGCTGTCCATTGAGTCAGTCTGGCATAAACTTTGACTATTCAGTTTTTCATTATGTTATTGAAGTTATGGTATGTGTTGTTAGTTGAATCTTCACTATGGATACAAAAGGTTGGGTGGCATTGTGGTTTTCTGCAATTCTGTTAGATTCTTAGATTGTCCAGACTGTTGTATACTGAACAGGTACATCTCTCTCTCTCTCTCTCTCTCTCTCTCTTCCAAATAGCTGTATTAGATAAGGTTACTTCTAACTAGCAATATTTAACAATGCAGTGAAATGAACTTGAAGGAACAACTTTTGTGCTTTACCCCTTGATGAAGGCCACACTCACGGGCAAGTCTTCCAAGCTACTAACCTTTCGGCGAACAAATTTGATTTGCTCAGAGTGATTTCTTCCATGTCACAGGACCTGTGTGCACCTAATTGGAGCAACTTTGGAGTAGAGCAAACTCTGTGCATATGTTTTTGTGGTTGGAGATGGTGAATTTCCTGCAAGTTATTTGATGTAAGTCGGGTTTGAAAACAATTGATTTGAAACTGATATTTTAGTTTGTTTGTTTATATCATGGCCTTTACATGGAAGCAGTATCTTGCCTAATGGTAGTATAAAACTGATATCAAAAGTTTTATATAAGTTTTTAGCTGAAAAAGTTTGATCAACAAAGTATAAGCCTTTGAGTTACCAATCATTAGCTGAAAATGTTGTGGCTTTTGATTCTTCATTTACTGATCAACATGCCTAATAACTAATTTCGCCTCTACTAAAACAAACTTCATCGATTTTAATTTAGTGTATTTTGGTGAAAATTGGATCCATTCTTTCTTTCCGGTTTCCTCCTGCAATCTGATAGTTCATTTCGTGGACCGAATTCCAGAGAAGTGAAAGAAAAAGTTCTTTACAGGACTTTTGTTGTTAAGGTTAGTTTTACAAATTATGTTAATTTGTTTCAAGTTTATTTATTTATTTAGGTTAGGGAAGTAAAATATGCCTAAACCAACGGATTGGCACCACCTTTAACTTGACGCTTCAGATATGTTGTAGTTTTCTGTTTTGCTCATCTTCACTTTAAAAATGATTCCATATCCAAAGATTAAAGTTTTCTTTTAATTTTTTTATTTATCATTTCAGGCAAACACTCTGGACAGTTGTATAGGTAGTCGAGTTAGTAGTAGAGGTAGTTGAGTAAGGGATATTTTCACTTTCACACCTCCCGGACAATGTAGATAGAACTTATTTAATCTTTCACTCAATTCATTCATATAAGCCTATCTGGGATTCCAAATCAGCTTCCTGCAACCACCGATTATGAATTACAACCTAGGATTGAATATCAGTTCTCTGCATGTACCTCTTCCTTTGCATTACAAAAGTTATGCATTTTTTGTTTAGCAAGTTCTTTCAGGGATTATTGTCTTCTCATAGTTTCTAGAACAAGATCTTTCATCTGTGTTCTTAGATTTATTTTTTTATTTTTTTGTAAGAGGGAGATATGTATTCAAATTCATCTTAACCATCTCCTTAGTGGTCTATGCTTCCTTCTGGTGGAGATTTTGTAACTTCCAGAGTACCATGTCTCATTGTTTTGTTGTATGTTTAAGGACTACATGTCTCTCATACGTTGTAGTTTACATTACAATAGCTGTCCAATGAAGTATTAGTCTAGCTTTCAAATGCTTGCTGTTTCTCTACCCTTTTTTTACTGACATTTGGTGACTACGTGCATTGAACTTTTTGGGTTGGTTGCAATTTATAAGTAGATAGAACACTTCCTAAGTTGTGCATCTTGCCGGTAGAAGTTTGGAACCATTTGTTACATTATGGCAGGAATTAAATTACTTTTGATGACATTTGTGATCGGTATGGTTATTGGACTCCAAGTATAGTTCGACAAAATGTACTAAAGCATGTGCCAAAATATAATTTCCAGTTTTTGTGAAGTTTGAGTATTATTTGCATATTCAAGTATAGGGCAACAAAATGCACTTAAGCATGTACCAAATTATGATTTCCTGTTTGTTCCAAGTCTGGGGATTTGCATGTGATGTTTGTTCAAGTTTAAAGAGAAATAATTCTGTTTTTCTTTCAGCAACATTTCATTAAATTTTCATGGTTTCTGTTACTGATTTTGCTACACAATTTATGTCTTGTCTGGAATATGGAATTTGGAATATTCTCTTATTATGTATCTTGGAGTCTATACCTGGAAACTCTGCTCATATTTACCGTATTCTGACTTTTATATTCCCTCCTATTACAACTGAAAAAACTACTACTTGCAATGCTTTTTGTTTTTGTTTTTTGTGTTTTTGTCAGATCTCTGGAAGTTATTCACTGTGATTAGGCTCTCCTAACCCTCTGCTATTTCAATTTACAGCAGTCACAATAACTGTAGATGGAACAACCGGCAATACCTCAGATGAGTTGACCTAGAAAGCAGAGCTGTATTTGTTAAAAATGAACAATTTGAAGTTCTATCTTTTGAAAAATGTAGAATAGACAAGTTTTCTGAAGGTACCAGTTTTTACTTGGGATTTCAACATATATTACTATACAGACAGGATGAAAGCACCAGCTTATGAATTATGTAAATGTAAATGAATAGGCAACACTGATCAATCAAATGCACAATTTCTAGTGGTATTACTACTGTATATTGGTTCATTGGTTGTTTAGTTTCCGAATTGATTGTCAAGGATTGGGTATAAAAGGTTGAGTATCATATTATCAAACAACTTGAAACAGATAAGTTGATTGAGAGTCCATAAGTGAGTTAATGGAGTTAAACATTGCATATTCACATATGAATTTATGTTAGTGATGTTGGAATGAAAACTGATTTGGTGTTAGAAAGTTTGGAGCGTCTGTGCTGCAATATTGTATATTTGTTTATGCCTTGGTTGAGGATGCCCAAGTTTCTGTTGAATAAAGTTTCAATTGCATTTTGTATATTGTAGTTTAAGTTATTAGCTGTTGCTTCTGCAGATTGGTTTTATTCTTGTTTCGGACAGTTTGATCCTGTTGAATTTCTGTATATGTTACTTGCATCTGTTGCACATATTTCCTGGTGCCTCTATTCTCATCTTCAATACTTGCTGATGATGAGTTTTAGGTCCTGGCTAAGTTGATAATGTTGTAAGCTTGTAAGTGTTTTGCCTTGTGTCGTGGTTGATGGCTTTACCATAGATGGTCCGCTGCAGAGGGTGGATGATCCTGCAATGCAGCCTTCTCGGAAGTAAGTTCTCGTTAAATCATCTGATCCTTTTAATTATTCTCAGAGCTCTATACATTTTTTGTTTGAGTATACCAGCTTCTGTTTCAAGGCTTGGGATCCAGATCTTCTGTCAGTCAGCTAACTAATTCTCTGTTTTTTTCTTGGTTTTATTTTTTATTTTTTTACTTTGAGTCGTCTCTTTGTTGAAATGTCATAGGATTTGGAAGTTATAGAAGATGCTAGATTGAGAATGTCCCAAGTTTTAAAACACCACGTAATGTTTTTATTTTTTTAATTTTTTTTATACAAACGGACCTAAAAGACTGAAGGAAGATGGTGACTTATTTTTCTGGAATCCTTAAATTTATATTGACTACTAGAGATTGGAAGTCAAGTACCATATGGCCTTGCAGAGGAGAGTATTCTAGTTAAACATGATTGGCCCAGATTTGACTGAAACTCTTAGGAATGACTAGAATCTAATTAAACATGTTTTGCCCTCATTATTTTGGTAAAAGGTGAGCCGTTGTAATAAGTTGTAATAAGAGGTGAGAGCGGTATATATAAGTTGGTTTGCTTACATGCCATTATTAGTTGCTCTTCTTTTGCCTTTTATTGCACTTGTTTGTTGCACTTTGTTGATCTCTATTTTCTGGTTTTTCTTTCTCTGTTAATAGAGATTGTGTTATTAAATTGCAGATATTCAAGAAGACTGAGTGCCCAAAAGAGCTTGAACCAGCTAGTAGGAGGACTACTTTTCATGTCAGTCCTATGAAGCGCGATGGAGACTACCCTGTGTGTGCTAGTCCTATCCTATGTTCTCGTAGTATGTTTGTTGTTGATCTGATCCTATACGTTGTTTCTGATGTCTAGTTGCTTAACCTATTTGCAGGAACCAGTGAAGCAGTGGGGTCAGGCTGCTTCTCAGGGTGTGGAAGTACTTTAGGTGGCAGTACCTCGGAGTTACAACTGCTCCATTGCCATCAATGGGCTTAACTGTACGTTGATCAGTCATTGCCATCGATCTCTATTCAGCTAAGGTTGGCAGATGGTACTCGGATGGTATCTCCCATCAACACTTACCATACAATTAGAGACATCCATGCTTTTATTGATGCATCAAGACCAGGTGGGGTAAGAAATCCAAAAGCTCTAGGTGCCACTGTGTCCATTTCCTCCACCACACGCTTGTGAGTATCACTCTTCTCAATCTCTCTGCAATTTTGCTTCTATGAGAATGAGAGTGAGACTGTTAGGATTGTGAATGCGCTTGTAAAATTCTGGAAATTCTAGTTTGTATGTGAATTGGTTGTTACTGTTTCAGGCTGTGATCTGGGGATAATGATAATGTGAGGAAGGATTGTTAATAATCAATCCTTTTTTACTTTCCGTATGATAAAGTTTGAGAAGTAAGATGAAAGAAATATGACATGTATGTTGGTGCTAGAGTTGAGCATGACCTGAATGAAAAGAAAATCGACATCTTAAAATTTTACATAACATATGGTTTTGTTCTGCGACCTAGATGATATATAAAGACATCATTATTCTCACTTCTTTTTCTTTGCTAATAACTGGTAAACGCCATATATACTAAACCAGGAAATCAATGGCAGGAATTAAGTATAAACAATTGAGGATACAAGTTAGATGAGCGGAAAGGATAACACAAGATAGCACGATCAAGTTAGACGAAAGGAACAATCCAAGTTAACTTCTCCAATGCCAACTTATCATCAGAACCTTGCATTAGTTGCATAGCTTACCAGTAAAAATGTCCAAACAACTGAAGCTCCATTCTCAACCTCAACTCATGCAATTAACCCGAAGGTTTTCTGTGACTTGGCTAATATGTCCAACTTGCAAACCAGGACCTTAAGTTATAATGTAATCAACAGATTAGATTGGCATGACTGTAGCTTACCATAAACCTGATGCCAACATGTTTGTAGCTTCAAATCTTCAATACGAGCAGTACAAGTATCTAGGTGAGATTCTCGTCCACAATAGATATATAACTAGAGGACTTGTCGGGTTGTCGATAACTTGATTTACAGAAGAAATGCAATAAAGTACAACTGTAATGGTGTGTGGATGCAGGGGAATTATCAGGAATACTAATTTTTGTTATTTTAAAATTCTACGGTATAAAATTTAAACAATAAAATTCTTAATAAGTGGAATTTAAATTCATAGAATTGTAATTCCCATAACTTTAAAATTTCCGTGAAAATTGCAATTACTTAATTCAACACAACGTAATGGAATATTTCCTACATGGAACGTGAGCACAAAAGAAACAAATCTTAGGGGTGAAGATCATCTAGTCTTGGAAGTCCAGCAATCCCTTTTGCTCTATATTCACATGGCTATGATATGAAACCCTTTAGTCTTGGAAGTCTGTTTGAAACAAACAACATTCTCAGGACTCAAAAGTCTCTCTTTCAGGAAATTATGAATATGCATCAAGCTATCTTTCGGTTTCAATCACAAACCGAACTGCGAAAACCGGTTAACCAGACTAGCAAGGACCTGAAGTTGCCGGTTCTGATCAGAGACCATCCCTACAAGCCTGTTCTGGTGGTTTTAGTTCTTACTTCTTAGTTGGTGTCTCTGTAAATGTGAAATAATAACATAAAATATAAGGGAACAAAAAGGCAATGTGAGCTGGGACTGGGAGACTGGTTACAGGTAGGAGTGAGCTCATAACTGCGGACTGGACTGGACTGAAAGCAAGCCGACAAGGATAGAACATTTGGCGGGAAGGGCAGAACAGGAAATAGCCAAAGTTTACACGCCTTCTCGTGTTTCGTGCAAATCCTAAAACCCTTCTTAAAACCAAAAACACAGCTCTGAAACAGAGAAAGTGAGAAAAGAGTTTAAGCTTTAAAGTTAAACTCAGGAAAAAGCTGAAAGAGGAAAACAACATTACGGCTTTTCAATGGTTCCTGCAACTCCAACCCAATCTCCTCCTTCTCATGGCTCCTTTTGCAGCCCCATCTCCAGGTAACCTTTTTCTTTTTATTTTCACCGCTTCATTTCCTTTGGGTTTTGTCTGCTTTTCCATCTTTGTTTTGAATTTGTTACTGTTATAACTTCTGGGTTTGCGATTTACTATCCCCAGCTGAAAATTACTGGACCTTGATCTCTCAACATTGCTAATCATGGTCTCAGATTGAGTGATGGGTCTCATTGTTAGGTCCCAATTGATGATTTCCCTTTGTCTCTTTTGCCATTTTAGTATTTTACACATGTTGAAAAGGGAGAATCAAAGATTCATGTCTCCTTGTAGTGTTAAGATTTACATGTCCAGCAAGTTTCTCTCTTGTTCCATATGGGTATGTGATTAAGTAAAATTGATCACAATGCTGAACACAATGTACTTTCAAATCTGAATTCTTGTAGCTTGATGGTTTTTTTCAGAGTCCTTTTATAGTAGAGAGGGAGTCACAGATACACTTTAAATTAATAATATGCTGCACTATTGCAAGATAGAAAATGAATCTTTTGTGAATATTGTAGTCTGATGAATGTATAGAAAGGATAAGCGGTATCAAATTTAGAAACGCCTTGGTGTATGAATTACTTGATAACATAGAGGACCTATTTCATTACTCTTAATAAAGCATGTATTTTGGGCCTTTTACCATCCTTGCCTGATCTGCATGATGTCTGCAATGGAACTCGAGGCTACCTTCTCGGTGTCCTTATCAGATTAGAGAACTCCCCTACTGTTTTCCTAAGGGTGGTTCGTGGTAGTTGGTTGAGTAGTAGTTTAGGATCAGGATTCAGGAACTTAATAACAGGATCTGTGGGAGGTTTTGAAGCAAAATTTAAAGTTGATGCTCCCAACCAGGGGAGGTTGTTTCCTTGATGGGGTCCTTGAATAGTCTGATTGAATTATGCAGGCTCACTGCATCTGGACTATTACTTTCATCAGTCATCACTATTACCTGGATTTATGATCATTTGTCTAATTGGAGAGACAGTTTTAAACCACAGGCTGCACCTGATTGCCAAAAATTTCCAGAGTGGCTTTCACATGTTAGCCTTTATACTGTAAAATGAGCCAAGGAAGTTAAGAAAAGAAGAAAGTGAGAGAATATGAGTCTAAAAAACCTCTTTTTGAAAATTTCTATTTTACTCTTGACCTGTTGAATTTGTGAGCACATATGGTCAATGGGAAGTTTCCGGCTTTCATCCACCTCTGGTATAAGAGTTGACTGTGGAACTTCATTTAGAATCATGTTCCTCCCATATTATGTGAATGTGAGAAAAGTATGGCATAGCATATATGCATAGCGTTATCAGATGACTACAAGTCTGATATATGAAAATTTGTGTTATTTCATAAATCACTTTGGTGCTTTTGTTTGAGTGCTTGGTGCTTTGTGAAAGGAATGGTCAGTGTTTTTTGGTTATATATTCAGTGTTATGATGCCTGATAAAGAAATTTGCTTGTTATGTTTAGAGGCGCATGGTGCCTTATTGTGAAAGGCATGAACCTTAGTGGCTTTTTGACTTCAGTACCAGAAAAGTTTCATTGTTCCCCTCTTAATTGTTGAGAAGTTTTATTTGAAAACATATGGATTTTTAGTGTTATATGTAGCACAGTGCCGGGGTTCTATGTTAAATTTGAGTGGTGATTTGTTCCATTGTCGGTGATTGAATCTTTTCTCTTAACTTATCTATTGTTTTGTGTTCACTTTTAGAAATAGCAGTGCTGTTTGTTTCATGGACATGAAGTGGTTCAATTTTCATACAAGAATGAAGTCGATATGCTCTACATCACTGCTGGAGTGCATAAAATGATAATTTGTATGCGGAGAAGGGAATGAAGCTATTGGTCCGTTGAGCATTTCAACATTGTTTTTACTTTGAAGTTTCTTGCAGTAGGATTGACTGATCTTGAAATATGTTGTTAGATGGTAACTCTTGTACTACAACTCTAATGTAAAACTCTAGTCATTCTGTTGGCTGATTATGTAATTGTTTCTACTGCAATGCATCTGAAGCATTTTGGTTTCCTTTTGGGTTTTTGGAAATTTGGATTGTAACTGCTTCAATTCAACAGAAAAAGAAAATGGCATTCTGATTTCTTTTTGTTGTGAGATGTCGTGTATATTATGGAGTAGAACTTGAATCCCCTCCTTTTTCTTTTCCTACAAGTTTCAACTTGTTAAAAAAGAGTATCTGAACATTGTTGCCGGTCAAACTTGATGTTAGATAGTGGAGTCCATAAGAAACAAACTAGGAAGTCAAAGACTGTATTCTCTGTAGCAGATTAAGATAGAACAGAAAGGAAGGAACGAAATTATACAGACTGGGTTTGTCAGGCATTTATATTAAGGCTACAGGAAGAATAACCTGTTGAGGCAATTAACATGTCAGGGAGGCCTACAACTACTTGACCAAAGGGAATGCGAGTTTTAGAGAAGAGAGACCATAATATTATGTAAGGTTTCCTTTATTATACTGGTCCTCCTCCTCCTCCTCCTCTGTTTCTTAACTGTTTGCAGGTGATAGGAAACAGTTCTTGCATGTAGAAGCAGAAGGATAAGTTGAGGGTTTATTAGAGGAGGGTCACATCACTCACATGTTTTGTTTTCCTGATACATAAACGAGCGAGAAAGACAAGAGTGGATTTGGAAGAGAGAGAGAGAGCTGTGAAAGTTGAAGTTTGAAGCTTTCATAAAGAAACAAGAAGACCTTGGAAAATTAGCTGTGGGAAATTAGACTTGTTTGATAGCTTAGTTAGAGAGTGGTGTATGTGGTCCTTCATCTCCCTAACGTACAATAACCTTGGTGGCTAGGTACACCTTCACTGGTTGCTCTTGCAACCCGTGAGTTTAGATAATGTTCTGAGAATGTTGATTATGACTCAAATCTGGGTGTCGATCGATTGCTAGTTTGCTACCAGTCATTGAGTCTCTTTCAATGAATGCATGAGATGCTATGCTTTCAAGTTTCAAATGCTAAAAAATTTCTTCATGAAAATTGTTTTCTCTAGGCACGTATTCTTGTGAGACTAGCTAACACGCTTGATTTTTAGAAAAGAAGATATTCATACACATTGATGCTATAACATGCATCAATACTTCGACAACCAAGCAATGACAAATGACTAAACTAATGATGATAAAGCATTAAGATCCAAGCGTTAATGCACCTAAAGCTCTAGACTTTGTATGCAGCACTACTTATCAATTGTTTTGGCCACGCTTCTGAGCAGGGAGAGAGGAGTAATTGTATCATATGCTTCTAGGGGTATGGGTGTGCCACCGCGTGGATGCGGAAAGTAGTAGAGTTGTTGATATAGTGCGTTGACTTGTGCTTCTAATCAAATGAAAATAGGGCTCCGGTGCCACCTTGCGGACGAGGATTTATAGTAGCTTCTCCGCCACCAATATCGATACTCGCGGTTTGTAACGAGTAGAGCAACCAAAGGAAAGGAAAATGAGAACAAGAAGCTCCGGGAAGCTTGAAAAGTAAAGGTGCAAAGGCTCTGGGGAACCTGGAAAGTAAAGGCAAAGACTCCGGAGAGCCTGGAAAGTAAAAGGGTGCTAAGGCAAGATACTTTAACGTCGAGTTTCGACTAGGTCAAGAGTTTGTAGTTGTGTTTGTAGATTGTAGAGTGTAGAGATAGACTAGATCCTCGAATTCCCTTATATAGAGGCGAATTTGTTTAGTTGTTGATCAGGATCAGCCTTCGCCGCATAGTCAGTTGAGTTGCACAAGACTTTGTTTTACTTGGCAACTACGTAATTGGGTGACACAGTTCCAATCATGTATGTAGACTTATTTTAGGGCCACATGTATTGGGCAAAGCGAGTTAAACACTTGTGGAAGTCTTTAACATAAATGTAGTGTATGCAATATTAATCACTCGCTTGATATGAATATGCTTCGGCCAAGTAACTAATTGCCTATATGTAGAAGAGTTGACTTAGAACACCTCATGGAGATTTGCACTACTGGTTGGCCATCCATGTGAAAGCTTAAGTGAAGAGATAGAGAGAATTCAGAGAATCAAAGAAAATATCTTGCATCTATTATCTTGTGTTATAAAGGAAGGGAAAGACTTCAGCTATTATACCTATAGCTATTAGAGAGATACAGTATAGTTGTAAAAGGCTTCTAGATAAATAGTAAAACTGGCTAGACTAAGTTTTACTGTTTTACAACAATTACTCTTAACACCATCCCTTAAGTTGATGGGAGAGAAGCTACCATCAGATTGCATTAGCAAAGAGCCAAAGACTTGAGTAATACAGTGACCAAAAATATTGGTTTCAACTCGGATTAATGAGCGGCAGTGACTGGCATAGCTGCATAGGATAAGAGGCACGCCTACAATTTAATGTAGTTTGATCCGAAGAAGTAGATAACAGTCGCCAATTGCCTTGCACCGGTAAAGCTTCCAATTTCCTTAAGCACTTCTTGCTGCCATTTAGAGAGAACTGGACTAGTAGTGCCAATATGCAAGGGATGAGTTTGACTAGCATCAAGGATATGAGTTGGTTGCTGAGAAGAATATGTATGCATGTATAAGCATTCAGCAGCACTATGACTTGACTTCATGCAAATTTGACACTGCATGTAAGATCCAGAGGCAACAACTTGTCGAGGAGCAGATCTTTGAGAACATACTTGAGCAGTATGACACTTGCTATTGCATATTTGACAGGCTTCGAGAGTGTTACTAATTCCATTTGAGAAATCATTGCCATTGAGACTTCCAATTGCAAACTTCTTATTCCTCAACCCACTTGAAGTATCATATAAGCTAGAAGCGCCAACATGAGAGCTGTTGTGAATTCTGTAGTTGTTCCACCCACCATTTGGATAACAAACTGTAGTTCTTCCTCTTCGGTCAAAACCCTTGCAAGCATTAACAATAGAGCTGAAATACCCAGTTCGTTGACCTACTTGAGTAGAAGGATGTGCACTAGATTGTAAGATATTTCCATTGTTAGTAGAGCTCATTTTATGTGAAGGGTCACAAGGTTGTTGTGGAGAATCACTGCATTGCTGCAAAGGCTCACCATTTTGCGGAATATGACTAGTGTTTGGCTGAGAAATTGTGCCATTGCACAGAGCTTCACTTGTTCGAAGGAACAACACTTGAACCAAGAGGATAAGCAATAGAACCAATATTCCCAACAATTGAATCAACAGATAAATTGGGAGTAGATGTCACCATATGACCAGTATTTGACATGAGTGGTACCCTAAAGTTTCCATTTTGCATCATGGCATTAACAACATATGTAGGATTCATAGTAAAAGCAGATGCAACATGGTTTATATTGTTAGGCAGAACAGTATGCTGAGGTACATAAGTAACTTGAGTGGTAAGATGTGTACCAAGACATTGGTTCTCAAGAGATGTGGTCACAGGAGCAGAAACAAGAGAACTCAAATCTGTACCAAAAGATTGGTTCTCAACAGAGATAGGCACGGGAGTAGAGTTGACAAATTGAGTAACAAGTTCTGAAGAGTTGCTGGTAAGAGCATTGCTGTTTGAAATAACAACAACAAACACCTTTTCAGAACTAGGTAAACATGTACTATTCAAAGAATGAGACTGAATATTACCTCTGAAAGTATCACCAATTGCCGCCATAGTAGTCTCCAAAGACAATGAAATAGACTTCAAAGTTTGTTCAATATCATCTTCACTAATCAACAATAGAGACCTTAAGTCTTTCATTGAAACAGAGGAGCTTAGTGCTTTGATTCTTATAACAGTTTTTATGGTAGCAAACTCTGAAGGCAAACCATTAAGAACTGAGACTACAATATCTTCATCATCCATATAAACTCCCATTGTAGCAAGTTGATCACATATTGACTTCACTCTAAACAAGTACTTGTCAATAGAGTCTGAGCCTTTTTTGATGTTGCATAAGGAGTTTTTGAGATTCATTATGTTATACCTTGAATCATCAACATATTTCTCCTTAAGCCGACACCAAATTTCCTTAGAAGACTTACTTCCAACAATGAAGGAGAGAGCATCAATATTGGACAAAGTAGCAACAAGTATAGACATAACGGCAGAGTCATTTTGCACCCAATTCATGTACTCCTTTGTTATATCAGTGGCAACCTCATTTTCTTCCATATTCATGTACTCTGGAGGACAAGGGCACTAGTAGAAATAAAGACTTAAGCGACGGGAAACAATCGTCGGCTAAGTGCTCATTTTTGTCGCCTTCCAACTTAAGCGACGAAACTGGCGTCGCCTAAGATACGTCGCATATGACGCGTCTCATAAGTACTTAAGTGACAAAAACATATAATCCGTCGCTTAAGAAAGCGAACCAAGCGACGAGACTGATTCTGTTGCTACAGACCTAAGCGACGAATAATTACCTTAAGCGACGTATTTTTTCTGTCGTTTTAAAGTTAAGCGACGAAAAGTTTTAGTTTGACGACGAAAAGTTTTTGTTGCTAGAATTAATGCGACGAATAATGAACTGAGGCGACGAATAATGAACTTAGGGTAATGCGACAAACACTTTCGTCGCTTCAAACTCAAGTTCCGTTGCTTTAGTCTTAAACTAACACGACGAAACTAAATTCGTCTATTAGGTGAAGGATATAATGCGAGGAACCATTTCGTCGCTTAAGAGCCAAAATTTCAGTCGCTTTAGTTTTAACCTCTGACGACGAAAATTAAATTTGTCGGTTAGGTGAAGACTATAATGCGACAAAAAATTTCGTCGCTCAAGAGCCAAAATTTTCGTCGCTTTAGTCTAAAATTAAAACGACGAAATGTGAATTTGTCGGTTAGGTTAACGATATCATGCGACAAACTGATTTGTCGCTTAAGCGTTAACTTTTGTCGCTACAAAAATTTTTTGCGACAAAATTCTTGTTGTCGCCTTATTCGGACCTGTGGCGACAAAGCTTAAGCGACAAAAATATTTCGTCGCCCCAAAATATTGTAGCGACGAAAAATGTATCTTTAGCGACGATGTCCGTTTTCGTCGCTTAGGAATTGCTTAAGCGACGAAATGTGAAAGTACCCGTCGCTTAAGCCTTTTTTTCTACTAGTGGGGATGATCCGTTAATATATCTCATCAAGCCACAACCCTTTAACAATGTTTCTACTAAAAACTTTCATGTGACTTAGTTAGATTTGTCTAAGCGAATAGGAATGAGATTGCAGAAATTGGAAAGCAGACACTTGCTTAACTCAACACTGTTATCCGTGATGGCAGGGAACACAAAATAATGTCTTGACTGAGTGAAATGCTAACACAATTCAACTATCACCACTATAGAACTCCAATGAGTAACTGATGAACACTGTGCTGCAGCAATGTCTAGCTTTATGCAATTTCTTTTGAAATACTACCAATGCATTTCAGTTCACTGGTTCCATAAGATCAAGTAGATGATAAGAAGCCAATGACAAGGACTGCACAGTGACAAAGCTCTTCCAAAAATATGTAGTATGACTAACTTGTAACAGATGTCTGAGCAACTTGAAGCAGCAAATTCAAATCTTCACTATAGCCAAAACTTCTTGCAAACAGAGTGCTTTAATAATCAACAAATCCTATTGCATGAATCTAAGAAAAAGTACAATTGTAGCTTCTTTCACCAATTTTTCATCGATCTACAACTAGAAGAAACACCAAAACATAACAAAGAGAGCATTTGGAGTAAAATCCCTAAATTCTAGGGTTTCAATTTCTGGCATATATCAACGAACTTCACACTTTCCAATTCAGCAACTAAACCTTGTAGAAATATGTAATCGAACAGATATTATGCAAATCAAATACTTCAATCAACCTATGAATCTAGCTTTCTTCTTCTTCAAAATTCTAGAAAACTTATCTGGGAGATGAATCTTATCTGAGAGATGAATCAAACACCGAAGCAAGCAAGAACAACGAGTATGAATATCGATGAAGAGTGAAACCTTACGTCGCCGGTGAAAAACTTCGATCTCGATCAAACCAGGCTCTTGATACCATGAAAGCTTAAGCAAAGAGACAGAGAGAATTCAGAGAATCAAAGAAAGCTCTTGCATCTATTATCTTGTGTTACAGAGGAAAGGAAAGACTTCAGCTATTTTACCTATAGCTATTAGAGAGATACAGTACAGCTGTAAAAGGCTTATAGATAAACAGTAAAACTAGACTAAGTTTTACTGTTCTACAACAATTACTCTTAACACCATGTAATCAAGGAGTAGAATCCTTAACCAATGCACATATCTTCACATGCACGCATCATTCACATAGTCTTCCAAGAAATTAAGGATAATTGCTTCCTTATCTAATTAATCATGCATGAGGCTAATGCCTTAGTCATTCTCTCACGCGAACTCTTCTTCTTGACTTTATGCGAAGTCCTACCCTCTTACGTGAACTTTGTATAGCTCTCATGACAACTTCAAACTCGACGACTTTGCAAGTCTCTTTTTGCATGCATGCAAACCCATCTCGCATGCGAACTCAACCGTTCAGTTTGCATGATTTTTAATGCAGGTCTTGATAGGAATTCATTCACAGCCTTAAACCCCAACTTCTATTATGTCTCCGAAACACAATCAATACGAAAGATAACAAAACAAGATAGAATCTAAAACCTTGTTGATTCTCAAGGTGAGAATAGCCAAGGATTTAGGACTCCTCACCACCACAATATGGGGCAAAGGCCACACATCTTATGTGGGCAATAGAGGTGTGGCAATCCTATATAATCTCATATATGTGACAATTTTCCTTCATTCTTAACTAATAACCTCATTTGCCACACTTACTGAAAATTGCCACATCTCTATTGGCCACAGAAGATGTGTGGCATTTGCCCCATATTGTGGTAGTGCTTATGCCTCGTTGATTCTAATGGAATGACCGAGTTGATAGAGCTGGTTTGAGAGAAAATTCTCAATTTTTATTGATATTCAGAAAACTGACGGCTACAACCACAAAAGAAGGTTTAAATAGTTTAGCAAACCCTAAACCAACTAATAAATCCCAAACCAACTAGTAATTGATAAAAACCCAAAAAAGACTAAGAAAAGAAGAATAAATACTAAAAAATAATAAAACATATCATCTAACATGGTTGCTGTTGTAAGCTGTTGTAAGTAACAACTATCATGTTGCCGCTACTGCAACATCCTTTCCATGTTGGAAAGAATTCGCCCTCGAATTCAATGCTTCAGCTGCCGAACTGTCCTCATGATATGGTATGAGGTATTTGACATTAAACGTATCTGATGTATGAATATGACTTGGAAGCTTCAACTTATAGGCATTAGAATTAATCTTCCTAATAATCTCCACAAGACCAATCTTCCTTGCAGCCAACTTATTGTAATCACCAACAGAAAATCGATCTTTGGTGAGGATTGCCCAAACAAAATCACCAACATCAAACTCTATGTGCCTTCTTTTTCTATCTGTAGCCCTCTTGTACTTAACATTGGATTCCTGCAAATTGTTCTTTGTCAATTCATGAATGGTCATCAATTGTGTCATGAAGTCTTTAGCCTTGGTGTGAACCTTCTTAGAATCAAGTACTGGAAATAATTCAACTGGGGACCTAGGATCATAGCCATAATTTATATAGAATGGACTAAGTCCCGTACTACAATTAACTGATATGTTATAAGCAAACTCCGCTTGACACAATTTCTAGTCCCAAGACTTCAAGTTCTTTCCCACCAAACTTCTTAGGAGATTTCCCAAAGAACGGTTGACAACCTTAGTCTGCCCATATGTTTAAGGATGATAAGCACTGCTAACGTTCATTTTGGTTCCAGCTAACTTCCATAAGCACCTCCAAAAAAGGCTAAGAAACCTAGTGTCTCTGTCAGACACAATAAAAGAAGGAAATCCATGCAGTTTATACACCTCTTTGAAGAATATATAGCTGAGCCACACTCACAACATCAGTAGTCTTATTACAAGGGATAAAGTGAGCCATTTTAGATAACCTATCAACTACCACATAAATAGAATATGAGCCTCGCTGCGTTCGTGGAAGGCCTAGCACAAAGTCCATGCTAAGATCAACCCAAGGTTGTTCAGGGATAGGCAATGGCATATACAAACCAAGATTAGTAGCTTGGCCCTTAAAAATCTAGCATATGTGACACCCTCTCCTTACGAATTGTAGGCCAATAATATGAACCTAAGACTAATTGTATAGTCTTGTCGCGCCCCACAGGCCCTTCATTATGCAACTCCATTATGATCTTAAGACGTAGGCTACAATCCGGGATACACAATTGGTTACCCTTAAATAGAAACCCGTTATGTAAAGAGTAGTCACCTTTAAGACCTGCTTCCACCTCTTTAACACTGGAATGACCGAGTTGATAGAACTGGTTTGAGAGAAAATTCTCAATTTTTATTGATATTCAGAAAACTGACGACTACAACCACAAAAGAGGGTTTAAATGGTTTAGCAAACCCTAATCCAACTAGTAAATCCCAAACCAACTAGTAATTGATAAAAACCCAAAAAAGACTAGGAAAAAAGAAGAATAAATACTAAAAAATAATAAAACATATCATCTAACCAACAACTATCAGGTTGCTGTTGTAAGCAACAACTATCATGTTGCCGCTACTGCATCAATTTTGCTGGCGGGTTATCACTTGTAAACCCAATATTTCGGGCTCAACGATAATATGCAACATAAACCACGAACTCGGCCTGTATTCACTCGAGACATTTTACTGTCCAGTAGAGATGTTAATTTGGGTGTAAACATCAATATTGTTAATCATCGTTATAGATGAATTCATATGTAAATAATTGTATTTGAATATGCACAAAGGCTTTAGGCGGTAGATGTTACTTTTTCGATAAATCTAGCTAAAGCTATACAATACGGGTATCGATTACACAAAGTTGATATTCTATGGTTTATGGAATGGTGCATTAATTTCACTAAAGACCTTGTTGCACATTATGTACATGTAAACAATATAGGAAATTCATGAAGAAGAAGAAGCAAACGAGTCTTATTTTGAGTGAGTTCTTGACACCGAAGAATTCAAATAAAAATAAGGACCGATCGAAATGATACAATGATAATAAACGTTTTAAGCTTATTGTTACCTTGTAAACTTTATTTACACAAAGAAGACAATGATATAACTCGTTTTAAAAATGAGATCTCTGAGATCAACATGGAGTGCGCGCGAAATGATATACGTACAATTCTAGAAGACTACTCACTAGTAATGGTTTCTCTTGGGATTTCTAGGGTCGATATTTATGCCGATATTTATAGGTTGGGGAATAGTTGGATTTGAAGTGGGACCGGTGGGATTTGCAGGGTTGGGAATGGGGGGATTTGTAGGGTTGGGTATGGCGGGATTCAGAGGGTTGGGAATGGCGGGATTTGCCGGGTTGGGAATGGCGGGATTCGCAGGGTTGGGACCGGCGGGATTGGCCGGGTTGGGAATATTGGCGGGATTCGCGGGGTTGGGAATGGCGGGTTTGGCCGGGTTGGGAACGGCGGGTTTTGCCGGTTTGGGAATGGCGGGATTTACAGGTTGACGTGGTCTGCGGGGATGTGAGGGGTTAGCTTTGGCAGTGGAGGATTTTAAGGAATTTTTGGAAGGGTTAGCACCGGGAGGGTTCGCAGGGACGGCACCGGCGGGGGGATCTGCGGGGTTCTCAAACTCAGAAGGCATACACTCTCGTGGGAGACCTTCGGGAAATCTACCTTTGTCAGCACAGTAGTTGCTAACCCTAATCTTCTCTCGTACCCATCGAAGCCTATCATGACCTGCCTCACCAAGATCATAATTCTGCCATGACTTGGGGTCTTTGTTCGAAGTAGCACAATCCTGCTGCCATGACATACAAGCATTGATGTTGTGGTTTTTGTAAGAGACTGTTTTTGAACCTTGAGACCAGTCGGCCTTTACTTTTCCGCCTTGTGTAGCCCAGTCATCGGCATTCCAGAAGCTGCAGTAAACCCTCATGGGTTTGCTATGAGGATATGGAACACCAAGCTCTGATTCGAAGTTCTTGAAAATCCTAATGGGAGAGTTATCCACCAACCATCTGAAACATTCATACATATGTATATCCGTGTTAGGTTAGAATGCTCACAAAATGACTTGATTTGCTCTTAATTCAGTGACAAGTTACACTTAAAATGTTATTTATTTTTAGTTTTTTCAGAATCCCTTGTAAACCCTAGATGTGGATATTCTTCCCAATTAACGTAGGCATATAATTAATGTTCTACAAGCTTGAAAATGAAATCAGATGAACAATATGTTAGTAGAATGTCTAAGAGATGATGAATTTGATTAATTAGAAACTAACTGGTGATTCCCAAAACAAAGAAAAGGATTTAAAGTCATTTTCAATACATAAATAAACAGATCAGATAAATGAGAGAAATATATCTATGAGAAATGTGAACAGACATAAGAATGATCCATCGATCTAAACTAGAGTGTTACTTACATGATACGCGTGGGGTTCCAGATAATTGTATAGTTGTGAAATTCTTGAGTGGGATCAAACCAAAGATGAAACTGTTCTTCTTTATTTCCTTTACCCTTACTGTACACGTTGGTATGGAGAGTGTACGGATTCCCAGAAGCGTTGCCCAAAAACTCTATGTCTATCTCATCGTGTTCGAAGACAACCAGGGGCGTAGGGAAGGGGGGTCAAGGGGTTCAGCTGATCTCCCTCACATTTTTTATTAGGTCATATTGTTATCTAATTTGTTAGTTGAAATGTGATGTTGGTACTATTTTGACCATTCTAACTAATTAAAGAAAAATTCGGCATATAAAATATTAATTACAACAATCAATTTGGACAGAGGAGTGTTCAACTCCTCACGTGTGTTTGTTACGTGTGGTTCCCTTATTTTTTTGTTAATATAGGTTTCTAATCCGAATCAATGATTAATAGCATCTCCCTTTAATATTACAATTAAAACATATTCCTAGTTTTTTTTTTGTCTTTTTAATTAATATGTTTTCCTAATCAATCAATTATTGTGATTGATTTCTTGTGCACCTCTATATAAACAGTTTTAGTCGCTTCTTTATGTATTTCTTTTTGTTATCCTTTAATAAATTTTTCCCTGTCGTCGACAACCTTCATAATTAAAAACTTGCAATTATGGATGTTTTAATTTTATTTGAAAAGTATCGTAAGAGAAAAGCAGCAGAATAATCGATACCATCTGAAGCTCCTCCAAAATTTCAAAATATGAGCAATCGTCGAGGACAATTATAATTGCTTTAAGGAGATTTGTTATTTTATTTAGCTTTTGTTTTCAAAGTATTCTAATGATTTATAAGTTTTTATATTATTCAATAAAATTATATTTTTATTTTGTGTGGCATTATTGTTTAAACTCTTGACCCTTCTACTTGTGATTTCTGGCTACGCCACTGAAGACAACTGCAGTCATTTACGTACATGTTAATCATCATGTTGATGTTTAAGGGCAAGATCAAATCAATCATATTATGGAAGAGCTAGGGAGTGAGAGTAATTACATAAAATGTGGTGACAGTACCAGCTGAGTTCCCAGGCGCCAGCTTCATATCCATGTCAAAGCGTCCAAATAAGTATTCATTCTTGGATTTGAATCCCGCCCCAGAATCCTTGTCCTGTGTGAGTGTGAAGTGTTGCCCGTTATCGAGTAATTGAAGACGCTGATCGCCATATGTTTGCTCAAAGTCTTCATAGAATGTTTTAGCTGAAGCAGGTATGCTAGCCATCATGACCAATGGCAATGTGAGAAAAATCACCATATTTGAGACCTTACAAGAAGACATTTCTGATTTTCTATATACTAAATTGTGTTATGTTTCGAAGAATATATATATTTTTTCAATAGAATCCTAGAAAGTAGAAACTGTTGGAGAGGAGAGATCCCACATTGGAAAAGTGACAAATAAAATATAACTTATAAGTGGGTGGATCATTCCTAATTGTACCGAGGCCTTTTGTGATTAAAACCCAACACCTTAAAGGTGGTTAATTTGGGACAATATCGGTACAAGGATGATCCACGAGCCACGCTTGTCGCTGTTTGACATGGTATCAGAGCGGGTCCCTCTCCAGTTGCGTCTCCATAAGCCCGGGTTGGTTCTTTCAGGGGTCATGGCCCTGGTTTGGTTCTTTCGAGTTTGGAGTTAATTCAGCCTGGTTTGGTTCTTTCAGTTGTCACTGGAAGTCTGGGAGTTTGGGGTTCTTTCGGTTATCATGGGGCCCGGGTTTAGTTTGTTAATCAGTTTCACGTGCAGACCTAAAAGTTAGGTTGCACGTGAGGGGGAGTGTTGGAGAGGAGAGATCCCACATTGGAAAAGTGACAAATAAAATATAACTTATAAGTGGGTGGATCATTCCTAATTGTACCGAGGTCTTTTGTGATTAAAACCCAACACCTTAAAAGGTGGTTAATTTGGGACAATATCGGTACAAGGATGATCCACGAGCCACGCTTGTCGCTATTTGACAGAAACTTGATCTAAAATTCCTAATTGCAGAAGCTCTCATGATCGGTCTTTCAGACTTATAATGAATTTCAGATTTTTAAGCGTAAATGTCGTTGTTTTGTGGTTTGATTTGACAATGCTGTTTGTGAATGGTTTTTTCTTTCTGTGCAATTTCAAGCTGTGGCGAAGCGATAAAGCAGCTATATCAATCATTTACTAATTTCGTGGATTGTGCGACAAAATAAAACTTTGATGGATGAAATAAAATCTTTAATTAATACATTTTCTAGAACATATAAAGATCGATTGGAGGATGTGGACACTAATTGCGTTACTTCTGAGAAATAATAGTTGAATTGCAAAATCTCAGCCTTCAAGAACGGAGGCTATATATGTCCTTTAGTAATATAACAGAAATGCAAAGAGCTTTCATTTCGTCCTTTTGCAAACACTCTATGAGCCTCTCCTCTGAAAAACAAACCTTAATGGTGATGAGCTCTTGAAATTTAGGTTTGTCTTGATTTTTCTTGATAAATTACCGCATGTAATCGATTATCAACTAACATAATTAACCCCGCAAAACATGAAATAATACTAAAAGCAGTAAACTATGATGCTCAGACGTCTTACAAAATCAAAAACTAGGTTTGTCTTGATTTAGCCAATAAACTGCAATTTGAGTCAGGTTAAACGTAAGCTAGAAAACACATGCATGAATGATCGAGAAATGATCCGAGTTTGTTACTGATGCCTAATTGCAAGTATTGATGTCTGTGTGGCGTGTTTTGTATTTATAGTAGATCATTTTAGTCATAGTTAGATTCAAAATGACTTGAGTCCATTCCAAAGAAAGTGGGTATAGTTGCACATGTTTTTTCTTCCTTAATGTCTACATGGTTTGAGTTGCTCCTACATATTCTTAAAATTCGAATGTCTGGATATTATATTATAAGAATTTCAATTTTTTTTTATATACAAAATTAAAAACATTACAAAAAAAAGCCTCTCGGACAACCCGAGCAAATAGTATCAAATAGCAGCGCTCTAGCAGCAGTTGCTGGGTATCCATCTTGCCACTCACGACTATTAAAGAGTTGGTGGCCTTCATTTGCAAAAGCATCTGCCACAAAGTTTGCCTCTCTTTATACATGGTTAAAACAAACTGAGGAGAAAGAGGTAGCAATAGTCCGAATATCTTGGACAATCTTCTGCAATCTCCATGGAGGGGATAATTTCCCATTGATGGCATCAATCACGAGCTTCGAGTCGCCATAAGAATTTCAATTTTACTTGTTTCTTTTACTTAAGCGCTGAGGAGAATTTAATTGGTAACATATCAAAGACAAAATTATTGTAAAAAAAGAAGAAGACAGAATTATGCACTTTATGGGATAATCAATTTATTTGCAAACGTTAACTTGCAGTTGCAGAAACAAAGGAACATAACACCAAAGAAAATAAGATACACAAATGTGAGGCTACGCTAGATTGACATGGATTAATTCTAGAACTTGGAATGCTTGCATTCCCGTGGCAGACCACCGGGGAACTTATTACGGTCAGCACAGTAATTGTAGACCATGTACTTCGTTTGAACCCATCGAAGCCTGTTTCGACCTGCAGCATCAAGCCCTAGGTTTCTCCATGAATTATCGACATTTGACATATTCGTGGAGGTTGGAACACAGTCTGAGTATGAGTACGGGTATGATGATAAGCCTTGGTGGTCTGATCCTAGACAAGCATTGATGCTGTATCTTCCATAAGAGGCAGTGAAAGGAGCTTGAGTCCAGTCAGTCTTCACACTCCCACCTTGTGTAGCCCAGCTATCGCCATCCCAGAAACTGGCGTAAATCGTCATGGGCTGGCTCGAAGGATACGGAACATGAAGTAGTTCCAGGTTGTTGAAAACCCTAATGGGACTGTTATCCACAAAGATTCTGCACAACAAATAAAAACTTATGTAAAACCAAAAATTCATAATGAATCTCGCACGCTCTTAATATGATATTAACACATTGTAGAATTTTCTCTTAATTTGTCTATCTTGTAAATATCTACTAGCCGGTGGCTAACCGTCGTTTATCAAACCTGTTTTTTTCGCTAGCAAGTATATATTAAGCCCTAACAAAATCGAATGAAAGATTCACTACGTGATAATGGTTTTTCCCTAGTATAAAAGATGTGATCTGAAACTTTGGTCCCGGCGGCTCTCCTCCAATTAAGTAACTAAGTACTACTTACATAATGCGATGGATATTCCAAACGACAGAATAGGTGTGGAAGTCTTCGGAGGGATCAAACCAAAGATGGAACTGTTGTTCCCTGCCCCCTATTCCCTGAGTGTAGATATTAGTACTGAGAGTGTAAGGATTCCCGGAAGTGTTTCCAAGAAACTCCAAGTCAATCTCATCATGATGGTTCCCTGAAGATGATAACTGCATCCACATATATATGCATGTTAAATTTTGATCAATGTTAAGCAGGGAAACAACACTAGGGCATTGAATCACTGTTAAAATGGATGGGAAGTTTTATAGGGATGGAGAGTAATTACATAAAACGTGGTGACAGTACCAGCAGTGTTCCCGGGGGCTAGCTTCATTTGCATGTCAAACCGTCCAAATAGGTATTGGTTCTGAGAAATGAAGCCGGAGCCGGAAGTCTGGTCCTGGGAGAGGGTGAGAAGTTGTCCTCCGTCGAGTATTTGTGCACGTTGTTCGCCGAATAAAATGTGAAAGTCTTGATAGAAATTTCTAGCAGAGGCCGTCGAGACCATGACACAAGTTATTATGAGCAAAGAGAGAGAGCAAAGTTGACGTTACAAGAAGACATTTGATCTGACAATGAGGAGTATATACGGTTTGTATAATAGAATCGATGTTTTCTTCTGCAAATAAGGAATATGTTTTGCAAAAAGTATAGAACTGGTGTTTGAGATCGAGGATTATATAGCTTTCTAAACCACGAATCTGTGACTTCAAAGTTGCAGAAGAACAAGTATTTGCTATCCAAATGGGGAAAGTATTGAGCAAGTGAAAGTTCAAAGACCAGCTGATTCCAAGTTGAAGTTATGGCAATGCGACAAACTAGCTACGTCTGTAAGGATTTGACCAGCTTGCAAAAACAAAAGCTACCTACATTAGTTATGAATTTTGGTTTTGTAACCAGTCAATATAATAGCCATGCATGGAATTACAAAAATGAAAACAAATATCATGCACGTAAGCAGGGGACTATGGTTTCACTTTCATCACACAGAAAAAAAGAAAAAGAAAAAAAAGAGACATTGATTATGGTTGCTACTTTCAAACTTCCAATAGCCAAATTTCTCTTCTTTATGAATAATTGAGGATCGTGTGAGGGATCTTGTGAAGAACCTCTTGGACATAGGCTATATATGCTCGATCTAAAATCAGTTTTGAATCTTGGTTTGATGAAGGTGAACCAACTTTCGATGATAATCGATCTTCTTTGCATCTCCCAGAACCTTAACACAAAAACTTGAAGCCTATTCAATTACAACCAAGTTTGTAGTATCCTCCACCCAATCAGACAGCAATATCCTACGGTGCACTACGTTAAATTATTTTCATTTTGGTTAATCTAAAAACATATATATGAATAAATTTCAGTTTACCCCCTGAACTTTAGGTCTAAAATCAGTTTGATACCTCATCTTTATTTTTAATCAGTTTCATCCCTAAACTTTTAGATGACATCAATCTCGACCAAAATGGCTAAAATAGTCCTTGTTAATTTTTTTACCTCAATTTTTTACCCTCTCTCTCTCT
>NC_020496.1:26759621-26778748 GCF_000184155.1 Fragaria vesca subsp. vesca | reverse complement strand
GGATGAAACTGATTAAAAAAAAGATGAGGTATCGAACTGATTTTATACATAAAGTTTAGGGGGTAAACTGAAATTTATTCAACATATATATGACTTAGTAATGCATTTTGTATTTAAATATTTTATAAGGGGGTTTGCTCTCATGTCCACTTTTATATGTTCACGAATCCGGCTCCTCTAAAGTGAGTGTGGTGCAGTTTTTGGTGAATTTCATAAAATCCATGTCCTACAATTAATCTAACGGATCAGTAATTCACCACGTCATCAATATTATTTTACATTTTCGTTTTATTAACAATGTTACCGTCTTCCGTTACCTTCATCGTCAGTCCATGACAAAGAAACAAGAAAACAAAAAATCTTTTCCCTTCAAACTGGATTAACGTTGGTCATGAAAAACGAAGCACCAGTTCAGACATTTAAAAACACAGAGTCATACAATTGGGATCTTCGATCTTTCTTCCTCACTTCCTTTCAAGATCCGTGATCTGGGTTATTTTGTTTCCTCTCCGCAAAGATTGTTGTTTGCTAATTGGGATCTTGAATCCAAGTCACTTTCTAATTGCTTCCTCTTTATTTCCATCCGACCCAGTTGCTTCTCAGATTTTCCTTCTGTTTCTTTAGAAACAAAGGGTTTCTAGGGTTTTCCTTGAAATATCTCCTCACTTAATTTCTTTACATATAATGTGCTTGATGTTTAAATGAACTTCCAATTAATAAATTATAGTAGTGGGCTATTGAATCGTAATAAGAAGATGAATTGATTAAGAGAAAGAAAGATTCATATCCCCACACTGCATTGAAAAATTTCCAGTTTGTGAGCCTCCTCCATTTTAATTCTTGATAAACTTTAACGTCAGTTTAGCAGGGTAAAAAAGTCAATATATGTGTTAGATGACGTGCTAATTGTAATAGCTGTTAGATTATTTTAAGCATGTAGATTTGGTGAAATTCACGGTGCAGTACTGCAGAGGAGCTCAATCCTTATTCCAACTCGAATTGAGTTGAAGTTGGGTTTGGGACCTGAATTCACAACAAACGTATACAAATCTCATAGTATCATCTGGCATTTCATCTAGCTAGAATATCTAAAACCTTGACCGCTTGCATTCCGGTGGAAAACCTTGCGGGAATCGTTTACGATCAGAACAGTAGTTGTAAACCATGAACTTGTTTTGCACCCATCGAAGCCTCTTTCGACCTGCAGCATCAAGGGCTTGGTTCTGCCATGCTTTGTCCTCTGCTGTAGTGGAGACACAAGTAGATGATGATGAGCCAGCAAGACAAGCATTGGCTTTTAAGTTCCGGTACGAGGCAGTGAAAGGAGCTTGTGCCCAGTCTGTCTTCACAAGTCCACCTTGTGTTGCCCAGTCATCAGCATTCCACAAACTCGAGTATATCCTCATTGGTTGCTTTTTAGGGAACGGAACCCCAATTGATTCCAAATTGTCGAACACCCTAATTGGAATGTTGTCCACGAAAAATCTGAACAATTGCGAGTGTGAACAAAGATCAAATAGGTTTAAACAATATGTCGATCAATATTGGAAAATAATTAAGTAGTATATATTTGACAATCACAAATCTTCCTATATATGTATGTGAGTTAATTATTACTTACATAATGCGGTGGGTGTTCCAAAGGATAGAGTAAGTGTGGAAGGATTTTGTAGGATCAAACCAAAGATGGAACTGCTGTTCTCTTTCTCCTTTTCCCTGACTGAACACATTGGTATGGAGTGTGTAAGGATTTCCAGTCGAGTTGCCCAAAAACTCGAAATCAATCTCATCATGAGTTACACCTTCAGAAGATAACTGCATGTATAAATACGGATATGTGTTAGCTAGCTAGCTAGTTTGTTGATCTAGCAAAGAAATTAAGAGAGGCACAATCAAGACTAGCTAGTGCAAAAGAGCTATAGATTCAGAGTAGTTACATAGTATGTGGTGACAGTGCCAGCTGAGTTACCAGGCACAAGCTTCATTTGAATGTCGATCCTACCAAACAAGTACTCTTTTTTGGACCGGAAGCCAGACCCTAAAGTCTTGTCAAGGTTGAGGGTGAGTAGTTTTCCTCCGTCGAGTATCTTAGCGCGTTGATCACCAAATGTAACATCAATGTTTCGGTAGAAATCACCAGCTGATGATGAAGCGGCCATTATTAACAGATTACAGGAGACCACAGAAAGCATTAGAAGCATCATGAAGGCCTTAGAAGAAGACATTTTGACTGTGAAATTAAGTTGAGCATCATCTAGTCGGAACTCCCTTTATATATATCTGTGTTAGCTTGAGTAGCTGGAAACAGGTTTGCAAAACTAGATAAGGGTCTACTGCTTATGCAAGCTAATTAGCTGAACCATCCAGATCATACAAAGTAGCTAGTTTAGCTTTATTTGGGTGAGGTACTGGGGCATTGCTCCCCAGGGATTAGACCCGCTTAATTGCAATGCACAACTAGTGATTAAAGCTGGAGACAGGTATGCAATTCAGATTATATATGATCCAGTTAGAGTAAAAAAGAATATGCATGCAGGAAACAGCATTGGAAACCCAAGCTTATGTTATTTTGAAGCATTTTTGGTGATAAAATCATAAAACTAATCATATGTTGCCAGAAACTAAACAAAAGAAGTGTAATGTATGGGCAGTTGGGTGCTAAGGCGTGTACTGGTACTGTGGTTTTTTGAACTACCTAAATTAGACCAACACAGGCCCAGGCGGCACCTAGCTAATACCAAATTACCAAGTAGCTAATTTTTTTTAATCAAGTAGTAGCTAGTTTATTATAATCAAATCATTCTGTACGTGCTGGGTTATTATTTGTTTTTGGGGGCGTAAGTCTAACGTCTGGCATTTCACCAGGTCCAAACTACTCTTGTCGGGCTTATGATAATTTCTACCCTAATCGGATTACTGATTTTTGGGTTGGGGGTAAGGCTAGGGTGTGTTAATGCATGTGATGTATCAATTTTGTCTTCAAGTTGTAAAATAAGTCGTCAAAGTAGTAATATTAGTCCTTAAAGTTGTAAAAAAAAATATTTACAACATTAGTCTTCATTTGTCTTTAAAGTGGTTATTGCCTAAAAGTTGTAATATGAGTCATAAAAGTTGTAACAACTTTTTTTTAATCACTTTAAGGACTCAATTACCACTGTAAACACACATTTTACCACTTTAAGGACACATGATAACTAATGTTGTAACTTGAAAATTTTACAACTTTAAGAATTCATATTACAACTTTAAGGACTAATATTACTAGTTTGATGACTCAATTTACAAAGTTAATGCATCGCATCATTTAACACATTGTAAAGAGGAAATTTTATAAACAATGCCCCAACTATAGCTGATTCATCAGATTGGTACATCAGTTATGAAAACTATCGGATTGGTTCCTCAACATCAAGATTCATACTAATATGAATACCTGCCGTTTTGACGGTGTCAAGATATATTGGTCTCTTGCTATTCCCAAATTCTTTTTTTTTCTAATTAACAACTATTTTCTCATCTCCCACTATTTTTTCCCCGAAACCTCCCACAACATCCATCCCACAATTAAACCCCTCAATCCATCACCATTCAATATCCAAATTCTCTTCTCCCAATTCCATCAGACTTATCCAAATTATCTATCTTCATCAGTTTAATCTAAAATTCTCAATCCAACCCTGAAACCTAAATCCCCTCCCACACAATCCCAATCATGCATCTCGTGCATCCTAGACCCAAAATCACAATAATTAGAATCAAATAATCCAACATGTAGAGACACCAGAGATGAGAAAATATAGAGAAAGAGATAGCCTTTTGGTTTCTTTGTCTTTTGGAGCAGGCAGCTGCTCTCTTCTTCTTCCTCCTTTGGCTGACTCCTTTGCATCCCATACGAAACTTCAGTCTTGTGGACAACACAATAAGAGAGGGAAGCAGCTAGGTTATTTACGATACAACTGTGCCCAAGTAATTAATACAACAAATTTATGGAGGGCTTGTGGACTGTTGTTTCTTTCGATGCTGGAAGCAGAGTGCAGAGCGAGCAACGAGAGGATCAGAAGAGAAAGAAGGAAGACAGTGGCCATCATGATCCCCTTCCAACCTCTGAAGAAACCTTGTTTGTTGCTATTGCTATTATTGCCACTCTGTGCTGCATGCTTTGAGGATCAGGTCACCCTCTGCCCCTTATTTTTCTCTGCAAAATAAGCATGGAATAGTTTCGTATGGGATGCAAAGGAGTCAGCCAAAGGAGGAAGAAGAAGAGAGCAGTTGCCTGCTCCAAAAGACAAAGAAACCAAAAGGCTATCTCTTTCTCTATATTTTCTCATCTCTGGTGTCTCTACATGTTGGATTATTTGATTCTAATTATTGTGATTTTGGGTCTAGGATGCACGAGATGCATGATTGGGATTGTGTGGGAGGGGATTTAGGTTTCAGGGTTGGATTAAGAATTTTAGATTAAACTGATAAAGATAGATAATTTGGATAAGTCTGATGGAATTGGGAGAAGAGAATTTGGATATTGAATGGTGATGGATTGAGGGGTTTAATTGTGGGATGGAAGGTGTGGGAGGTTTCGGGGAAAAAAATAGTGGGAGATGAGAAAATAGTTGTTAATTGAAAAAAAAAAAAAAAAAGAATTTGGGAATAGCAAGAGACCAATATATCTTGACACCGTCAAAACGGCAGGTATTCATATTAGTATGAATCTTGATGTTGAGGAACCAATCCGATAGTTTTCATAACTGATGTACCAATCTGATGAATCAGCTATAGTTGGGGCATTGTTTATAAAATTTCCTCCATTGTAAAATTTTCCCTTGGGTAGACATAGTATTCTCCGCTCCTGCTTTTGATTTTATAAACCAAATAATCCTCCAAACTGAGTGTTTGATGAGAAGCTGGAAATACAATAAAGTTGACGACGTGGGCTACTATAAGAAGCAACAAGATCGAGTCGGAATCGGAAAAAGCTATCCTAGTACTGATATAAAACGTGGTGACTTAGATTTGAGCTCAACTTTATTTGATTATGAAATTGGAATTCAATATGAATTCAGTATACAACAATTAATGAATAGGAAACCATAGGAGGTTATTGTGATCGATGTACGTTACAAACTGTATATTTGAACCAAAATGAAAGAGTACGTATTTATGGGAAGATGATGTAATAGTAATAAGCTGCACATGATAATAAGGGAATGTGTCATCTGATCATATCTTGCATCAGTACATATGTCATCCAGAAGACTAGAACCTTGATCGACTACATTCCACCGGAAGACCTTGGGGAAATCGTTTTAGGTCAGCACAGTAGTTGTAGACCATGAACTTCTGCTGCACCCATCGAATCCTGTTTCGGCCTGCGGCATCTAGACCTTGATTGTGCCATGACCTCTGTTGATCAGTTAAGGAATTAGTTGAAGCACTAGTGGTGACACCGCATGATGATGAAGATGAGCCAGCGACACAAGCATTGGCCTTGAAGTTTCTATAGGAGGCAGTGAAAGGAGCATGAGTCCAGTCAGTCTTGACACGCCCACCTTGTGTAGCCCAGTCATCAGCATTCCACAGACTGGAGTAAATCCTCATCGGTTGGTTTTTGGGGAATGGAACACCAACTGACTCCAAGTTGTTGAACACTCTAATTGGAATGTTATCCACCAAGAATCTGAAGAAATGAACGAGGATTAATGGGAAGGTTTTCAAATGGTGAATGCGGTTATAAAGAAATTGGTTAAAGATGATCGAGTAGTAGCTAGCTAATGTTAATGACTACTTACATAATTCGTTGGCTGTTCCACACAAGAGAGTAGGTGTGGAAGGCCTTTGTTGGATCAAACCAAAGATGGAATTGTTGCTCTCTGTTCCCTTTTCCCTGGCTGAACACATTGGTGTGGAGAGTGTAGGGTTCTCCAGTTGAGTTTCCCAGAAACTCGAAATCGATTTCATCATGAGTTGGACCTTGAGAAGACAACTGCACATATGTGTTAATGCCAAAATTAGTATCGATGTAAACATATATAATGTATAAAGAAGAAGTAATGTTACTAGCACAACGTAAGAACTAGATAGCTAGACATACATAATATGCAGTGACAGTTCCAGCTGAGTTGCCAGCAACAAGTCTGATTTGCATGTCGATCCTTCCAAACAAATATTCATTCTTGGACTTGAAACCAGATCCGGAATACTGGTCGAGGTCGAGTGTGAGAAGCTGTCCTCCGTTGAGTATCTTAGCACGTTGTTCGCCGAACGTGATGTCAAAGTCTTGATAGAAATTGCCAGCAGCAGCCATGGCCAGGAGGGAACTTAACAACACAGCAGAGAGGGAGAGCATCACTGAGACCTTAGAGGAAGACATTGGAGAAGTGAGAAGATGAAGATGTTGGTGTGTTTGATGGTATAGTTTAGGCATTGAAGCCCTTTATATACATGTTTCCGAGCGAGCTTAAGCTTAAGAGTACGTAGTATCAAGTTTGCCGCGTTGATTGGAATAGAGCTGTCACTGTTTAGTCTGTTTGATATTGAAAAACTTTTGATTTGGTGCGCCGGTGCTGATTCAAATGAATGGACTCTTTCTCAGGTTGTTACATTATTTAGAGTTGGTGATGTTGTAAGTTTGGAGTGATGAAAAAATCATAGAACTGGTGTATGCGCGTTTTGGTGGCCAAGTATATATGTGACGTTTTCATACCTATAATTTGATCTACCAACCTAAGATGAACCAACAACCAATGAAATTCACTTCTAGAATAGTAAATGAAGTTATAATAATTTAGAAGATATATATACCTAATGCACATGAATCAAAATTCAAGATTTCTTTTTATTTAATATGGATTAATCAAGTGATAATTTGCCAAATATGCCTAATTTTGCATGGCTTGCATGCTTCGTCTAGTTGGGGTTGTAACACAGCTACAAACAAGTATGCCACCATTGACATATATGTATGATAAGGATGTTGCTCCCAGTCATGATGAGTGTAATAAAATTATGCATGGCCGCGATACATGGCTGGTTAATTCCCACTCCGTTCATGTATGATTAGTTGTTCTCAATTGTGAATATTTCTCGAGATACCAATCACAGTTACACAAGAACACCATTTCTTAATTTAAAGATCTGATTTTTGGTCAGAACCATGTTAAAGATACCCAGCTGGTTTATATATATGACTGCCATACGCGTGCACGTCTTCCTTTTGGTCCAGATCATATTCATGTTGTTATGTTTGAACACCAACTTGGATGGTTCATACGTTTGCCTTCACATCCATATTTTCCATTTTCCTACGCAGGTTCCTCACCACCTGACCCAAATAAAACCAGCTGCCTCAACATATCATTGTTTTTTTTTTTTCTAAGTTTTGCAAACCTGTCGCCAGTTTTCAACTTTAATTAATTGATCAAATTGTAAACTATATCAGCTCTATTATGTAAACGCGCTTCACTACTACAAACTGTATATAAAGGGCTCCAGAACTCAACCTATAGCATCAACACAATTGCCTCATCTCATCACTACTCATCTCATCATCTCTCTGTTCTACTAGCTACTGCTATAATGTCTTCTTCTAAGGTCCCCATGGTGCTTCTTCTTTCTCTGTTCATCACTTCTCTTCTAGCCATGATCGCCTCAGCTGGCAATTTCTTACAAGATTTTGACGTGACGTTTGGTGATCAACGCGTTAAGATACTCGAAGGAGGAAAATCTCTCACGCTCAACCTCGACCAGTATTCTGGCTCTGGTTTCAAATCCAAGAACGAGTACTTATTCGGAAGGATCGACATGCAGATCAAACTTGTGCCTGGAAACTCAGCTGGAACTGTCACTACATACTATGTAAGTACTACATATGAATTTATATGCTAACTCTTAGTTTTTCCTTTCAGTTAACTGTACAACATATTTGTGCATATATGCATTGGTTGTTAACTTTGTAAAAACACGGCTATGTGCAGTTATCTTCTGAAGGACCAACGCATGATGAAATCGACTTTGAGTTTTTGGGCAACTCATCTGGAAATCCATACACTCTCCACACCAATGTGTTCAGTCAGGGCAAAGGGGACAGAGAACAACAATTCCATCTTTGGTTTGATCCCACAAAGGCCTTCCACACCTACTCATTTGTCTGGAACTCCCAACGCATTATGTAAGTGACCATTAACACTAGCTCGATCATCTTCAGTTTTCTATTTAATTTCTTGCACCACATTAGCCTAGCTACGTACTAAATTTTCGAAAACTTACTCTAACGCAAATTCATTTCCAATTGTTCTGCAGATTCTTGGTAGACAACATTCCAATCAGAGTGTTCAACAACTTGGAATCATTTGGAATTCCATTCCCTAAGAACCAGCCTATGAGGATATACTCAAGTTTGTGGAATGCTGATGACTGGGCCACACAAGGCGGGCGTGTGAAGACCGATTGGACTCAGGCACCTTTCACTGCTTCGTACAGAAATTTCAAGGCCAATGCTTGTGTTGCTGGCTCATCCTCCTCCTCCTCCTGCGGTGTCGCCACGACTGCATCAACTAATTCCCTAACAGATCAACAGAGTGCATGGCAGACTCAAACGCTTGATGCTGCTGGCCGAAACAGGCTTCGATGGGTGCAACACAAGTTCATGGTGTACAACTACTGCTCTGACCGCAAACGATTCCCTCAAGGCGTCCCAGCCGAGTGCAAGCGTTCAAGGTTCTAGTTCGAGATACCAGCAGAAACCAATTGATCACATACATTTTCATTGTTCTTTTGCATTTATGATTCATATTCTTTCATTCTTTTGTGAAGATATAATGTTTGTAAGTTGTAACATCCATATGTTAATTGATCATCATTTTTCTTTTATTGTACGCTGATTCAAAATTCAGAACCAAACACATGAATAATAAGTGGATAACAGTATTTACATTCTTCAACGTTCTGCTTGATGCATGTTCTCTACTTAATATTTAGCAGGCTAGTATGGTTAGCATATTGGGAATGCAACTTTGTTCATCGTCATTATGGCATACAGTTATAACGCTGCTGATCACTCGGTATTCTTGATACATAAAGCACTTGTGTTTCTGCAATTATGCTTCTCAGCTAGCAATATATATATACCACGCATGGTAACATAAGTATCGAAGCCTAGCTACTAGCTTGTGGGTAGCGAGCAATGCCCACAAACTAGTACGTGCAACAAGTTAGCAATACTTGTGCAAGCACTAATAATATCTGAGATTCATAGGAAGAAAGACTAAAATTAAAGAATATATGTATCTGGCACCAATGCAGACTTTATGTCTTTAAGCAACACTAAACCTCATGATGTAGTGACAACTTTTGCCCAATTTAACACATTGACAATTGAACCCAACTCAAACATTCCACTTGCCAACAACAGAAAAGATCGATCTTCAACTAAACTTGAGAAATTGGAAAATCTTGCACTCACTTTCATTTAGTCATTTAGTGTATTTGGTACAATTACGAATTCTAGTATGTTTAATTCCAAACGGAATTCACATTTCATCTTAGTTGAGCAAATTATAGCCAGCTGAGAGCATATCACATAGTAAGCTAGTTTTGAAGTAAAATTTCCACAATAAGAGTATGTTATAAAGTAATTATTTTTAAACTCATTTATATTATGTTTGGGCGATTTCAGATTTAAATTTTTAGCGTCATATTTTAGTGTCCTTTGTTTATTTTTTTCCGTTTTAAATTGTTGGGACTACGTTACATTTTCCATTTATTGAAAATGTTAAGAGTACGCGGTGATGGGGTCTCTAGAGTAATATATGATGCACCTCACCGCTCACCCTACTCTAAGAGTGCAATGATAAGGTGCATATCGCCCATGCTTGTGCACGTTGTCTCTTCTTCCAGCATGTACAGGTTGGTCTGGTTCCATCACCATCGACCACTCACTTCAATGCTTCATAACCTAGCTACCTCAACAGGCTAAGCTCTCTTATGCCTTCACAGAGACGTTGTTCACTTTCCTATGCAGCTTCCTCGGCATGTATGGCCTAATTTTGCAAACCTGTGTCCAGCTCTAAAACGAGTTGGACTTTCCAAGGAGTCAATATATTTCTGGGCATATATGCACCACCTCACCCAGATAAAGCCCTCTCCACTTTCATTCTTTATTCTATTTTGCAGACCTGTAGCCAGTTTTCAACTTTTTTCAATCAAATACTGCTGCCTCCATCTCTATAATAAACTAATTCAACGCGTCGCACTACTTACTTTAGGTCCATATATAAAGGGCTCCAGGGCTCAAACTATACCATCAAACACCACAGCTAGCCTCATCTTCTTACTCGATCACTACTCATCATCTCATTGCGCTCTTGCTCAACTCTCTAGTCAAGAATGTCTTCCTGTAACATCTCCAGGATGCTGCTTCTTTCGTTGTTCATCACCTCTCTTCTAGCCATGACTGCCTCAGCTGGTAATTTCTTTCAAGACTTTGATATCACATTCGGCGATCAACGCGCTAAGATACTCGAAGGAGGACAGTTTCTCACGCTCAACCTCGACAAGTATTCCGGGTCTGGCTTCAAATCCAAGAAAGAGTACTTGTTCGGAAGGATCGACATGCAAATCAAGCTCGTGCCTGGTAACTCAGCTGGCACTGTTACTACATACTATGTAAGTAGTACTCTAGTTAGCTTCCATAGTGATGATAATTCTGTGCTTCATTTGATTTTATAGATACGTATACATTGGTCATTAACTTTGTAAACACATGGATATGTGCAGTTATCTTCTGAAGGTCCAACTCATGATGAAATCGACTTCGAGTTTTTGGGCAACTCATCTGGAAATCCCTACACTCTCCACACCAATGTATTCAGTCAGGGAAAAGGGGACAGAGAACAACAATTCCATCTTTGGTTTGATCCCACAAAGGCCTTCCACACCTACTCATTTGTCTGGAACTCCCAACGCATTATGTAAGTGACCATGAACTAGCTCATCTTCAATACCTATTTTGTTACACCATGCATGTTAGCCTATTGAATTTTTTTTTTTTTTTAGTTAAACTTATTCTGATGCAAATTCACTTCCATTTGTTCCGCAGATTCTTGGTCGACAACATTCCAATCAGAGTGTTCAACAACTTGGAATCATTTGGTGTTCCATTCCCCAAAAACCAACCAATGAGGGTTTACTCAAGTCTGTGGAATGCCGACGACTGGGCTACACAAGGCGGGCGTGTGAAGACTGACTGGACTCAAGCTCCTTTCTACTGCTTCATACCGAAACCTTACAAGGCCAATGCTTGTGTTGCTGGATCATCCTCCTCCTCATGCGGTGTCGCCACCACTGCATCGACTGATTCAACACAACAGGGTGCATGGCAGACTCAAACGCTTGATGCTGCAGGGCGAAATAGGCTTCGATGGGTGCAACAAAAGTTCATGGTGTACAACTACTGCTCTGACCTCAAAAGATTTCCCCAAGGCCTTCCAGTCGAATGCAAGCGATCGAGGTTCTAGAGAACAGACGATCACATAATATACCTTTGTTTAATTCATGTATGATCAAAATTCTTTCATTCTTTCTGCAAAGATAGAGTTTGTACGTAACATCAAATTAATCCATCCCACGATTTTTTTTATTCTTTTATTGTAAGCTTATTCGAGATTGAGAATCGAACACTTGATTTGTATTTGGAGAATGCAATTTGTTAAACACCAACGTGATACCTGACTCAATAATTTGATACAGACACATAAGGCAGAGTGACAGTAGGCAAATGTGCTCCTCTAGCATTAGCACGTCAAGTTCAGTTGGCTCAAGTTTGCTCAAATGAGAAAAAGCTAAGTTTGCTCATCTCGATTGCTTTCTCCCGAGCTTAAGCTTACTTGAACCTGACTCATTCATAGAACGAGCTCCAATGTAGATTTTACTGGGTCAATTTTATGAGAAAAAAAAATGAGAAACCTTTCTTTTAAACATGTTTATTGGGAGGTTAAATTTGTTGCCTAGAGAACTTTACATTAAACATGTGTACTGTATATGGAGGTTAATTTGTTGCATGATGTTCTTGCAAATTTTTTCTTTAAAATAAATAAATTAAAGGGCTTGTGAAACCGTCCCCAAAACCTTCATTAATGAAATTATCGAATATAAAAGGAGCCACATAGAACCTTAACGCTAGATCACAATAAGCATCTAGAACCTAAATGTCCTAAAATAATATCGGAAATCTCTACAAAAGTACTTTTCAGATGAAATAGTGTGGTGCTTCTTAAAAAAAAAGAAAAAAAGAGAAACATGAAATAATGTGGATAGATGAAGTTCTTAGTGAAGCTAATAGTGCTTTTGACATTGTAATTATGGGTACTTTTATATAGCTTCCCAATTTGATTTAAGGTCTTTTCATATCGAAAATATAAAATATAAAAAAATTAAGACAAAGTGTGCTCGACTTACAACTTTAAGAACTTCTTTTTTTTTTTTTTTTTTTTTTTGTAAAATTATCAAAATGATAGATTAATAATTCTCAAGCCAGAGAAAGTCATTACATATCCTCCCTCTACCGATTATGGGTAGATAAAAAGTTTGTGACCGAGTCACATTGATACATAGATTAGACTCCTTATTTGACAGTACCAAACTGACTTATTCAAGCGGGCTTACTACTAGTGCATAACGGACACCGTAGTAGGCCAAATTAAAATAGATTAAATCTTCTCTTTGCCTTTGGCTAAAGGGCTAGGAGGTGCATGCTGATAAACAATATTAAGAGTCACAGACGCCTCAAATTGCTTACTAGCCTGTTGCTTCTTGTTCTTGCTGCCAAAACGATGTCCAAGTTTCTTTTTGTTAGTCACCATAACCTCTACAAGAGCATCTAGTACAAAAACCTCAAATGCTTGACGTTTTCTAGCTTTCCTGTTTGAGCCAGGTTTAAACCCAACAGCCTCTCACGTAACACCAGCAGCAGCAGACCCAATGTCCCCAGCCTTCTCCAAATCAGCCTTAGCCACCATTAGCCCACCTATAGGCCCAGTCAACCCAACCCATTTTTCAGTGGTCAACCCTAGTTCAAAACTAAGGTTTCCTACCGAGAAAATAGGGCTGGTTTCGGGGGCTACCGCTAGGGCTAGGGTTTCAGCGCCGCCCTACTTTCTTGACCCATTCCCGGTTACTGGTGACGCCACCACATTCGTCCCCACCGCCTCCAACATCGACGGCCCAAGCAACCTTGCTAGGGTTTCCCTCATGCTGAGAAAACCTTGCCGCTGCAACCGGCTCGACCAACGTCCCATCCTCCGCCGCTGCAATCGCCCTGTCATAGTTAGTGCCGCCATGATCGAAAAAACCACAGCTCTAGCAAATTCCTTTTCATTTCTCATACTTAATCTCTAGCTTTACAGAGAGATCCGGTGAGAAGAAGAAGGACCGACAAGCCAAAATCCTTCACCGAACGTCATGGACCAGACGAATCCGCTGGACTGGATCCTTCCGCTGCAACGCCGATAGGTCTACGCAAACAAAAGCCCCAAGAGCATTTCAGATTCAGGTCAAAACCTTCTCATTCCACATCGTTACCTTGAACCCCTTCACATCAACCCAAAGTTCCATGAAATGTAGTGGAACATGGGCTAAGTTGCTAACTCCATTATAATTCGCCAACAAAAGCATGTTATTGTTGAAGAACCATGGACCTCTCTCAAGAACCCGAATCTTCTCTTCTTGTCCTTGAATTGGAAAAACGAAAACTCCGTTCTCCTCCTCATGGATTGACAGTTTCACTCTCAGCCTCCAAATGTCTTTGATCGCCATCATCAAGGATGGGGCAACCACTTATTTTCGGCCAAGGAATCGACCAGACAAAAAAAATCAGGGTTGTTGATAAGATAAATACCCCCTTCTAGGCTCACCACAGCCACCTCTGGTGGCAGGTTAGGAGAAGCTACTACTCCGTCCGCCGCCATCCTAAACATGCCGCTCGATCAGTTTTCCACGCTAGGGAGATAAACCCAAGCAGAGAAAAAAACCGACGCAGCTTTAAGAACTCATGTTACAACTTTAAGGACTAATATTAATACTTTGAAGATTCATTTTACAACTTTATGACAAAATTGATGCATGTCATGCATTAACACATTATAAAATTCCCCTACCAAATATCCAATATAAATCTAAAAAATGTACTTAATTACTTATGTATGCAACGTTCAAACATCACGTGTCATATGATCATAATATACGTCGACTCTTAAACAAATAAGATTGTATTATATTTTTGAAATAAAGATTCATATTCAACAAGCAATACCAAGATGTCGTCAATATGAGCTATCTCTTATGACTTACAAAGTTGGTCTAAACAAGGCATAAAATATTCGTATCGGCGTATCTGTTGGGGCTAAAAAAAGAGAGACACCTGATATTTCAAAAAGGGATCTCCAAAAAAATATCAATATGTATATTTTTTTGAAATATTGAATTTACATATAAATAGATGAAATGAACTTCGCAGACCATGACTGGTCAGGTAAGCTGACATGTGTCAGTTTGTTGGCCATTAAGGGGACACAACATGAGGACTCGAACATATGTGAATATTTTTGTTTGTCAGATTTATGGCCTTAATCTTACGTGGCATGTCATGTCACCTTGACACATAAATTTGATAAATCATGTGATCATGTCATTCTTTGGTAAAAAACTAAAAATACAATATTAACCCTAATAATTAATAACTGCTGCATACTAATATGAAATACATTCTTACTCCTAATATGGATGCGTATACCAAATTTAATCAATAATGACCCAGTTAATAATCATACCAAATTATAGACTTTATACCATAAAATTTATTTAAATTTTCTTCCATCCTTGTGAATCTAAATTTATTTCTAAATTTATTCAAAGAAAAAAAATTTAGTTCTAGACTTTTAACTTAGCAATTTTAATATTTATTTTACGGGTTAGAATTTTGATATCTATATATCTAAATTTAGTTCTATATATTATGTATTGAACTTAAAAAATAAAAAAAATCTCTATCAATTTCTTTTGGATGAATTACCTATATATGTATATACACTTTATTTTGGACGAATTATATGTACGTGTAAAGTTTTGTTCTTGCACAAAATTTTTTTTCCTTAAACAAAAATTGTATATGTGTGTGTGTATCCATAAAAATTCGCATTTTTGAACTAGTATATTCTCTAAATTATATGTATCTTCACATTATATTTTAGTGCACATGCAATAGTGATGAAAAGGAAAAAAAGAAAGAAAAGGTTAGAAATATATATTATAAAGACAAAACAATTCAATTTTTTTCTCTTAATAAAAAGACAATAATTTAGAGCCATTAGATTAGAAGAATTAGATTGCCTTTTTGTTTAAAAATAACATAACGTATAATTTTTTTAATTGGTGATGTGTTTAGGTGACATATATAGCATGTCACCTAGGATTAAGACCACAAATCTTAGGCCTTATTAAGACCAAGAATCATTTTCCTTTTAATAATAATAAAAAACACCACAAGTCGGCTTACCATTGGTTATGGGCAGCTAGAGCTGACCAGCCATGGTTTGCCAAGTTCTTTCCTAAATAGATACAAATATCAACTTCATCTACATTAAGAAATAGACTCTAGATGGTTAAAAAAATGCATGCTGGTCCATAAAAGTACAGTAATAAGACTAAAATATTTGACATATATAGTATGTTTCCCTAGTAACGAATTGTAGTGTTGAATATAACATCCATATATCTCTTTGAACTTGCTCATTGTTTCCCCTATATGTAGATAGTAAGGATGAATGCAACTACATGATTGGTAATAGACTCTCCACATTGATTATATCTTTAAACATTATAGCCACATTGATGATTTCTTTCTTGTGATTCATTTGATATCGACTTGCGTAAACTTATAGACTCTAAACTTAAGGTAACCGAAGCAACATCTCATATGGTACTTTAATCATGAGTTGCAGCTCTAGTCTTTTTCTCATACATGGCATTGTCTTGGGAACCAGGCTTCGTGGTCTACATCTTGCATCTCTGATCTTCCTTTTACTGTGCTCAAGTTATTATAAAAATTGCAAGATTTTCACTTCAAAATGTCACCCCTTCTATTATTGCAAAGTTACATGGTCGACTTCATTGGAGTTTTCAACTATACATCTTCTGTTTAATGTTCTCAACTATTTATCTTCTGATAATTTTTCATTAATTATCATTTAGATATTCCTTGAGGAGATTAATCTTCATTGTATCACCTAGATATGTTTTGATGGGATCACTTATTCTTCAGATTTTCCTCGAGATGACCACTCATCTTCCTAATATCATCCGAGGGGATCATTCCTCTTCTGAATATCGCTTAAGGCCCTCTATTCTCATATGAATATATTTAATGAGATTAGTCATCACTTGGATATTCCTCAAGGCTCTCACTCTTCATTTAGGGGACTACTCTTCTCTCGTGGGATTTAACATACCTAATTTTACATGCGTGGCATATAATTTAGACAAAAGTAAAGATATGTAGAGAGAATAGACTCATCCTTGGATGTGACGCTATGTTGACATTTGAAGAAATTATAAGTAGTTGCTCGTATAATTATTTTTTTTTGTAAATAATCGTAATAATTGTTTTTATATTGTGGAGAATGTTTTTTTTTTTTTTTATTTTATTGAAAGAGGTCATACTTTATTGAGTAAAGGAAGTTATTATACTTGAATAAGTTCAACTGCAATTGCAATCTGGAGGAAATGTGTGACGACTCAGAAATTTTAACTAATTTTCTGCATTGGGGGTTTTAATCTTTTGTGTATAGATATATCTATATATATATATATTAATACATGTTAAAAACTGTTTTAGTTTTTTTTTTATTATTTCTTATTTTTTATTTATCCCATAAACCAAAACTTGGCCCAATATCAATTAACCCAAAACCTGAGCCCAAACTAAATCATTGTTTAGAAAGTGTTGTCGCAAGAGGATAGACAGAAAACACGACTTAAACTCAGAAGCTTGTCCTTCATCTTCACCGACTTTCTCCTCCATCAGATGCTTCTCAATCTAGAACCATGATCAGTCCCATCCGAAATCTTGCTCAAACACCTTGAAACCCAGAAACTGACCTAGAAAAGCTTAAACAATGGTAGCCGACCTCTTTAAGCAGGATGTGTCAGTTGCTTGGAGACCAGCTGATGACAACTTGAAGCTATGCAGTAGGAGCTAGTACCCTAGGGGTCTAGCCTAATACCTAAACGGGTAAGATTTCGATTGAACAAATCCAATTTTACTTCTTGTGTTCTTCTCTTGGACGCCAAGATTGATCCCCTCTTTAGACCCTATAAATAGGTAGAACATTCTGCATTTTGAGATAGGTGTTCAGCAGCTATTCATACTTAGGGAGAGACTTTGGTGTTAGGTGTGATTCTTTTTACATTCTTACCAATTGGTTTGTTCTTAGTTTGTAAAACTAGATTTTGAATTCATGTTGGAATTATGATTGTTTATTTGATTGGAATAGTTCCTATTAAGAATTGGTTTTGTTGCTGTCATTGAATTCTGTGGCAAGTAGGATTACTAATCCTTTGGTTTTGGTTATCTTTGATTTGATTTCTTTGTTAGTCAAATCAGTTCTTATATGTTATTAACAGCTAGAGAATCAAGTATATAATGTTGTTGTTATTGTTGTTGTTGCCATTGTTTGAATTAGCTTAAGATTCTGTTCATGTAGTAGATTTATTCTAGAAACTGATGAAGAAGATTATAGGATCTGCATGTTTGGGTGTCCTGAGTAATTATAGTGTTGTTGTTTGAATTTGAGACTCTTGTTTTCTCTTATACAGCAAGAGCTTAGAGTGATTAAGAAACCGATATGAGCATTTAAACATCCATAGAACTAATTAGGAACCTTAGACTTTGTATGAACTGAAGTATGAAAAAGTTTCTGTAACCTGTTCATTTAGTTAACTCTGAGCAGCCATATCTTTTGAATTAATCATGCATTTTAGAAATCATTTGCATGTATTGAAAGGTCATATTCTTAGCTTGATATCTGGGTAGTTTCATGCAAGTTCATTTAGAATTCATTAGTCAAGTTTGAAGCTGAAAACATAGCTGAACATTCTGTAGATCAGCTTTCTTGTATTTTGGAGTCAGTCACTTTGTTGCTAAAAACCGTACATTTAGGTTGGTTATTTGAAGCTTGTTTCTTCATAAAAATTGTAGCAGACATCCTACAGATTTTTCCAGAATTTCAATCACTTCAAAAGGATTTCTTTAGATTAAGATATGATTTTTCAAAGTTCAGGGTTTGCAGTAAGAAATTCTGTAGATCAGTATTCTGAGTTTTTGACCCAGCTGTCTCTTTACTAATATCTGTGCATTTCAGTTGAGTATTTAAAGTTTGTGTCTTCATGAAAGTTGTAGTACACATGTTAAACATCATTTAGGAGTTGGAATCTCTTGAAAATAATTCATGTAGATTAAGTTATGAATTTTCGAAGTTGAAGGTCAGCTTTAAATGGTTTCTGCATTTGTTACTAGTTTACTGTTTATTCGTTTTGATGGTTTCCTTCATTCAAACTTGTATAGATATTAAGATTAGATCATAAAGTTCCTATATGTGTAATTATTTTCTGTTATTAAAGGTAGAAACCATGATTTTTGGGTTGCTTAAAACTAGCTATAAGATTTAGAACTACTTTTACTTGTTGCTACTTTATTTTGCTGGTTGTGTGATGTTTTAGTTCAGTCCCTTACACTGAAAGTCCTATGTGATTTCTTTTTGTTTTAACACTAAAATGTTTATATTAAATACCTAGAAGTTTTGTATCACTTAGAGTTTTTGCTTTGCTTTTGAAAACAAAGTTAGGCACTTTTAGCAAAATTTTCAGAAAAACCTGAAGCTGTAACTGAACTTTGAAAATTCATAACTAATTCAAGAAAAATTGTTTTAAGGTGATTCCAACTCTCAGTGTTTCTTTATTGTGTCTACTATAAATCTTTAGAAGAACTCGAAGTCCAATTATAAACAGTTTTGTACAGTTTTTAGTGTGAAGGTGACTGCTGCAGTATGCTAGTTTGTGTTATTAAGTGAAAAGCTGTTTTG